>NW_026571447.1:41057314-41123278 GCF_026225935.1 Boleophthalmus pectinirostris
AAGGCCTTCGCAGGTAAAACCACCGCAGACGAGCACCAGGCCCTCACAGCAACAAGGTCCCCAGTCTGATGTCACCTGTCTGAGGCCGTTTAGATCAGAAATAATCAACTCAGAATAACTGTAGTTTTGTTCCACATTTACGTAAGAGATTTAATTCCTAAAACTGTTCGTATTAAACCACTCGACGTGATCCTGAAGTTTTTATTTCACTATTTGGTCCCTAAATCAAGACGTGAACATTTACAACAAACTAATCAGACGCCTTCTTTCCTTCGTTCACAACTTTTGGCTGAAAGTTTAAGGCTAAGCCGAACACTGTGGGTGACATCAAATTCACTAATGCCTGACATACACTGTGCAACAGGTTTGATTTTCCTGCAACCTACGATTTCCGATCAGGAGCTGGTCATGGTTCTGTTTACCCCATGTTTACTACAGGAAGCATGACACACGATTAAGCTAAATCTCAATCCCAAAAACAGTCGACTGAGTGAAAATTCAGCTCAAAAAGGGCCCAAAATTGCACAATGTACGTCTTTAAACAGTCTCTGGTATCAATACTTGCTCAAATAAGTATCTAGTCTGAATACTAGTTTTTTCAGGTACTATCATATTTTTTGGGTTATAAGGCGCACTTAAAATCCTTTAATTCTCAAAAATCGACAGTGCTTTATGTATTTTGGTTGTGCCTCATGTATTAATTCTGGTTATGTTTACTGACCTTGAACCGATTTTTCTGTGGTACACGGTGCTCAAAAATCTGTCAAAAATGTTTTAGTACGACTTTGGTAAACTACAAAGCCGCACCGCTGGATGGATTGTCGGAGCATTATGGCTGCCGTCATCAGGAGCTTCACAGAGTGTAGACTTATAATCTCTATAAAGTTTCACCTGAACCATCTCCAGCGCGATAGAAACACAGAACAGACTCACCATCAGCAGAACACCCCTCTGTCACAGAAAGAACACTTCCTCGTGTCTTTTAGTCCCACAGAAGCTGAACCACATCAGCTGCACAAGGAAAGAACTGTTTTTATCAGAGTTTATAGTTTATGTAAATGAGTCATGTGGTTTTAAATTTGTTTCTGTAAAACGTAAACAAATGTGACAAAGCTTCATTAAAAACTTTATTACTCAATGTGTATTTGAGTCGTAAATCCATTCACGTTCATAAAACACATTCACCAAGACAGAGAGGCAGCACCAGGCGAGTTACACCGTGATCTGCCGATGGATCGTGGACGACTGGACTAAAGGATCAGACTCAAGTGTCGTCTGTTTCACTTTATGCCTCTTATAATCCAGTGTGACTTATGTATGAAAATAGACGAAATAATTCAACATTATTGTTATTAAGCCTTGTAGTTCAATTAGTCGGGCCTAATTCAGTGTAGTCTGCATCTGAGTCCTAGAACTGTCCTCGCTGTCCCAAGTTATTATTATTTTTCTAGATTTCTGACATCACCAAACCCGTGTGTTCTGTGCATCTGTCCTACATGGCATTTTCACTTTGTGTGGTTGTAAATAAACGTATCTGCTTTTTTTTTTTTTTTTTTTTTTCAGAGAAGAACGGTTTGTCTTTCCTGGAGACGTCCGCTCTGGACTCGTCCAACGTGGAGCTGGCGTTTCAGACCATCCTCACAGGTATGAACGCCTCCTAGAGTGTGAACCGCACCTGCGAACGGCCGACAGACGAGTCACGCACACACACCACGGTCACACGAGACGAGAACATGACAAGAGAACTTTGTCCGAGTGGGAATCGGTCCTTGGACTTTTGGGTGACCACTGCTCTGGCCGCTGAGAATATGTGGTGTTATAAAGAGCGTTCTGTGTATTTTATGTTATTAGGTTCTTTTTTCCGACGAAGAGTTTGTTTTGGTCCTGACAGTTTGTTCTGCTCCTGCTCCTCTTCCTCTTCGTCTCGTGATGTTTCTGTGTCGTGTCGTTCAGTTGATTTAAACAGGTTTTGTCTCTGTCTTCCTCTCGGTGGAGGCAGGACGACAGAATCCCAGGAGCGTGAGAGTAAAAAAGCCCCTCGTCCCGGTTTATCGTCTGGTGGGCACGATTCCGTATTTCTATTGTCTCTTGGTGTTTGTTTTTCTCTGTCCCAGTGATGTTTGCTCCGTCCCAGTCCAGAATGTGTTTCTCTCTTTTACACTGGTCAGAAACAGACGATTTGAGTTGTTCCTGTTCTGCTTTTTGTTGCTTTGCTGTTTCCAAACTCTTGGTCTGAAAAAAGAACCTGATAACAGAAACTATCGGAAGACCAAATGAACCTCATCGGACTATGGTTATTTTACTGTTTTTGAATAGAAATACATTTACAGAATTAACATTTTCAGACTATATAATGACATTTTCTTTCTTTCTTTTTTTTTTTTTTCTTTATTGCCAAAAGTAAAAAATAACAGGCAATTTACATTAGAATAACAATAACAAGTGTTGAGATTGGACTCCTAACCCCAATTATATGTAAATAAATACAGTAGTCAGGTGAGGCATACAAATAAAAATAAAAAAAACTCAAATAAAGATGGTACATGCGACCATCGCCTTAGAAAAATATCCATTTTGAGTTGAAGTTGGGCAGTCAGACACTCCATCTGATAAACATACTTCAATTTTTGTGTCCAATATACACGATATAATGTAATTTTCAACCCAAAATCTGTTTCTGTAACATAACTATGTGGTTTTATACAAGTTTGTTTTAGATTAAGACCATAAAACTATTCAGGAGCGTTTTCTCTCCATTTATCCTAATAATACATTTGTTTTACTCTTGATACGACAGCAGAGTAGATGGTGTGGAGTTCTGAAAAATAAAGATATTGGAGCTGCACTGGATCAAAACTTACACATGCAGGTGCTCATCAGAACAGAGGACTCGAGTTCTTGTAGAGTAGAAAAAAGGATGACTGATGCACTTCAATTTGTGGTGTATTTATTGTCACGCCAACACATTTCGACTTCGTATTCTTCATCAGGGCTGATCAGAGTCGAGTGCTTGTTCTCTGATCCAGGGGTTGATGGTTTGAATCCTACTTCAGATATTAAAAAACCAAAAGATGAACACACAATACTCACGATAATCACTGTATTGACTTATCGTTCCATATATAAAACCTGGATCTGAGTCCTTTTTCTTTGCAGTACTGCGGAGATTTTTGTTATTTCTTTTACTAACATGAGATTCGAGCTGTAGAGGGGAGAATACATGACTTCTATGGCTAATTATCGGTTCATTCTTCAATTTATTTGTTGCAGCTCAGGTTTTAAAATATATTTATTGGGATTCTCCTGCTTTGTGTCAGAGGCTTTAAGTATTTTCAGTATTATTTTTTGTCGCAATCTTTCTCTGTAGCTTCAAAATGTGTCGTGACAGGTCGACTTGAAGGTAGAAAAACGTCATATATATACAGTCGTCTATCGATTCACGCTGCCCCGTCAGAATAAGCTACTTTATGTTTCTCGGTTTACAGTTGTATAGATCCAATAAATCCAAACCCTGACCCTGACCTTTCCAGTTTGACACGTTTCTTTGGATCGGAGACGTGGGTTTGATGCTTCTTGCGCACGGCGATCACACTTTATACCTTAGTTCTGTCAAATTTAAACTCATTTATATGAATCTGTGTAGTTAATTTGGACAGTTGTATCATGCTGTTGAATAGGGCTTGGACTAAAGAGAGCACATATCGACAGGACAATTTAACCATTGAATAATCACCCACTATAGAGTCAACATTATTCACTCATTTACATGAATTTGGGCAGAAGTAGCAAATCGTCTCTCAAATAATGCATCCACTTTGATACTAGCGACATTGAAGATGGGACAGTTCCATGTAATTCAATTTTATTTCTACACAAAGTTACAGCGTTTTCTACACATGGAAACAAAATAAAATACGACGTCATGAAAATGATGACGATCAAATCAAATATTAAATCCAAAGTATTCAATCGTCTAACGTAGGTTTTCTGCTGCAAAACGTCTTGAGCGTCGTGCGCATTTGCAGTAGCGCTAGGGAGCTCAAATTGACGGGTAGGTCGTTTCGACAGGACACCGGTTCTATCAGGTCTGGCTCCAATTGATTTGATTGAAGTTGTCGCCCTTCATTGTAACTGCTGCTGTGAGCTTTGTCATTTTGGTCTTAAAATGTTCGTATTTAACCGCTCTACATGATTCTGGGATTTAATTTGTCTGTATTTAAATTCCTGATGTGGAACTGGCTCCAAATTCGCTCCTTTAACTGCGAGCCTCGATGAGCTTCATTTGACTGGAGCCTGAACACTGTGGGCGACGTCAGACTTGTTTATTCCACGTCTTTGCACAGTCCGTGGTCTCACCGTCTCACTCTGTCTGTGTCTGTCTGTGTCTGTCTTCTGTGTGTCTTCTGTTTGTCACCGTCTCGTGTCTCTGCAGCCATCTTCCGGATCGTGTCCCAGAGGCAGATGTCCGGACGCGGCGAGTCCGACTTCGCTCCGACCTCCAACGTGGTGCCCATCTCTGTGGAGCCCACCCAGAGCGGAGGCAAGAGCTCCTGCTGCCAGCAACACTGACTGACCAGACCCACTGACCGACCAGACCCAACGACAACCAGACCCACTGACCGACCAGACCCACTGACCGACCAGACCCACTGACCGACCAGACCCCACGACATCCAACCAGACCCAACGACAACCGACCAGACCCCACGACAACCAGACCCACCTAGAGTGAGAGCTCCTGCTGCCAGCAACACTGACCGACCAGACCCCACAAAAACCCAATGACAACCAGACCCACTGACCGACCAGACCCACTGACCAACCAGACCCAACGACATCCAACCAGACCCAACGACAACCAGACCCACCTAGAGTGAGAGCTCCTGCTGCCAGCAACACTGACCGACCAACCCCACGACAACCAGACCCTACGACATCCAACCAGACCCCACGACAAGCAACCAGACCCCACGACATCCAACCAGACCCCACGACATCCAACCAGACCCACTGACCGACCAACCCCACGACATCCAACCAGACCCACTGACCGACCAGACCAAACAACAACCAACCAGACCCCACGACAACCAGACCCACCTAGAGTGAGAGCTCCTGCTGCCAGCAACACTGACCGACCAGACCCAACGTTAACCAGACCCCACGACAACCAACCAGACCCGGCAACAACCAACAGACCCCGACAACCAACCAGACCCCACGACAACCAGACCCCACAACAACCAACTAGACCCCACGGCAAGAAGATCCAACAACAACCAACCAGACCCACGACATTTAGACCCCACGACAACCAGCCCCTCCTGACCACCCAGAGCGAGAGCTTCTGCTGCTGTTTCGGTGTCACTGAGGTCCAGGCTTTGTCCATCCATCCGGTGACTTGAGGAAAGTTTCACGGTTCATCCTCCCGGCGTCGCAAGTTTCTCTCTCACTCCAAACTTTCCTTCTGCTGTTCGAGTTCCGTTTTTCGGCTGCTCGTTCTTCCTCCTCCCGCGGCAACTCACAACTCATCATAATCCAAAAAATACGTTGTACGAACCATCCCAACCCAGTTTTGAAATTTTGAAAATCTGGTCACCCAAAACCGAACCCAACGACAACCAGGCCCCCTTTTTATATTTTAAAAGAATGAAACAGAAGAGCGGGTTTTTATGGGCCTATATCATTATAATAACCTTTTAAGGCATTTAGAGATTATATATCCCACACAGATATTTACATTTTGTTATTTATATTTTTATAGAAGTGAAGTTTGTGAAATTTGTGACCTTAAATGAACGTCAAATCATTTTTGTATCGGCATTAGCAGCGTCTGACCGTCCCCACGAGAGACACTTAGAGGACGAGGACAGGGACAGTAGTTTGACCAGTGGGGACGAGGGAGAGCGGCGGGACAGGGGACAGGACCAGGGACAGGGGACAGGACAAGGGACAGGGGACAGGACAGGGACAGGGGACAGGACCAGGGACAGAGACTGGAGACGGGACAGGGACAGGGGACTTTGTGACGGGACAGAGACGGGGCTGAGACCGGATCGGGGACAGTGGGACGGGGGACGGGGGTAATGCTACAGGACCGGGGGGGTGATGGGACATAGAGACAGGAGCAGAGGGCAGGAGCAGAGGACAAAGGGACTACGGGGACGGAGACTTTCATGGGACAGAGGGAAAGCTGCGGGGACACTGATCAGATATTTAGTGCACAATAATATAAAAATGAAGGTTGTGGTTTTGTATGTGTGTGTTTTGACTTTTGTTTGTCCAATAAATCTGCTATTTCTTATTTTCTTTGTTTCGTTTTTGTGCTTTTTTCATTTTATTTTATTTAACATGAAGTGCTCCACTGTGTTTTTAAACTCCACACACCTTCACTAGAATCATTTGCAGTTCATATTGGGAATGATCCTCCGAAAAAGTGAGCATCAAATAATTATGTTTGTTTTGTCAAAGTCGATCTTTTCAAGTCTTTTGAACCATTTCACTTTTGTTTCTGGTTCTGATATTGTCATATTTTAGTTTTGGGATTCGGACGTCGTAATTGTTGTGGTTGTTGGATCCAAACAGCGGAAAACGACTTGAGATTTTTGTTTGTGAACTTCATAAATGCAAAAGTGAATCAGATGTGTGTGACTCAAACCTCTGTTTAAACTGTTTCTCTTCCCAACGGAATTGAAAAATAGTGAAAGGTGAAGGTGATGGGCAGGATTGATCCACAGGAAGAACCAAAAAGGAAACATTTGTCTGACTAAGAAATCATCCTGAGTTTACAGAGAACATTTTGTGTGTCCTGATCCTGATCCGTCGCTCAACCTCAGTTACGAATTTTACAAAAAGTCGACACTAAAGTGAAAGTCTCCAACTGTTCACCAAGAAACACCTTCCACTGCAAAGACCAAGACGTGATGTTTCTGTAAAACCACAAGAACAAGAAAGTGCAGCTCAGTCTGTTTGTCTTCTGCTCCTCTACATTAACAAACGGGATTTTGTTTTGTCGTGGCTCCACATACAAAATGTTCTCTGTAAACTCAGGATGATTTCTTAGTCAGACAAATGTTTCCTTTTTGGTTCTTCCTGTGGATCAATCCTGCCCATCACCTTCACCTTTCACTATTTTTCAATTCTGTTGGGAAGAGAAACAGTTTGAACGGAGGTTTGAGTCACACACGTCTGATTCCCTGGTCCCTGAAGGGTTGACCAGGTTTTGTTTTCACCCTGTGTGTCGTGTGTCGTGTGATATTTCCGCCATTTATGGACCGATTGTCTCCAAATTTGGTACATGGGTCAAGCCCTCGTGTCTGATGCTGCAAAAAAAAAGTTTAGAGACGATCCGAGGTCATTTGAGGTCACACGGGTCAACTGAAAGGTCACAACATTATAAAGAATCGTCAATTTCAGCAATTTCTGATCCATCTGCGGCCTAAAATATTCCCCCAGTCGTCACACAGGTCGGCACACACACACATAACCCGGGCACACTGGATGTTACAGCTTCAAACGGGTCAAGGTAACCAAGGTCAAATATGTGTTTTTGGTCACAATTCCACGAAGGATCGAGCTCGAGCAACGGGAGCGTCTCAAAATCTCAGAAAAATGATGATCTATTTATAATTCTGTGCTTTTGTGTCGTCAAATATGAATAGTTTTCCAGATAATCACTCATTATAACAGTTGCTTTTTCTTTCAGTTTATGCCGTTAAAATTCTAATTGGATTGAAAATAATTTCTTATTTTATTTATTTGTAAAGGAACAGTTCATATTAATGAACATTAAAAATGTAAAATGTAAAGATTAAAGCAACGTGGCTCATTTCCATCTTCAGTCCCTCGACAGGTTCACGTAAAATCATCTACAGGACGAAGAAAAGTACAACAACAATCACACAAAAGTACAACAACACACACACTGTACACACAACACACACACACACACTGTCACACACACACACACACACTATACACACACACACAACACACACATACACACACACACACACACTATACACACACAACACACACACTGTCACACACACACAACACACACACTGTACACACAACACACACACACACACACACACACACACACACAACACACAACACACACACTGTACACACAACACACACACACACACACACACACACACACACACACACACACAACACACACACTGTACACACAACACACACACACACAACACACACACTGTACACACACACACACACACACACTGTACACACAACAACACACACACACACTATACACACAACACACACACTGTACACACACAACACACAACACACACACTGTACACACACACACACACACACTATACACACACAACACACAACACACACACATACACACACACACACACACACACACACACACACACACACAACACACACACTGTACACACACACACACACACACACACACACAACACACTGTACACACAACACAAACACACACTGTACACACACACACACACACATACACACACACACACACACATACACACACACACACACACACACACACACACACACACACACTGTACACACAACACACACACTATACACACACACACACACACACACACACACAACACACACACTGTACACACACACACACACACTATACACACAACACACACACTATACACACACACAACACACACACTGTACACACAACACACACACTATACACACAACACACACACTATACACACACACACACACACACACACACTATACACACAACACACACACACTATACACACAACACACACACTATACACACAACACACACACACACACACACACACACAACACACACACTATACACACAACACACACACTATACACACAACACACACACTATACACACAACACACACACTATACACACACACAACACACACACTGTACACACAATTAGTTTCAAACAGTTCATTTGAAGTTCAAAGTCAAGAGTTAAACCAACAACCTTCAAAATAAAAGAAAATATAAATGTGTTAAACATGGAGACGTATTTGACCATTGAACATCACTGTTTTAAAGCTAAACGCTGCAGTGTTGAAAGTTTCTCTGTTTCATGTTTGAGCTGCTCCATAAGTAAAAGAGAGTTTGTCCAAAGGTATTTTTCCTAAACGTCCCAGAGTCCGTCGCCTCCTGTTGTGTGATTTGAATTTCTTTTCACAAACTCCTTTAGACGAGGTGGAGCGAGATGATTAAAAACTTTGTAAACCAGAATTAAATCTGCATATTTGATTGTTTTGTCCCAATTTAGGAATTTGTATTTGTCAAGTTTTCTGCAACAGTGATCATTTGTGGGCTTTTTGTCTAATACTTTAAGTGATTTTTTATAGTTTCAGCTCATTTAAGAGTCGTTTTGTTTGTCAGAGTCCAAATAGTAATGCAATAATTTAGATGTGGCAAAATCATTGAATTTAAAAACATAAATGTCATTAGATTATTTCTTATATGATGAAAATTTGATAAATGATTTTGATTTTATTTCCATTGTTTTTGTGATGAAACACAACACACTGATCTACAGTCACACAACACACACACACTCATGAAAAATGACCATAGTAACGATGATGTCATCTGGGCTCCTGATGACCTGAACTCGCCGCCGCCTCGTGGGACCAGGTCCACGTCTCTGACGACTCTTGTTCACTTTTGCAGTTCTGATGTTCCAAAACTTCCAGAGTCTGTTTCTCGAGCCGTTTTCCGCTGTTTGGATCCAACAACCACACAATTACTAGGGGTGTGCAAAAATATCGGAATATCGATATATCGTATCGTTTAATGTGATGATTCAGTATCGATATCGTGGGCTTCTGTATCGATATTTCACCAAGAGTATTTTTAGGTGAGTTTTACTAAATTATTTTGTTACAGCTACAGTTTTGTTGCTTGTGGAGTGAAAGTGAAACTCATTTATGCGACACATTTGACATTTTTACTGTTTTGACGATTAAAAAGTTTGTGTTTCATATGAACTTTGTGGTTTAACAAAGACTTTAGTATCACAGCCACGATTTAACCTTTATTTTTTATTGAACCGTATCGAATTGATTTGAAATATATCATATCGAATCAAAAGTTCACTGTATCGAGGTGTGTAATGTATCGGCAACTTCTTAATGATACCAGCTCGAGCAGTGACGACGTCCCAATCCCAAAACTAAAAATATGACAATATCAGAACCAGAAACAAAAGTGATTTGGTTCAAAAGACTTGAAAAGATCGACTTTGTCAACAGACACGTCCCACTGGGAAAAGTGAGCATTATTATTTGATGCTCACTTTTTCGGAGGATCTTTCCCAGTGTGAATCACACGATGACGGGATCAGGCTGCATGTTTTACGAATCTACTGAACTAAAGATTTTTAAAAAAGAGCTTGAAAACTACATTTACGTGACATCACAAGGTGGACCAGGGCATTTTGAGCGAGACAGACTAATAATAAAAGCAACTTCAGCGGTTTTTGAGAAGGAACAACATTAGAACATCATTTAAAGCACAGGTGTCAAACATACGGCCCGGGGGCCAGATCCGGCCCTCCAAGACCTTTAATCTGGCCCTCGGCTGATTTTCTACTAAAATATTTTAATTATATTTTCTATTAAAATGGTGTTAATTTTCTGTGGTGTTTATCACAGCAGCGTCTCCAGCGTCTCTGTACGTGGCCCCTCCCACCAGAGCAGCACAAATGAAGACTTGTCTCTTTCCAAACGCTCTTAAAGGACGATCGTTTTGACTGTTGACCGTGACACCCTCATCAGAAAAATGTCCAACATGAGAAAAGTGGAGCCGAGTGCAGGATTTTACAACAAAAATGGACTTATTCCTGTTTACAGACAAGTTCATGTTCAAACTTTGTGTTGAAATTGTATTTTTCTTAAAGTTCCAGGTTGTTCATAATATTATAATATTTTGTAAAAGAAAGAGTTCATCAATTAAAACAGATTTCTGTAATAGATTTGTGTTTCTCTGCACAAATATTTGAACTTCTTGTTATTTTTGGGGTTTATATGACATGAGTTTTCTGATCCAGACACTTTGGATCAAAGTCGGTTGGACTCGACCCCCGGAACAAAATGAGTTTAACATCCCTGATTTAAAGCTTCACTTTGTGTGATATAAAACCTTTCAAACGCTCCTCCTGACCGACCAGAGGCATTTTCACACTATGGAATCTGAATTCAGTTAAAACTCGACGAGCAGCTCTGCCCTGAGTCACGCTGCGCCGCCCGGGCCTCGTCTCGTTTGGGCGTGGGCACCGCTCGCGCCGAACAGCCTGTAATGTCAAAGAACCTGTAAAGTGAGCTGGACTATTGTCAAAGAGCCACATCCGTTTTCTGTTTTCTGATTCATGTTCCGATGTCGTTTCGTCATCGCAAACAAACCTGGAGACGTGTGTTTGTTTCATTCACATGTTTAAATAATAAATAAAACTCCAGACGTCATGTGGAGGAAGTTTTATCTGTGTTTTCAGTTTGTGTTTCAGTCACAAGTTTAACACAAACTGTATTTATTCTGAAGAGTTTTTCTCTCAAACACAAAAAACTGCTCCACCTTGTGATGTCACAGAGTAATGCTGTAAATGCTCCACAGGCAGTGTTGGGAAGTTTACTTTTAAAATGTAATCCCCTACAGATTACAGATTACACACACCAAAATGTAGTTTGTAACAGAATCCATTAAATTACTTAAAGTGAGTAATGTAATCTGATTACTTTGGATTACTTGATTTGCTGTAGAGAAACAAAGACGAGGAAATCTTCACATAAGAAGTTTTGTCTGATAAAAGAAAATAAAAAGTCCAGACTTTACTGAACCAAATTAAAAATATTATTGATAGAAGAAGAAGAAACACGTCCACACAGCAGGATTTAGTCCTGGTTTAGTCCTGGTTTTAGTCCTGGTTTAGTCCTGGTTTAGCCCAAAATGTGAAACAGTAAAACACCTCTGTGTAATCCATTTATTTCACCAAAGTAACTGTAATCCAATTACCACTCACTGAAACAGTAACTGTAACTGAATACAGTTACTCATCATTTGTACTCTGATTACTTTACTCCAGTACATGTAATCTGTTACTCCCGACACTGTCCACAGTTTATTTCATTTTTCCGTTTTAGCGTCAAACAAAAAAACAGATTTCATTCTCTATTTCCAATATTTAATTTAAAGTTTAGTCTTTAGTTTTAATTTTGATCTTTGATTTTCTCTGGTTTGTTAGAAGGAATTTACTTTAAAAATCGTTGCAGTTTTCTGGACAAACATGTTTCTTTTTTTATAACGACGTGTTTATTTTCACGTCTTAGAAAATCGTCGTTGATCCGCGACGAGAAACAGGAAACGAGGAGAAACTCTCCTTTGTTCAGTCGACTCCATCAAACTAGAATAAAAATAGTTTTTATTTTAGGTCCATGGTTGAGCAGCAAATAAACCAGAGAGAATCAAATATCCAAATTCAAATTAAAAATTCAACTTTAAATTAAATATTGGAAATTGAGATTGAGATCGAAACAACAATAGATTTTGAGTTTATGTGAAATAACACCAATCAAAAAAAACATGACTCTCTGTGACTATTTTCATTTAGATATTTTATTTATTTTATTTGCAGTTCTGTTCCTCAGCGTCGTGTGTGAATTCAGTGTCGAGTGAATAAAGAAGAGTTTATCACTGCTTCCTGTTTCTCGTCATGGAGTTTAACAACGACTTTCACTGCAAAAAACTATATTTAAGTAAATTAAAATGATTTTTATTAAGAACATTTACTTTTAATGTGTAAAGAAAAACATTTACACATTCGTTTATTTGAGTCGATTCAACTTCAATAAGTAAAAATCAACAAGTCAAATGATCGACCAATGAAATAAGTTTGTTTTTCTCTTAACTCGAGAAACTTTAGATTTTGTTTCTTATTTTAAGTGTTAATAATTTATGTTTTTCTTATTTTAAGTGCAGCCAAATGTAGTTTCATATTTTAACTACAGAAAATCTTGATCCATTGGCAGAGAATTTTACTCAAGTGAAATTTACTCAAATCATGATCAAACTTTCTTAATTCAAGTCGTCTTAACTTGACTAGATTTGAGTTTTTGTCGTTTTCTAAGACGTGAAAATAAACGTGTCGCTGTAAAAGAAGAAACATGTTTGTCACGAAACTGCAAAGATTTTTTAAGTAAATTCTTCAGCAGCAAAACTTCAAATAAACCAAAGAGAATAAAATATCAAAATTAAAATTTTAAATTAAACTTTAAATTAAATGTTGGAAATAGAGATCGAAACAAACAACATCAGATTTCGAGCTCTATTTACGATATTTAATTTAAAGTTTATTTCAAATTACACCAATCAAAAAACTGTCTCTGTGTCTATTTTAATTTTGATATTTGATTCTCTGGTTTATTTGAAGTTTTGC
Source organism: Boleophthalmus pectinirostris (assembly GCF_026225935.1). Taxonomy (NCBI): domain Eukaryota; kingdom Metazoa; phylum Chordata; class Actinopteri; order Gobiiformes; family Gobiidae; genus Boleophthalmus; species Boleophthalmus pectinirostris. Next base: position 41,070,782 of record NW_026571447.1, read on the forward strand.
TGCTGAAGAATTTACTTAAAAAATCTTTGCAGTTTCGTGACAAACATGTTTCTTCTTTTACAGCGACACGTTTATTTTCACGTCTTAGAAAACGACAAAAACTCAAATCTAGTCAAGTTAAGACGACTTGAATTAAGAAAGTTTGATCATGATTTGAGTAAATTTCACTTGAGTAAAATTCTCTGCCAATGGATCAAGATTTTCTGTAGTTAAAATATGAAACTACATTTGGCTGCACTTAAAATAAGAAAAACTAAAATTATTAACATTTAAAATAAGAAACAAAATCTAAAGTTTCTCGAGTTAAGAGAAAAACAAACTTATTTCATTGGTCGATCATTTGACTTGTTGATTTTTACTTATTGAAATTTAATCAACTCAAATAAACGAATGTGTAAATGTTTTTTACACATTAAAAGTAAATGTTCTTAATAAAAATCATTTTAATTTACTTAAATATAGTTTTTTGCAGTGAAAGTCGTTGTTAAACTCCATGACGAGAAACAGGAAGCAGTGATAAACTCTTCTTTATTCACTCGACACTGAATTCACACACGACGCTGAGGAACAGAACTGCAAATAAAATAAATAAAATATCTAAATTAAAATAGTCACAGAGACAGTTTTTTGATTGGTGTTATTTAACTTAATTAACTTTCAATTAAATATCATAAATAGAGGTTGAAATCTGTTGTTTCGATCTCAATCTCAATTTCCAATATTTAATTTAAAGTTGAATTTTTAATTTTAATTTGGATATTTGATTCTCTCTGGTTTATTTGCTGCTCAACCATGGACCTAAAATAAAAACTATTTTTATTCTAGTTTGATGGAGTCGACTGAACAAAGGAGAGTTTCTCCTCGTTTCCTGTTTCTCGTCGCGGATCAACGACGATTTTCTAAGACGTGAAAATAAACACGTCACTGAAAAGAAACAAAACAAACAAAAACAAAACTGCAACGATTTTTCAGGTGAATCCTTCAGCAGCAGAACTATTACTATTACTATTACTATTACTATTACTATTACTACTAAATACACCAGAGAGAATAAAAAAAATTAAAACTGAAATAGTCATGATGTTTTTTGATTGGTTTTATTTGAAATAAACTTTAAATTAATTACTGTAATTAGAGGTCAAAATCTCTATTTTTTGTTTGACACTAAAACTGAAAAATGAAATAAACTGTTTTCCCTTTTTTTTGTTCTTAATTGAAATTCAAAAGAACAAATGTAACACAGACTAATCTTAAATACACTGATGTTAGTCGTGTTTTAGTGAAATGAGTCCGACCTGTCAGTCATGTTTAAAGAGTCATTTTTCGAGAGTCATTTTTTAAGAGAGTTCATTTTTGTTATCTTGGATGTTTGGTGGACAAAGCAGACGGGGCTGAAGTGCTGTGTTCTGTTTTATTAGAAACACGTACAGTACACTTTCGAAATAAAAGCAGAACTAACATGGATCAGATACAACAATATTCAAAGTCCCTTATGTCGTTCACAGAAAAAGTACAGAAAAATCCATCTGGAGAAATCACATTTTCAAGGACGATAAACCTGACTTCCTCCAGCCAAAGATCAGGCACCAAGAGCCCTCCTCACCAAGACCAGCCCAAGGAGCTACCACTACTACCACTATGGATACGACCGGACACGTCCACCGCCCTGGAACCCACACGCAACCCGACCCGGACTCAGAGAACCAGGGACCCACGGAACCGGCCCGGACTCAGAGAACCAAGAGCCAGGACCCACAGAACCAGGACCCAGAGAACCAGAGATCCAGAGACTCAGAAACCCAAGGACCCAAAGATCCAGAGACCTAGAGACCCAGAGAACCAGAGACTCAGAGATCTAGGGACCTAGGGACTTAGGGACCCAGAGAGCCAAGAACCAGGGACCCAAGGATCCAGAGAACCAGGAGCCAGAGACCCAAGGACTCACAGACCCAGGGACCCAGAGACCAGGGGACAAAGAGATCCAAAAATCCAAAGATCCAAAGACCCGAGGACTCAGACTCAAGGACCCAGAGAACCAGGACCCAGAGCTCCAGGGAACCAGAGCCCCTAGAGACCCAAAGACCCAGAGACCCAAAGATCCAGAGACCCAAAGATCCAGAGACCCAAAGATCCAGAGCCCAAAGACCCAGACTCCGGTTCTGACGATGTTGGTTTGAAATTTTGGAACTATTTTTATTCTGTGGTGGTAATAAAACTTCTTGGACGTACGCTGCTACTAAAGGTGCAGTACGCAACTTTTCTGGTGAAGGGTCTGTCACCTCCTTGTCTCCATGGAGACAAGGAGAATGTTCCACAGTGTGACTTTAAACAGCTCTGCCTTACATTTTAATCATCGGCAGTTTTATAGCTTGAAAAAATATATTTTTTTTTTTTTTTTTAACTGTATTACGTCTCCACAGATCTGACCTGTAACTTGGTCTGGTTTGGTTTCCGTGGAAATAGAAAAGTATAAAACCAGATTGTGAAACTTTCCAGACAAAACATCATCATCTCCATGGAGAAAAGTTACACAGTGCATCTTTAACAGCAGAAATACAACTTCTTCTTGGATGTAAACCACCATTAAACTCCACATAAGTTTTTACAATTTATTTATTTTTAATAATTGTTCTATTTATTTTGATTTAAGGAGCAATGTGTAACTTTTCTGATACTTGTTGCCATGGAGATGTTGTTGCTTTGTCTGCAGGATTCCACAATAGAACATTAAGTTTAAAGAGGATGTGACACTAAATCAATGTTTTTTTTTCTAAACTCTTTATTAGAGTTGTTAAATATTGAAATATCGATATATCGTATCATTTAATGTGCTGATAAAGTATCGATATCGTGGGTTGAGTATTTTTAGATATATTTTAATAAATTATTTTGTTCCAGCTACAGTTTTGTTGTTTGTTCAGAGGAAGAAAACTCGTTTATGCGACACATTTGACATTTTCGCTGTTTTGTTGAGTAAAATGTTTGTGTTTTTAGATTTTTAGTGTCACAGAAATAATTTAGTCTTTATTTTTCACTGAATTGATTTAAAATATATCGTATCGAATCGTATCGAATCGTAAGTTCACTGTATCGACGTTTGTATCGGATCAGCAACTTGTTAATGATCCTCAGCTCAAATGTTCATGGAGTTTTAATCAGATTATTTACAGTTTCTTGTCATTTTTCACATTTTTAGGGCACACTAACATGTCAAGTACTACATGACATCACGCAGCACTGCCCTGATCGCAGACAGGTGCTTCTGATGCAAACACCTGTCTGCGGGGGCGGAGTTTCCACCAATCACATCGTTCCTTACACCTCCAGGCCCCGCCCACTTTAGCAGCTCTGTTCGAAACGTTGTTATGGGCGGAGTTTCGGTGTTTTTGCGCTCTCAGGAAGTGCCCGTTAGCATGCTAGTTGCCGTGGTGAGCAATGAGGACGCTCTGAACGCGGAAGATAAGACTTGAGGAAGAACGTTGGACCACTGAGAACGATTAACAATGAACTATTTCTGCGTTTCACATTTTTAAGATGGGGAAAAATCAGGTACAAAACTTTTAAAACAACACTGCGGAACATTTCAGGCAAAGCTAGAACATCTCAGTCACCAGAAAATGTACTTTTGAATCAGTTACAGCATGAAATGTTAACGAGGTTTCTGAAATGAGAGCTGCTTTGTCATTATTAGTCTGAAATGTAAGGACAATTGAAAGGTTTTTTGTTTTTTTTTTCCTTTTTTTCTTTATAATATTTTAAAAAATCCATCCAAACACCACGATTGTTACGTCATTATTGTGTTTTAGTTTAATACTTTAAGCGTCCCGTTCCTGTTAAGTCCGGTGTGGTTTGCGGTTCCAGAGCGGTTTCTGTCTGAGGGGGCGGAGCTCAGGCCCCGCCCCTGTGACCTACACACATGCACACTACAGAACGGCCACGCCCCCCGACCCTCGCCGCTCACCGGAGCGCGGGGCGACGGCGAGGGGCGTGGGCCGGCAAATACAGTTATGAAATGTTGGGAGTGACCCTTTGGAACCAGGGCCCCAGGTGCGTCTGCGGGAGGGGGCTGAGGGGGGCTGGGGCACCATCAGCACGACCGATGCCGATGAGAAAGATAAAAAATGAGGCACAAAAATCGATGCTCTGACAAAAAATACCAAAATTCTAAAAATAGATTTCTGCGATAGTCCCTCCTGCAGCTGAATGAAAAGCCTCTACCATATGATTTTAACTCTTTTCTAAATAAAAAATGTCATTATCTTGGTACTTCATAGAAACTGATTTGCTCCTTATTAGAAATATATTAACTCGTCATTTCAATTAAAAAACAAATATCATAAATATGTTGCTAAATTTTGTACTTCTCATAAATAATATCCAGATACTATTTCCTGCTTTTATCAAACAATAGCCATGTTAGCAAAATAGCTCTGAGCACTAGACTGTGACACTGTGACTAAGTGTTGGTGGAAGAACGCAGGGGCTCGGGGGGTGCACCAGGGGGGTGCACCGGGGGGTGCACTGTGGGTGCACCGGGGGGGTGCACCAGGGGGTGCACTGTGGGTGCACCGGGGGGTGCACCGGGGGGGTGCACCGGGGGGGTGCACCGGGGGGGTGCACTGGCGTTACATTCAGCTCATGGTCTGGGGTCACATCGCTTCAGTGCGTCAGGACTCAAGGCAAATACTGGAGCGACACACAACTCCGACCCCTCAGCTTCAGCTTCACTACAACAACAACTCGTAGCATAGAAGTATATGATATAGTCTAATATGGACCCCTCCCTCTCCTGACTCCTAACCCCCCCACACCCATCCACCCCTCCCACTCTGACTCCTCCCACTCTCCTGACTCCTCCCACTCTCTCCTAACTCCTCCCTCTCTCTCCTGACTCCTCCCTCTCTCTCCTGACTCCTCCTCCTCCTCGTTTAGCTCCTCCCTCTCCTCGTCCCTCCCCCCGTTCCCTTACAGTATTGAAGTTTACTTAAACGTAGTAAATGTGCATCATGGAGCAGACGAGGCGCCTGCTGCTGATGCGGCGGCGGCGCGAGCGGTGGATTATGGTTGAAGCTAAGTGCTAAGCATATTGCTTGTGTCCACATTTACAGGGGCTCATCACTAACTAAGTCTTTCTGCGGATATAGAAGCTTCTGTGTGATTTTGTCAAAGATTCAGAGGGATTCGACTGTGTGTGTATAAAATACACCGGCTCCTGACGCGGCAGGAGATCCTCATGTGCATCTCGCCGCGGCTCTCAGTCCGACGGCGTCCGTTTGGTTTCAGACTAAAATGGGAATAAGGTGCTTCACTTTCGACTCTGGAAAAATAAACATTGATTTTGTTCAGTCTTTTCCAATTTCTGCGGTTCAGACTTTCACATTCTTTAGTTTATCAAAAGGGTATCTCAGGGCAACTCGAGAAGGCCAAAGATGCTACTGGAAACCAGTCGTCAACAGACACTGGCTCCATTCAACAAACACTATGGCAGGAAAGAAATGTACTAAAGTATTAAAGTACACGGGCTGCACCTGAACACGTGCAAATTTTACTGGAGCAGACCGAGGGGCACAGCTGAGACATAAGCACCGGCCCCTGGAGACAGGACACCGCTCACTCCTCACTGTCCGGTACTGAGGGCCCCCGAGGCCCCAGTGACCTCTGCTCCAGGGGCCGGGGCGTGGCTGTGTCTCGTGCGCTCGGACTCGGTCTGAGCACACAGATCGTGTGCTGAAGTGCTTTCAGAGCTGTGTAGTACCACACTGCTGCCACCAGGGGGAGCGTCTCTCTGGACGACTGCTCCTCCACCGCGTTTCTCTGTCCCAGCCCAGCACACACATCCTGTACCTGTTCTCCACTCTCCCTTTAGAGCCTGCAGAGTAAGGTGCTAGAAGATCCTCCCTCTCCTGTGGGCTGTGACTGTCTCTGCTTCTGCCTAAAAAATACTTCATTGATAAAAAACAAAACCATAAAACAAAAGAATAAAAGCTATGCTCATTAGAAAAGAAAACGTCTTATAAAATATATAGTTTATACTGTTTAAGAAACACAACCTTCTGTGGTTTGTAAAACAAAGTGTGTCTCCAAATCAGACATCATTTTGTAAACAAAAACCTTTATATACTGTACTAATAAAATATGAAGAGAAGAATAATAAGGTGGGTAAAGAAGAGGGCAGACTGTTAGGAGAATATCCGGATGGCCTGGGTCACCGTGCTGTGGCACACCGGGCACTCGGGCTGCTTGAGCTCACAGATGCGGATGGCACACTCCATACAGAACAGGTTGTGCCCGCAGGGCACCAGGGCGGCCGTCACTTTGCTCTCGAAGCAGGTCATACAGTCCCGCATGGAGGCCGGGGGGGAGTCGGGCAGAGGCAGGCGCCCGGGGAAGCCCTCCCCGCCCGAGGGCTCGCTGAGGGCGCGGCGCCCGGGGAAACCCTCTCCTCCGGAGGGCTCGCTGTGGGCGCGGCGGGCCTGGGCGTGCGTGGAGCCCGGGGGGGCCATGCCCGTGCTCTCGGGCAGGCTGGGGGACATTCTGGTGAGGGGCAGGGGCAGCCCCGCGAAGCTCTTGGAGCGCTGCTGCGTGTAGAAGGCCACCTGTTTGTAGTCCGAGTCCCAGCTGGAGCCGTCCGGCTCGAAGTAGGAGCAGGACTTGTCCCCGGAGCTGGAGAAGCTGTTCTTCTGGAACACGGCGTCGCCTCCGCCCACCACGGCCTCGGGGAAGTTCTGCCGGTAGCTGCTGAGGGGCTTGCGCTGCGAGCCCTGGACCCCCCACACTTGTTGCAGGCGGCTCTCCAGACCCCCTCCGCTGCTGGCCGGGCTCCCCCCGGACGAGCCCAGGCAGTCGTTCTCGTTGTTGTGGTCGTGGAGGCCTCCCGTCCTGAAGGCGATGTGAGCTTCGATCTCCTCGCGGGCGCGCTCCGCGTTGCTAGGCGACCCGGTGATCTCGAAGACGGGGTCCCTGTCGCGGCTCGGCGTGACGATGTAGGTGCAGGTCTGCTGCTGGATGCGTTTGATGGTGGAGCCTTTGGGGCCCACCACCAGCCCCACCACCCTGTAGGGCACCCGCACCTGGATGGTGGTCTGGCCGGGCAGAGGGGTGGGCGGGGACCCGCTGAAGCTCAGGCCCAGTTTGTTCCGAGAGGCTCGGAGCATGGAGAAGTGCTCGGCCGCGGAGATGATCTCACGACGGGCCAGAGCCACGTCCTCCTTACGCCCCGTGATCAGGAACACCGGCTCCTCCCCGCGAACCGGAGTCTTTATGTACGTGTTGGTCTTGGCCCGCAGAGCTTTGATCTTGCAGCCTGGACACACAGAGAGACACACACACACACACACACACACACACACACACACACACACACACATAAGAAGAGGTCAACACAAGAAGCAAATGTGCACTGAATAAAACAGCGTAAAGTCTAGTACAGCAGAACATGTGGGGCGAGCAGGTGGGCGTGGCAGGAGTAGTGGGTTACTCACAGTGCCACAGACGCCAGGATGGGCACCTCGGACTGGGCACCTCGGGATGAGCCATACAAACAATAGGTGTATATTAAACCGGAGCTTTTACAGAGTCTAAACTTCTCCTTTGTGACACTTGTGAGTGGAGCTGAACATAAACGTGCCTCAGACGGAGCAGAGGAGCTGGGCACAGGCAGCTCAGGGTGGAGCCCAAAAGAGCTGGAGATGTGGAGGATGAGAGGAGAGACTGTGGAAGAAAGGACGAGGAGGAGAGGATGTGGAGGAGTGGAGGAGTGGAGGATGAGGAGGATGAGGATGAGGATGAGGAGGATGAGGATGCAGTCTGTAGGAGCCGAGCGCAGAGGTGGGTGTGTGCGGCCAAACAAAAACACGCGGCTCTGGGCTCCGGGCTCCGCGCGGGGGTCTGGGGGCTCGGGGCTCTGGGGCAGGGGGAGTGGAGTCTGTGGACACGCGGGACACGGGGACGGGGGACACACACGTCCACGCGGGCTGGATTAGACTCTCACAGCTCCACGTGCTACGCTACAAACGCCAGGCTTTGTGTCTGTCCTGACGCGCCCCTCCCTACGCCACCTCTCCTCACCTCAGCGAGCCTCCGTCCGCGTCCCGCACTAAGCGCACTCCCGTCCCCCCGTCCCCCGTAACCCACGGCCCCCCGTCCCCCACGGCCCACCGGAGCGGCTCCCGCGGCCGTGTGCGGCGCCACAACTACTTTACACCGACACTGGGAACAAAGAGCCACGCTGCTCTTTGTCCAGGAGCGCAGCTGCCAGAGGAGACAGACCCGCGGCGCACGCGCCTCCCCGGGCACATCTCGGGACACCCTGTTCACCCGAGCCGTCCCGGGCTCTCCCGGGCTCTCCCGGGCCACGCGGGGCCAGCGTCGGCCGGGCTCCGGTGCCCGATGTCTGGCGCGCTCAGACGACAAAGGAAAGGGGTGCCGTGTCTGCGCGTGCATCAATGGCGTGTCTGTGGAGGCTCCTCGCGCGACCGGGGTCCGCTCCAAACACAAAGAAACAGCGGGAAAGTGTCGCCCGCGCGCTCAGCCCCGCACCCCCGCGGACCCGAGGCTCCGGGAGCCCCTCGGTCTCGCGCAGGTGTGGAGCGCATTACCTTGTCTGCCCACGATCTCCGCCACATGCTCGGAGCTCGGCACCGGGACGCACTCCGTGATGTTGCAGCCTCGCGCTTTGGTCTCGGAGCCGGGCTCGTACAGCGCGCACAGTTTGTTCTTGGCGGACAGAGGAGAGTCTCCGCCGGCCTTGTGCTGGTTGTTGTTGTTGTTGTTGCTCCGGTCCTGGACTCCTGGGGGGACAGAGCTGTCCTCGCCTTCTCCCAGACCCAACAGAGACAACTGGCCCAGAGCGACTCTGAGGGCGCGGGAGTCCTCCTCGTCTTCGTCGGGCGCCACGAGGAGCCCCTCGCTCCCGAAGGCAGAGCCGGGCACGTCCCCGGCGTAGCCCCCATTTTTCTCCATGATCCCTGCTAGAAGCAGCAGGCTCGGCATGGCTAACAAAGAGTACAAGACAAAGACAGCAGAGACTGAGCTCAGCCTTGCGCCACCGCCTCCTCCCTCTTCTCACAACACTCCTAACTCCGCCCCTGCCCGCCCCCTCCGCGCACACTGAGGGCGGCAGACTGAGCGGCAGACTGAGGGCGGGCCGCCGCTGCTCCCAGTCTCCTCCGGAGCCCGAGAGCAGCCCGACGGCCCCGACGGCCCGACGCGCCGAGCCCCGGAGCCCCGGAGCCCCAGAGCCCGGAGCACGGGCGCGGGGGCGGCGGAGAGCGGCGCGGACTCGCTCCGCGGAGTTTGACGCGTCCGCGCGGGCGGATGCGGAGCGTCGCTGCGTCGCGAGCACATGGTGTTGTTCATCAATACCAACATGGCCACGGTCCTCACCGCGTGGACGGCAGCTGGTGCATGCGCTGTGCCAGTAGGATACGGCACGTGTTACCAGGTGCGGCCGCGCTGCCGCGCGCCGCCATGTTTGCGCGGCAGAGCACGCGGCGCGGTTCTGAACGGCCCATAGTGAACAAAGAGTCTGCTGCCGCGCGCGACACGAGCCAAACCACGCCCCGCGGCAACGCGGCAACAAAGAGCAGCAGAAACACCGCGGCAACGCACGCGCCAACGCACGCGCCCGACGTGCGCGCAACACAAACAAAAGCCTCAAATCTACACAAACTATACACACATATGTACACACACACATACACACACACCAGACACACACACAAACTATACACACACACACATACACACACACCAGATACACACACAAACTATACACACACACCAGACAGACACACACAGACAGACACATAAACTATACACATGCATATACACACACACACTCATACACAGACTATACACACATATGTACATACATACAGACACACACAAACTAGACACACATACATACATATACACAGACACACACACACATGCACATACACAAACTATACACATATGTATAAACACACACATACACCAGACACACACAAACACACAAACTACAGACACACACACACCAGACACACACACACACCAGTCTAAAACCCCACACCAGGCCCTCAGACTCAGGTCCTCACACAGACCTGGATTGGGCCAGAACCCACAGGTCCTAAAGATCCTCAGGTCCCCACAGACCCTGGTCCCTCAGGTCCCCACAGACCCTGGTCCCTCAGTCCCTCGAGTTCCTCAAAGCTCCACTTCTGCTTCAGTTTTCATGAAGCAGAGTTCTGTTGTCAGCAGCTCGGCTCAGGGAGGAGAGTCTCGTGTTTGGCACAGATGGAGCTGGTCTCAGTGGGACAGATGTGAGGGTCACAGAGCACCCACGGGTGCTCAGTGGAAAAGGTTGGAGCAGAGGCAGTGACACTTGTGCGTGTAATTCTGAGAGGCCTGATCATTATCACATTATTACAGTGTTGATATTTCAGTTAAAACAAAAACTGTAGGTTGAATTTTCACTCGTGACAAACACAAACTGCACCTGTGTGTTTGTGCTCATGAACCAGGAGTCGAACTCAAACTCACAGAGGGACAAAATTAAAACCTGGGACAAAATCGTGGACCAAACTAAATATTTACTGAACAATTTCAACAGCATCTGCAGGTTTTCTCTTCTTTCCAGATCTGTAATGTTAAACCTTTTCTTATTCAAATAAATGTTTAATAATAGTTTTGCTTAAACACTGAATCCAGAACAAACAGAAAATAAAATAACAACATTTTAAATAAATAAATGTCTCTATAGTCGATCTGTGTGTAGCAGCAGCTCTGATACATGTTTGATTTGATCTCACAGGACAAATATAATTATATCACGGGCCAAATTTGGCCCCTGGGCCTGAGTTTGACATGTCTGACGTGGACAAACAAAACCACAGGTGTAAAGTTTATGGCAGAGGAGGGAGAGAAATAAAGAAAAAATATCCAAGCAAGAGCAACGTTACTTCAGAATAAAATTATTCAGGTCCAAGTAATGATCTGAGAAATTACTACTCAAGTAAAGAGTAACGAAAAGAGTAACTGCAACATCTGATTTTTTATTTGACGTGAATGTAATTTGACAAAACATGAAATAAGTCACAGAATCTGGTGTTTTCATAAATGACATTCAGATTATTTCATCATCACATGAAGCTTTTGTGACTTTAGACTCACAGCGGGAAGAGGAAACACAACTTTTACTCGAGTAAGAGTACTGTTACTTCAATACAACTATTACTCAAGTAGGAGTAAAAGTACTCTGCTAGAAAAGTAAATATATCTGAGTTCTACCCACCTCTGCTCTGTCCTCGTCCCTCTGAGTGGAGCGATGCGCGCGGTGGCCTGCAGGGGGCAGTGCGTCCTCATTTTCGGAGGAGCGCTCCCATCACAGCCCGGTGCGCACGTGCGGGTCAAAGGTCAGCCTCTGCAGCTCCTCCGCAGACGCTCCGGAGCACAGACCGTGCACACATGTCGCCGCACACCGGAGGATCTGTCCACAGCCGCGCGCACAGCTCCGCGCTCCAACCCGAGGAAGAGCGCACGGAACCGGACACCAGAACCGAGCCACCGAGACCGAACCACCGACACCGAGCCTGCGCCGTGGACATCTGCAAGTCAGGTGCGTGGGGCTTTATTTAAAAATCTAATTTATGTTTTCAGCCTGAATTATGAACTAAATAATTGCCTAAAATTGCTAAAAACTGTAAAAATGCTGAGAGATTTACGAATTTACGCACAGAATCAGGCGCGTTTTTCTCTTACAAAAGTGAAGCCATGGGGGAAAATCTGCTCTTAAATCTGAAAACACGAGCGTGAAAAAGCCTAAAACTCGCGTGGAAAGTGTCACAGAAATGCGAGGTGCGTGCGCGTGCCTGTAGATGGCGCTGTTTGCTCGTGCGTAAAAGTCTGATCCGCTCAGACCGTCGCAAAAGATCTGATCATGTTTTACGCACAGAATCTTTTTTTCAGTTTGATTTTGTTCAGGATTAATGGTCTTGAAAACCAGGTCTAAACCAGGTCTAAACCAGGTCTAAACCAGGTCTAAACCAGGTCTAAATTTTGGCTGAACCAGGATTAAATCAGGATTAAATGAGGACTAAAGTAGGTCTAAATTGGGACTAACCCATGTGTAAACAAGATCCCACCCACGCACAGAATCTTTTTTTCTGTTTGATTTTGTTCAGGATTAATGGTCTTGAAAACCAGGACTAAACCAGGACTAAACCAGGACTAAACCAGGACTAAACCAGGACTAAACCAGGACTAAACCAGGACTAAACCAGGACTAAATCAGTTCTAAATAAGGACTAAACAAGATCCAAACCAGGACCAGGACTAAACCAGGCCTATACTATGTCTAAATTAGGACAACATCAGGACTAAACCAGGTCTAAACCAGGTCTAAACCAGGTCTAAACCAGGACTAAACCAGGACTAAACCAGGACTAAACCAGGACTAAATCAGTTCTAAATAAGGACTAAACAAGATCCAAACCAGGACCAGGACTAAACCAGGCCTATACTATGTCTAAATTAGGACAACATCAGGTCTAAACCAGGTCTAAACCAGGTCTAAACCAGGTCTAAACCAGGTCTAAACCAGGTCTAAACCAGGATTATACTAGGTCTAAATTAGGACAACATCAGGACTAAACCAGGACAAAATTTTGGCTAAACCAGGTCTATACTAGGTCTAAATCAAGATTAAATCAGTTCTAAACCAGGTCTAAACTCGGTCTAAACAGGCATTTTATAAAAGTAAAAAACAGAATAGACCAACATCTCCTGTAGATGAAGAAAACCAGGACATTTTCTCAGTTTTTTCAGTTTTTGTCAGTGTTTGTTTCACTGACAGAACCCAGAGGAAATCTTCATCCACATGTTTCCGTCACGTTACGTCAGTGTGAACAGACCCTGTGTGTGTGTGTGTGTCTGTGTGTGTCTGTGTGTGTCTGTGTGTGTCTGTGTGTGTGTGTGTGTCTGTGTGTGTGTGTGTGTGTGTGTGTGTGTGTGTGTGTGTGTATTGTTTTTATAGTTGTCTAATTGTTTTGTGTTATTTATTTCTTTAAATCAGAGACTGGAGAAGGAAAGTTTAGTTCTAATCTGGTGCCAAACTTCTCTTTTTTTATTATGAGTTTAATGTGTCTGTGCTCTGTCCCTTCAAATAACTAAACTAAACTAAACTAAACTAAACTAAACTAAACTAAACTAAACTAAACTGTACTGAACCAAACTAAACCTAAACACCTTTCACTCTCAGACACCAGGAAAACGGAGAAAATGTTCTGGTTTTCTTCATCTACATTCGATGTCGGTCTTTTCTGTCTTATTCTGCTTTTATAGAATAAATCAGTTCTAAACCAGGACTAAACTCGGTCTAAATATTCAGTCTTGATTTAGACCTAGTATAGTCCTGGTTTGGATCTTGTTTAGTTCTTATTTAGAACTGATTTAGTTTTGATTTAGACCTAGAATAGTCCTGGTCGAGTCCTGGTCGAGTCCTGGTCGAGTCCTGGTCGAGTCCTGGTCGAGTCCTGGTCGAGTCCTGGTCGAGTCCTGGTTTAGTCCTGGTTTAGTCCTATTTTAGTCCTGGTTTAGTCCTATTTTAGTCCTGGTTTGGATCTTGTTTAGTTCTTATTTAGAACTGATTTAGTCTTGATTTAGACCTAGAATAGTCCTGGTTGAGTCCGGGTTGAGTCCGGGTTGAGTCCGGGTTGAGTCCGGGTTGAGTCCGGGTTGAGTCCGGGTTGAGTCCGGGTTTAGTTCTGATGTAGTTTAATGTCTTTCTGCTCTGTCCCTTCAAATAAACACTGAACTAAACTGAACTAGAATTTTAAAGGCATTTCCTTTTTTATTTTTTAAAATTCTGCTTTGAGTTTGTCATAAATAGTAAAAAAAAATTGAAAGGAAATGATGCTGGTGAGTTTAAGTTCAGGGACTAAAAATGTAGATTTAAAAATGGGAGAGAAAAAAAAAGGAAGAAAAAGTGAGAAAAGGATTTTCCCTTATGATTTGGCCGTAATGTGTCAGTGTAAAACAGGAGAGTCAAACTCATTTTGTTCCGGGGGTCGAGTCCAACCGACTTTGATCCAAAGTGTCCGGATCAGAAAACTCATGTCATATAAACCCCAAAAATAACAATTTGTTCAAATATTTGGGCCGGATCTGGCCCCCGGGCCGTATGTTTGACACCTGTGGTGTAAAGAGTCTAGTGGTTTGTTTACGCTGCACCAACACGTCACTTTTGTTTAATTTAATCAAGTTTGTGTCGGTGTTTGTGGTCAGGGGGAATTTTTTTTTTTTTCTTTTTTTTTTGTATTTGTTGTGGGTGTTGCTTTGTTTTGTTTGATTGTTGTATTTTTTTATGTTATATTCTGTTGTCCTTAATAAAAAAAAATAAAAAAAGTTCCCACCTCTGGAAATTGACTTAAAAACTATGAAATAATTTGTCCATTGCAGCAAGATCATTTAACTTCTCAACTTCTCTTAAATTAAACGACGTCTAGACGAGAATAAAACATCTTAAAACTCATAATTATAACCTGATAAAGACGACGTTTACACTGAAATGAAACAAATCACCGTATCAGAAATGATCTGCGTCCAGACACGACGTTTCTGTGTCTAAGTTTTCTGTATCCACACAACTTTGAGAATATTTGTTTACATTTTACACAAACTAAACTTAAAACCACATGACTCATTTACATAAACGAGTGTGTGATAAAAACAGTTCTGTCCTTGTGTCGCTGATGTGGTTCAGTTTCTGTTGGACTAAAGGACACGACTCAGGCCCCGTTTACACACACCAGAGTTTTTAAAAATTGAGACATTTCCCTTCGTTTGTTCCCGTCTTTTACAGGCAGACGGCAGATTCGTCTCTGAAAACAAATCTTTCTAAAAACTCCGGCTCGAGTGGAGATTGTGGAAAACTCCGGCTTCACGTTTGTGTGTAAACTGAGATAAACAGAGTTTTAGGAGCTGAAAGTGCGACAGACGTTTACCTGTTGCTCTGATGATGACAGTGTGAGACATACAGAAGGAACAGGGTCCGACATTAACCCATCACACCCCCAAAAAGATTCAAAAGGAACATTTTGAGGGGCTAAAATGGAGTTAAATAGATAAAGTCCAGACGCCGTCGCACACGGACCTGGACAGGGTCAGACTGATGTTTCCAACGGGCAAAGTTCTTCTCAGGTGGAGGTGGACAAACCCCCACTGCAGCTCATCTGTGTCTTCATGTGTTTCACTCACACAGATGATGTTTCAGATCATGAGCAGATGAACCAGGTCAGTGATTTTGACACTTCCTTAACAGATCTGTGGAGAGGCGAGCCGCTCACTGATGCACATTTTTCAAGGTATTTGTTAGTAATATTTACAACTGTAATGAAATAAATGCTGCAGGTTTGAATCTGACCCAGAGGCTCGTGATGTTCTGACGCTGTGAGGACGAACAGAACAGAAGGAGGGAAATATTCATTTATCAAAACTCGACTGTGTAAATGTAGCTTCAGTGGAATATGAGTGTTCTCCCTGTGACAGAGGGGTGTTCTCTCTGTGTCAGAGGGGTGTTCTCTCTGTGACAGAGGGGTGTTCTCTCTCTGTGACAGAGGGGTGTTCTCTCTGTGTGACAGAGAGGGGTGTTCTCTCTGTGACAGAGGGTGTTCTCTCTGTGTGTCAGAGGGGTGTGTTCTCTCTGTGTCAGAGGGGTCAGAGGGGTGTTCTCTCTGTGACAGAGGGGTGTTCTCTCTGTGTGTCAGAGGGGTGTTTCTCTCTGTGTCAGAGGGGTGTTCTCTCTCTGTGTCAGAGGGTGTGTTCTCTCTCTGTGACAGAGGGGTGTTCTCTCTCTGTGACAGAGGGGTGTTCTCTCTGTGTGTCAGAGGGGTGTTCTCTCTGTGTGACAGAGGGGTGTTCTCTCTGTGTGACAGAGGGGTGTTCTCTCTGTGTGTCAGAGGGGTGTTCTCTCTCTGTGTCAGAGGGGTGTTCTCTCTGTGTCAGAGGGGTGTTCTCTCTGTGTGACAGAGGGGTGTTCTCTCTGTGTGTCAGAGGGGTGTTCTCTCTGTGACAGAGGGGTGTTCTCTCTGTGACAGAGGGGTGTTCTCTCTGTGTGACAGAGGGGTGTGTGTCAGAGGGGTGTTCTCTCTGTGTCAGAGGGGTGTTCTCTCTGTGACAGAGGGGTGTTCTCTCTGTGTGTCAGAGGGGTGTTCTCTCTGTGTGTGACAGAGGGGTGTTTCTCTCTGTGTGTGACAGAGGGGTGTTTCTCTCAGAGGGGTGTTCTCTCTGTGTCAGAGGGGTGTTCTCTCTGTGTGTCAGAGGGGTGTTCTCTCTCTGTGTCAGAGGGGTGTTCTCTCTGTGGTGTGTCAGAGGGGTGTTCTCTCTGTGTGTCAGAGGGGTGTTCTCTCTGTGTGTCAGAGGGGTGTTCTCTCTGTGTGTCAGAGGGGTGTTCTCTCTGTGTGTCAGAGGGGTGTTCTCTCTGTGTGTCAGAGGGGTGTTCTCTCTGTCTCTCTGTGTCAGAGGGGTGTTTCTCTCTGTGTGACAGAGGGGCTCTCTGGTGTGTTTCTCTCTGTGTGTGACAGAGGGGTGTTCTCTCTGTGTGACAGAGGGGTGTTCTCTCTGTGACAGAGGGGTGTTCTCTCTGTGACAGAGGGGTGTTCTGCTGATGTTCAGTCTGTTCTGTGTTTGTGTCGTGTTGTTGGTTCATGTGAAACTTTTCACACATTACACGTGTGCAGGTGGTGCACACAGACACACATTTATGTGAATGGACACATATTGTGTGTCTTAGTGTTTTGTGGGTGAGACTCGGCGGTGACAGACACACATCAGAGTATCAGAGTTTTCAGGAGTCCCACAGTCCCCGTCACATCTGGACCAACATGAACTCCAACAACACCACTCACATACACACTAGTGTGAACGAACCACTGTACACACACAACAACACACACTGTACACACAACAACACCACTCACATACACACTAGTGTGAACCAACACTGTACACACAACAACACCACTCACATACACACTAGTGTGAACGGGGCCTAAGTCAGTTTTATCAAGTCAAGTCTCAAGTCCTAAAAATAGTGACTCAGGTCTGATTTGAATCCAAGTCACGACTCAAGTCTTTGGAAAATGACTTAAAATTTGTGAAATGATGTGTTCATGCAGCGAGATCATTTTATTTCTCAAGTTTTCTTAAATGAATCAACCTCTAGACAAGAAAAACTCGTAATTATCACCTGATTTAAGTTTAAGATCTGCTGGGATCAGAGGTGTGTTTGGTTGGATCTTGTTTTCCTCGTCTCCAGAGAAACGCTCCGGTCGTGTTTGTGGAAGTTTAAATCTAAACCTCACATACAGTTTCTTCTTTAAGTGCGGTGTTTGCTGTGGTGATGAAATGTCAGCTCACGGCGGCAGGTTCAGACTCATACACACACACACACACACACCTCTGACTCTGTGTGTGTGTGTGTGTGTGTGGAGCAGGAATGAGGAAACCCGTGGAGTATTTGAGGTATGCTGAAGGACGGGTGGAGGAGGAGGGCGGGCTCAGGCGGGGCGGGGCTCAGGGCGGGGCTCAGGGCGGGGCACAGGCGGTTTGGATGCTCCTGCGGTCGGCGACGACCTGCGACATCAAACACAAACTTACACAAAACCAAGTCACTCCGGAGGACAAATCACACGAGCCAAAACATGCATAATGAAAAAGAAAAAAACATATAAGTCACACTTTTTGTCGAGGAGGCAAAACAAGTGAAGTGGCAAAACCAGAATTAATTATAGGTATTCTATCGATATATACGATATGTCAGAATTCATTTTGTGTTTAAAAAATATGAGCTTGGTCAAGTGGTAACGGAGGGAAACAGGGTCAGATTTTTGACATTCAAATGTCTCTTATTCAGAAACTAGAGGAACTATTGAAATAAGTAAAGTATCAGAATGTAGGAAAGAGTTACACTCCAACAGGGTCAAGTTAAACCTGTGAGATTCTTTCAAGTTCAAGACAAAAAATAAAAAAACTCATGTCGGTAACGGAGGGAATGAAATATGCAGCACTTTTTGGTCAATAAATCCAAACAGTGATAACTCTTGGTTCTCACTTCCATATCCTTAACAAACTGGTTTGAATATTTGCTTCATATAGTTTTCTACCATATGGTACAAGATTAGGTTGAAAAACCTCTGACTTTTTGACTCATGAGATTTTTTTATTAAGAAAGGTTCATGGTAACGGAGGGAAAAGTAACAGAGGAAACAGAAGAAAAGGTGAAAACAGAAAGAACAGGTGAAGAACAGACTGTTAACGTCACATATTTCACAGTTGTTCTACCAAACTTTTGATCGTTGTTATTTGAACAGAGTGGAGGAGCACAAGTTTACAACATTTCAGCCTCTGTGTGTGTGATATTTACGGGGATATCGACCTGTGAAAACGAACGAGAAAAAATGACACGATTTTGGGCCTGAAAACTGACACATCCTCCCCTCATAAAATGAGCTGGAACTTAAAAAGTATTGATCGAAAATCACTAAAACTTCACACTATTTGGTCATTTTTTCAAATGTTTTGAGATTGTGCGTGGGCCATTTGTTGAAACGACGTGGAATGACCCAGGAGTTTGTTTTTTGCAGTTCTGGAGACGCAGGTTCAGTTGTGATTTATAAAAATAGTGAAAGTGCAGATCACAGAGCCTCATCAAGTTTATTATTTATAAAAACATTAACTCTGACCTGAAAACCAAACGTGTGTGTGTGTGTGTGTGTGTGTGTCTGTGTGTGTGTGTGTGTGTGTGTGTGTGTCTGTGTGTGTGTGTGTGTTTATCTCCACACAATGTGTAAAGTGATTGATGTTCTTCTGTGGTTTTGTGGTGATGGAACCAAATACAAATCTGAGTAAATATCAGTCAGTCAAACTTTATTCATACAGCGATTTTCAGACAAAAAAATGCAACATAAAACAAATGGAGAAACATTTACAACATGATTAAAATCTGTGAACAGTTTGTGTGTTTGTGGTTTTAATGTTCTAGTTTTAAAAAGTTTCTATGATCAAACTGAACGTGCAGCGTCAGTGTTTCACCTGCAGATACAAACACCACTTTTTAAATTAAACTTTATTTATCTCACACTTTTCATACATTTGAAATTTAGCACCAAGAGTTTCACCTGCAACAGAAAAATTATAATAATGAAAAACAAAAGCCCCGCCCCCTTTTTTATCCACATACAAAACAACTTAAAGTTTAGAAGATAAAAAATAGATAAAATAAAAAAAGATCAAATAAAAATGGAGACTAAGTAAAATAGTAATAATTAGTAATAATTTAGTTTAAAACATATATAATAATAACAATAATGTTACGTACCTTTTTATTTTGATACGATCCTAAACGATAAAATGTTGTGTCGTCTTTGTCATTATTATTCATTTGTATGACCATAAATGGAAACAAAGTAAAAGTATCTTTACTTTAATTCCTACTCAAGTAAAAGTAAAAGTAACCATCTAAAAATCTACTCGAGTAAAAGTAAAAGTACTTCATTTAAAATGTAATTTGAGTAAAAGTTTCTTAGTTACTTTGAATTATTTGATGTAAAAAAGAATGAGTCATAAATCTGATCCAGCACAAGTCGTTTTAATCGACTTTTAGGTGAAACAGACAAACTTTTTACATTTTAAAGACAAATGAGCTCATGAACACAAACACTGAGCTCGTTCTTCTTTTTATAGAACCTAGAACATAACAAATTAAATAAATTAACAATAACAACAATTTTTGATCGCTGACGGCTCTGTTCAGTGGGACAGGCACATTTTGCATTTTTATGTTATTCTCTATTTTGCGCTTGAACGTAAATGTCCGAGGTTTGGCTGAGGGTTTCTGTCACTTTCCTCTCGAGAATTATTCAGTTACTCAATCTTCTTGAACGTCGTCCATGTCGACCTCCATCTGTGACTCGGCTCCAGCCTCGTCCAAGTTCATCCAAAATAAAGTGAAAGTACAAAGACTGAACATTCTAGAGTGAAAATGCTGCACGTGCAAGAGTAAAAGTAAAATGACCTAAACTACTCTCAAAAGTTTTACAACACCACACTTTTTCCATTTTTTTTCCCATTTCCTGTTGACCAAAATATATTTTAAACTTTAGATTGTCGTGTGCGTCGACGTTTGTCAGATGGAACAGCTGAACTCACTCGAGGCTCCTTCTTTTTACAAAACAAATCAAATATTGTTCAGAAAGTTCTTCCCAAAGTCTGTTGCAGAAGTTTTCATAAATGTGTGACACTTTGGTTGCTTCACTCTTCAGTCTTCAGCTCGATGGAGTTTAAGTCTGGACTCTGAGCCGCTGCTCGACGCTCCACGTTTTCAAGATTTACCGTCTTGTTCTTTTTTTTCCCTGAGTTGGTTTTGGCAGAACTTGGACTTGTGTTTTGATCTTTTATCTTTTTTTTTAACCTCTGTCTGTTCAGTTTTTACCTTTGGACCATTTCAAGCGACTCGTTGGATTTACACGACTTGAACTGCAATAAAAATCTGTAAAAAGTGAGGTGTTCTAAAACTTTTGACCTGTAGTTTATTTCAAAAACTAGTTTAAAAAATGACAAATTACTCATAAAACTTCTCAGTTACAGTAACATGAGCAGTGTTGGGAGCAACGTGTTATAAAAGCAACAAATTACTGTAATATGTTTTTTTTTTTGCTGTAATGCAGTAATGTGGCATTTAATATTTTACTCGGTACAAATGTGAGTATCGTGCGTTACAAAGCTTTTTAAACCTGGATTGAAGTGGTGGGTTTTTCATTTTTCATGATGCAAATTTGCTAAAATCACGGTGACATCAGCAGCGATGAAACGCCGGAGACGCGCCCACGTAGACCGTCAGGTGACCGCGGGCGAAAGGACCGACGCAGAAGAACAACTGACGCCCGAACGAACTTTACAGACTGCACAAGTTCTAGTCCAAGATTAGTCCTGGTTTACACCTGGTTTAGTCTTGATTTAAACCTGTTTAGTCCTGGTTCAGTTCTGGTTTAGACTTCAGGTTAGTCCTGGTTTAGACCTCAGTTTAGTCCTGGTTTAGACCTGGTTTAGTCCTGGTTTAGACCTGGTTTAGTCCTGGTTTAGACCTCAGTTTAGTCCTGGTTCAGTTCTGGTTCAGTCTTGGTTCAGTCTTGGTTCAGTCCTGGTTCAGTCCTGGTTCAGTCCTGGTTTAGTCCTCAGTTTAGTCCTGGTTCAGTTCTGGTTTAGTCCTGGTTCAGTCTGGTTCAGTCTGGTTCAGTTCTGGTTCAGTTCCTGGTTCAGTCTTCTGGTTTAGTCTGGTTAGTCTGGTAGTCCTGGTTTAGTCCTGGTTTAGTCCTGGTTTAGTCCTGGTTCAGTCTGGTTTAGTCCTGGTTTTCTGGTTTAGTCCTGGTTCAGTCTGGTTCAGTCCTGGTTCAGTCCTGGTTTAGTCCTGGTTAGTCCTGGTCAGTCTGGTTTAGTCCTGGTTCAGTCCTGGTTTAGTCTTAGTCCTGGTTTAGTCCTGGTTTAGTCCTGGTTCAGTCCTGGTTAGTCCTGGTTCAGTTCTGTTTAGTTCCTGGTTCAGTCCTGGTTCAGTCTGGTTCTGGTTCAGTCCTGGTTCAGTTAGTCCTGGTTCAGTCCTGGTTCAGTCCTGGTGGTTCAGTCCTGGTTTCTGGTTCAGTCCTGGTTCAGTCCTGGTTCAGTCCTGGTTTAGTCCTGGTTCAGTCCTGGTTCAGTCCTGGTTCAGTTCAGTCCTGGTTCAGTCAGTCCTGGTTCAGTCCTGGTTCAGTCCTGGTTCAGTCCTGGTTCAGTTCTGGTTTAGTCCTGGTTTAGTCCTGGTTCAGTCCATATTCGGCACAAAAGTTCTGCATCTTCGCAGTTATTTTGGTGAGTAAATTCAAAGTGCTGCAGTCGTCGTGTCATATTTTACATATTGTAATTTAATGAATCACTTTGAAATGACAGAAACGCGTCATAAATAAAAAACACATTACAGTTTTAAAGTCACTTGCCCAACAGTAACATGAGTAAACGTAATTTGTCACTTTCCATTCTTGGTTTGAATTTATATTTTGTCTCTTATTTAAACATTAAGTTGAAAGTGAAATTGTGAACTCAAACTCTTGGAATCCTGTCACTGTTTAACCGGATTTGGCACCAGAGGAACTTTTACTTCAGCCTTTTCCACAGTGCTGCAGAACGACCGAATAAACCACCACCACTACTACTACTACTACAATTTTCGCCCACTTTATGGCCCAGTTAAACGTCTGCCCTCATTTGACCCACTTTTCGGAGCCGGCGTCAGATCTGCGTCTATTTCTGTCTCCTCAGAATTCCGCTTTAGTCCTGGTTCCTGCTACAAAGCCAGGAACAGGCAGGACTCTGTGTGTGTGTGTTTGTGAGAAACCCCGCCCCCTCACTGCAAGCCCCGCCCCCTCACTGCCAGCCCCCCTCTCCCAGCCAGCCCCCCCCCCCAGTACATTACATGTGCAGCGCGGGACCCGAGCGCTCACCAAAGCTCACGCTTACTTTTTGACTCATGAGATTTTTTATTAAGAAAGTTCATGGTAACGGAGGGAAAATTGTACAAACAAGTAGAAGGTGCAGGATTTTACATCATTTGTCACTTTTTTTCTTCTGAAAACTTTAATATTACTTCAAAATGAAAGAAACTATTTCTATAAAATATGTCAGTCCTTCCAAGAACATTTTTATCATTTAAAAAATTTTTTTTTTTTTTTAATCCTGTCCCTTCATCAACAGTTCAAAGATGGAATAACACAAGATATGATGAAATACAAACATTTATTTACATGATTTTCAGGTCTTTGAAATTTGGGAAATAATTTTTGTTCCATGTTTCATTCATGGTCTGTTTAAAACAGATGGAACTTTACAACCAAAAATGGAACAGAAAAAAGGTCAACAGTTTGATAAACTCGAGTACATATGTATCTGTTCAATACACTTTTATATCAGATGAATTCACTTGAAGTTTTGGTCTTGTTGTTTACTTCTGCTTGACCGAGACCATGTGTTAATATATTTAAAATATCGAGTTATCGATCGCTCCAGCTGTTGATTCGCCGAACAGAACAGAACAGAACAGAACTCTACACTGACATGGAGATGACGAAAAGTGGAACATTTCTCATTCCTAGATTTTTTTCAGACTCACTGTATTTTTCGGACTATTAGAGTATAAATCATACTTTTTGTGGTCAATATATTTAATAAAATAAGAGATCAGGAGCCGACATTTCCTGTGTAAAGTGAAGTTGTAGTAAAAACAACAGAAGAGAGAAGAACAGACTGTTAACGTCACATATTTCACAGTTGTTCTACCAAACTTTTGATAGTTGTTATTTGAACAGAGTAAAGGAGCACAAGTTTACAACATTTCAGCCTCTGTGTGTGTGATATTTACGCCCTCTCCCAGCCAGCCCCTCCCTCTCCCCAGCCAGCCCCTCCCTCTCCCAGCCCCCCCTCTCCCAGCCAGCCCCGCCCTCTCCCAGCCAGCCCCGCCCCCCCCAGTGCCAGTACATGTGCAGCGCGGGACCCGAGCGCTCACCAAAGCTCACACGCCCTCCTCTCCTCTGCAGCTCCCAGGCTTCGCTCCGGACTCTGCCCGCCCGCCCGCACGCCCCCCCTCTGAAGCCCGACGGACCGCGCCAGGTCAGTGTGCCAGTCTGCCACCCGTACCCCCCCCCCCACCCTTCCTCCTCGCTTTGGGACACTCTGAGAACCCCCCCCCGGCGTGCAGCAGCTCTAGTCCTGCTCGTCCTGGTGAGGAGTGTGTTTGCAGGGAGCTCCGGTGAGACTGGTTTGTTCACGTGGGTGTGTCGGGTTTGCATGCGTGCGTTTGTGTGTGTGTGTGTGTGTGTGTGTGTGTGCCCCTCCCTCGCTCACACACACACACACACACAGTTGATGTTTTGTGTTTTCGTGCGTTACTGTCTCTGTTGTAACGACGGGTCCGAGCAGAAAGACTTCGGTTTGACTTTTCCTTTCTCCATTCATTTGTTTATCTAAGCGGGGCACAGGGGGGGCATTGTGCGAAGAGTCGCGATGCCAACGGCGCCGTGTCCAGAGCCGCGCACGTGTTGGGAGAAAGAGAAAAGAGGGAGAGAAAGAGAAAAGGGAGAGAAAGAGGGAGGGGGGGGTTTTTTCGGTGACTCTGTTGTGGAGGCGACGGGACTGTCCTGAAACACGAGACGCTGAGCAAAAGTGAAAGTGGACGTCAGAGATTGGAGCATGTGCCAGTGACTCACCCGGCTGTGCCCACCTCCCCCTGTGTGTGTGTGTGTGTGTGTGTGTCCTGCTCCCATTGTGACTGTGTGCCCCTCCACCTGTGTGCCCTCGTCCTGTGCCCTGCTTCTGTTCCTCCTTGTTCCTTCCCCTGTGCCTCCTCTCCTCCTCTCTTCCTCCTCCTCCTGTGCCGCCCTCCTGTACCCTCCTCCTTCTTTTGTGCCCTCCTCCTCCTTTGCCCTGCTTCTGTCCTCCTCCTCCTTTGCCCTGCTTCTTGTTCCCTCCTCTTCTGTGCCCTCCTCCTATGCCGTGTCCCTCCTCTGTGCCCTGTGTCTCCTCTATCTCCTCTTCCCCCTGTGCCCTCCTCCTGTATGCCCTCCTCTTGTGCCCTTCTGTATCCTCCTGTACCCTCCTCCTATGCCCTGTGTCTTCCTCCTAATGTGTGTCCTCCTCCTGTGCCCACCTCTTCTGTGCCCCTCCTCCTCCTAATGTGCCATCCACTTCCTCTTGTACTCTCCTCCTGTGCCCTCCTCCTGTGCCCTCTTCATCCTATGCTCTCCTCCTGTGCCCTCCTCCTTCTCCTGTGCTGTCTTGTGCCCTCCTTCTAACATGCCCTGCTCCTGTGCCCTCCTCTTGTGCCCTGTGCCCTCTTCCTCGTAATGTGCCCTCCTCTGCCATCCTCCTGTGCTCTCCTCCTGTACCCTCCTCTTCCTTTACTCTACTCCTCCTAATGTGCCCTCCTGTTACCTCCTCCTCCTTCTAATGTGCCCTCCTCCTCCTCCTACTCCCCTCCTTCCTGTGCCCTTCCTGTGCCTCTTCCTGTGCCCCCTCCTCCTCCTCGTGACGTGCCCTCTTCTTCTTCTTCTTCTGCCCTCCTCAGATCGTCAGCATGGAGACCCCGAGCTCGAAGCGCGTCCGCAGCGCCGTGTCGCCGGCGAGGATCAGCCGCCTGCAGGAGAAGGAGGAGCTGTGTAACCTGAACGACCGTCTGGCCGTTTACATCGACAAAGTTCGCTCGCTGGAGGCGGAGAACACCAGCCTGCGTCTGCGCATCACCGAGTCCGAGTCCAGCGTCACCCGCGACCTGTCGGGCATCAAGGCGGCGTACGAGAGCGAGCTGGCCGACGCCCGCCAAACCCTGGACCAGGTCGCCAAGGAGCGCGCCCGCCTGCAGCTGGAGCTGGGCAAACTGCGGCAGGAGCACCAGGAGCTGAAGGCCAGGTCAGTCACGCCGTCCATAAACACGTCTCCTCGCGACCACAGGGTCCTCGGTGCAATTCCCAGACTCCACCGGCCTCTTCCTCTGAGGAGTTTTCATGTTCTGATTTGTTTGTGAAGTTCAAACCGTGAGTTTGGGTTTTTTACGGCTCTGCATAACTCAGACGCTTCAAAGCTCCGTAAACAGGTGTGAACGTTTGAGCTCAGAGGCACGAAAACAAGAAGGAATTTGAGTGGACACAGAGACTGCAGAAAAACTCAAATGTAAAATAGAAACACTTAAATCTATCACAACATGACTTAAAGGTAGAGAAATGATGTGTCCATGCAGCAAGATCATTTTACTTAACAAGTTTATCTTAAAATAAACGACCTGTAGACGAGAATGAAACATCAGAACGAGTGAGTAGAAAATAAAACTGAAAACAAGATGAACCTGATATAAGTTTTAAAATCTTGGTCAGATCAGATTTGCAGTGGGTGTGGTCTGGGGGGCGGGGCTTCTGTGTATTTGTTTATTTATTTTCTCTGAAGGCAGGGCCAGCAACTGTTCTTTCTGGATCCACTGAAATTTTTAAATTCCATTTCAAATATAGAAATATAAATTCATAAAATTTGATCTTTCATGGCGATAATTCATGTTTACAGTTCATTTACACAACTCCTGTCTCAGTAGGACAGGTGTGGGCGGGGGCGGGGCTTGTCTCAGGTGTGTGGGGCGGGGCTTGTCTCAGGTGTGGGCCGGGGGGGGGCTTGTCTCAGGTGTGGGCTTGTCAGGGGGGGGGCGGGGCTTGTCTCAGGTGTGGGCCGGGGGGGCGGGCTTGTCTCAGGTGTGTGGGGCGGGGCTTGTCAGGTGTGGGCGGGGGGCGGGGCTTGTCTCAGGTGTGGGCCGGGGGGCGGGGCTTGTCTCAGGTGTGGCCGGGGGCGGGGCTTGTCTCAGGTGTGGGGCCGGGGGGCGGGGCTTGTCTCAGGTGTTTGGGCCGGGGGGGCGGGGCTTGTCTCAGGTGTGTTCTGGGGGCAGGTGGGAGTCAAAATGGAGTTCACAACAAATGAGACAGATTAAACAGATTTTTAGGATGAAGTGAACATGTTTAAAATCACGACTCAAGGCAACAGACTCTGTTCACGCTCGCGTCACAAACTTCCTCTGGGCTCTGTTCAGGTGTAAGTTTGGCTTCCTGGGGTCATTTTGTCAGCGCAGGATCAGTGTCGAGTCTAAACTAAAGTTTCTACTCAAACACGAGTCCCAAACAGGTCTTGTTCTCTCAGCGTCCGACCAAAAGCACATGACACACTCAGAGGTCAGAGGTCACATCTCCCGACCGCCGCACAGACTCGTGAAGGCAGCACCGGTTACACAACGACAAGCTCCGCCCCCTCGCGGCTCAGAGCGACGTCCAGACCTGAAGTGTCCTGTGACCTTCACCTGAGACGAGCGGAGCAGCAGAGTCCAGAGTGAACGTGTCCACAGAAATGAGTTTAGATCAAATTAACACTTGTAGAGTTAAATGCAGATACACATGTGGGCGTCGACAGGAGGAGATTTTCTGATCTGGACAAGATTTAAAAACTTATATCAGGTTTTTCATCTTGTTTTTAGATTTATTCTCAACCCACTTTTTCACTGACAAAAGTTCAAAACTTTTTCATGACTTTTTCATTTCCCTAAAGTGAATTTTCCATGATTTTCCAGCAACTACATGTGTAGAACTGATCAGACTTTTAGGTCTAAATCTGAAATGTTTAAGTCTTTCCTCTCACTTTATGGTTTGGGATTATAGTTTTTGAACATTTTAAATCCCGTCAGTGCATTTACTGTCGTCTCTTTTAAACAAAAGACATCAGACGCAGAAATGATCAGAACAAACTCATGAAAACTGAACGGATCACTGGAGCCAAGGGAAAGAGAGACTAAGTTTTCCAAACCTTTCACTGAATTTACAATTTTCCAGGATTTCCATGACTGTAGAACCCCTTTTACTCCTTCTGAATTCGTTGGTTGGTCTTAAAAATGGTCACCGACAGTCAGAAAATCTTAAATTTAAGTAATAAATGTTTAAAAGAAGAAACTACAATCCATTTACCAGAGTTTTCCTGCAACACTTCACTTGTTTTTCGATCCAGTGACACAGATTTGCTTCTTTATCTCAAACTAAAACATCTATAAACTTATTCTGAACACTTAAGACGGTTTCATTCTCGTCTAGAAGTTGTTTATTTTAAGATAAAATAGTAAAATGATCTTGCTGCATGGACAGATAAGTCATTTTCTGGTAAAACTTTAGATTCAGGAGCACATATTAATATCTAGTTAATATTAAAATGCATAATAAGTGCTTAATTACATGTTTATTAGTGTTTATAAAGTATTTTCAATGTATTTTTGAAAGGTCTAACCCATTTTACTATTTTCTTTCCATAAAATAGTGGAGATTATAATAGATGTTTTTGTGCAGACACTTGTAAGTCTTAAAAAGCATGAATAAGTGTTTGATTCATGACAAATAATAGTTAAATAACAGCTAATTAACAAACCAATTACCACTTAGTTCGCTGTTAAAATGTGCTCCCTAAACTGAAGTCTTGAGTTTTGTCCGAGCGTTTTCACGGATCAGAGTCCAGACTTTGACTCCGGCTGCACTTTATGACGACTTTCTCATGTCGGAGTGTGGAGTTTGCGGTTACAGATTTACACAGATCATAAACGAGCCGATCCGAGCGCCTCTGGGCTTGTCTCGGCACGTGGCCTCAGACACGGAGACGGGTCCCTCCCTGTCCTCCGGCGGGGCGCTCTCCGGCTCTGTACGTTTGTGTTCACGTGATCCGACGTTCGTATTTACCGGGGACAGTCCCAAGTTTGAGTCATTCATTCATTTTAGAGTGGATTTTAAAATGTTGTTGTTTGTTTTTTAAAGCGTGTACATCTCAGACCTCACTGTTCCTGCTCTCCTTCGCGCTCTGAGGTTTTATCGTCCCAAAAACGAGATTCAAAAGCCGCGGTGACTCTGAGGTGACCGGCCATTTTCTGTGGTCGGTCCCAAACTTCGGAACACTTCTCCCTCACATTTAGACATTAAATTTGCATCGTGTCGTTCATATTTGTGATGTTTTGTTGAGAATCTGTGGTTTAAAAAATCCTGGAAATGCAGAGACTTTATCGATCTCGAGGGAAATTCAAGCTTCAGGAAAACAAACATTTCCACTGCACGTCTCAGCGACAAAAACCAAGGAATCAAAACGCTCGTTCAGACGTTTAATTGGTTCTGTTCTGTACATTTAAAGGTTGTATAGAGGATTTTTTTAAGGAAAGAGAAATCCAGCAACAGTCCTTTTTCAAATGTAGTGCATGCGTGACGCCACCTTCCTCCTCCACAGCCTCGAGAAATAATTTAGAGATCGACACCTCAGTTTTTAGACCCTTTGTCTGCTTCAGTCGCGCAGTCACTGAAAGGAATCTCCAAGAATCACCTCAGTTTGTCTTCGCTCCTTTTCTCCTTCTCTTCTTCTTTCAGCGACCTCAAAAACGGACTTTCTCTTGCGGCGAACTGGTCGTGGATTCTCGTCCGACATCGCAACAAACTTTATGCGAACTGCGAGAGCCACAATTAGAAAAAGCCTCTAAGAACTGCTGCATAGTTACCTTAGAAACGTAGGGAGTTTGATTGACAACCTAACAGCCAATAGAAAATGAGGCAGCCTCGTTTTCTATTGGCTGATGTTTTTCTGGCCTCAACACGTCCACAGTTGATAGATTTTCTTTCTTTTTTTTTTTTTTTTGGTCATTATAATTACAAAGCTGCTGCGTCTCTGTAATGGTATTTTAAACTTTCATTGACAATTTGAAACAAACAAAAAAATCCTCCATACAACCTTTAAAAGTGCATTATGTCACTTTTCTGGATGTGGGTGTGTCCTGCTCGTCGCCATGGTGATGTTTTGGTTTTGTTTTGTTGTTGTCGTCTCAGTCAGCGCTCGGAGCACCGGGGTAAAACGTGTGTGTAGAAAGTGTGTGCAGGAGTGTTCAGCTGACTGATCAGGGAGGAGATTTCTCCCTCGCATTTAGAGCGCCCCCTTCAGTCGATACGTTTAAGTCTCGTTTAAAAACACACTTTTACTCATCGGCTTTTAACACTGCGTGAGAATCGTGTCTTTTATGGAGTGTGTTTACGTGAACATCAGTGTCCCGGTCATTGCAGTGTTCAGGATTCTGTGTTTACATGTTCACTGAGAACCTGGGACCTCACATCCCTGTGATCAAATGGAGCATCCTGATTTCTTAACACAATCTTACAAATGTGCAAGCGTAAAATTATATATTTAATAAACCAGGAAAAATGCAAACCACCATGAGCTCCTTTAGCAGAAGAAGCTCAGGAGGTTCGAACCAGCGGTGAGGAGCTTCACTACGCAGATCAAACCCAAATATTCCAAACGCACTGAGGCAGATTCTCAATTAAAATCTTCTGCATAAATAAACTCAACTTTAACTTTAATAAACCATAAACACTGTAGAGGCTCATCAGCAGGTTTGATCAGATCATTCAGCTTTGAGCACATTTGTTTACATTTTACAGAAATTAAACTTAAAACCACATGACTCATTTACATAAACTAGAAGCTCTGAAAAAAACAACAACAAAACGTCTTTTTCCTTGTGTCGCTGATGTGGTTCAGTTTCTGTTGGACTAAAGGAAACGACACGACTGTTTGTCATGTTGGAGATGGTTCATGTGAAACTTTTCAGACGTGTGCAGGTTTAGCGCCGTCATTTCACTCATGTTGGTCACTTTATTGATTTTGGCTGTTGTGATGAAAAGACTGAAAGTGTTTGTCTTTTGGACACATGTGACTTCACTTTGTTGCAGTATTCAAGGATTCTGCGTTTATATGCCACAGTATCTGGTACTATCTGAATATACAGTGTGTGTGATTATTTATATATATATAATGTGTGTGTATATATATGTATATATATGTGTGTATATATATATGTGTGTATATATATTTATGTGGTAAAATACAGAAAAGCTGCTTAAAAACGACCAAAGCACAAAGAAAATGTGACTAAACTGACTCATGTTCATTGTGAATGAAACGAGCGCAGAACAATTCTCCTTAATTACAAACTCGTTTTACAATTTTATTATTACCAACCTCCAAAAACCAGGGATGAACCACTGTTTTATCCCACTTTATTATCCTCCTCCTCCAGCGGGGTACTCTCTCTGTGTGTGTGCTCAGGTCAGGTCAGTGCTCAGGTCAGTGCTCAGGTCAGTGCTCAGGTCAGTGCTCAGGTCAGTGCTCAGGTCAGTGCTCAGGTCAGTGCTCAGGTCAGTGCTCAGGTCAGTGCTCAGGTCAGTGCTCAGGTCAGTGCTCAGGTCAGTGCTCAGGTCCAGATGTTCTCTCTCTCTCTGCTCTCGGTGTCTCCCCCTCGCTCTGTTTGCCTTGTGGTTGTTGTTTTGTGTGTGGTTGCCATGGTGCCGTGTGTGTGTGGTTGCCATGGTTGCGCGCGCCTGTGTGTGTGTGTGTGTGTGTGTGCGCGGGTCATGTGACTCGGTGACTCAGGCCTGTGGTATGAGCTCTGCACACGGAGCAGGAAGAGACGCTGCAGGAAAAGCCCCGAGCTCCACCAGCTCCTGCAGGACTGTGCTCCCACGACAGGACAGGGTCGCACCTGTCGCACCTGTCGCACCTGTCGCACCTGTCGCACCTGCCCCCGTGTGAGT
The DNA here is from genome assembly GCF_026225935.1 of Boleophthalmus pectinirostris. NCBI lineage: Eukaryota > Metazoa > Chordata > Actinopteri > Gobiiformes > Gobiidae > Boleophthalmus > Boleophthalmus pectinirostris. The sequence continues at coordinate 41,101,966 of NW_026571447.1, forward strand.
CCTGCGGGTTTAGCTCAGGACGAGGCTCAATACACAAAACAGATTTTTACATTTACACCAAAGACATTTAAACTTGGACAAACTTTTCTGATCCACAAGGAAATGATTTGGACACAGGAGTCACACTTCACAATAAAATATAATAACAAAAAATAAAATAAAAATATAAACAGTAATAAGGCCTGATTATGTAAATGTAAATGTACAAATCAAAATGAAACGGAAAGATAAGTCATAAAGAAACTCAGCTGTTTACAAGAAGGAAAACTGTACAAGATCAGATAAGAGAAACTTTATTTTGAAAAGGAAATTAATCTTTTCTCACTGTTCACAGCTTAAAAACACAATTACACACACACACACACACACACACACACACACACACACACACACAGGACAGTCAGACGTGTGGGAGTTTGGACACGGCTCATTCCTAGACGTCCCAGTTTTGTCCTTTGTCCCCGTCCCCACAGATTTATCCAAATCCACTCTGCAAAAGAAAAAAACTATGACTTAAACTTAGAACATTTTGCTTTATTTGTGGAGATTCAACTTGACAATTGGGGCGACAGTCGTAAAAAAAACTGTTGTCGTGATGGCACAGATTGGCAGCCTCGTTTTCAGGGCAGCTGTGGCTCCAACAGAAACAGAAGAGAGTTTGGAGTGAGTGAAGAATCTGTACAGAGTCTGAGAGGCAAGAAAAGTGCGATTATAAAACTGATGTATTATTATTTGTATTATTGTTTTTTTTTTCTCATTTTAAGTGGAGCCAGATGTATTTTCATATTTTAAATACAAAAAGTACAAAAGGATCATTTTATTCGTCAAGTGAAATTGACTCAAATCATGATAAAACTTTTTTTTAAATTCAGGTCGTTTTAACTTGACTAGATTTAGTTTTTTTACAGTGCAGTGAAATGTCCCAATTTATACAAGAAACGTCCCAGGTGTCAATATTTTTGACCAATTTGATCTAAACCAGGTCTAAACCAGGACTAAACCAGGTCTAAACCAGGTCTAAACCAGGTCTAAACCAGGTCTAAACCAGGTCTAAACCAGGTCTAAACCAGAACTAAACTAAGACTAAACTAGGACTAAATTACATCAGGACTAAACCAGGATTAAACCAGGATTAAACCAGGTCTAAACCAGGTCTAAACCAGGACTAAACCAGGACTAAACCAGGACTAAACCAGGACTAAACCAGGACTAAACCAGGACTAAACTAGGTCTAAACCAGGACTGAACCAGGACTAAACCAGAACTAAACCAGGACTAAACCAGGACTAAACAAAGACTTATCCAGGAGTAAACTAAAACTAAACTAGGTCTAAACCAGGTCTAAAAAAGGTCTAGACTAGGACTAAACCAGGACTACACCAGGTCTAAACCAAGATTAAACCAAGATTAAACCAGGTCTAAACCAGGACTAAACCAGGACTACATCAGGACTACATCAGGTCTAAACCAGGACTAAACTAGGACTACATTGGGACTAAACCGGGACTAAAATAAGACTAAACTAGGGCTAAATTACATCAAGACTAAACCAGAACTTAAACCAAGACTACATCAAGACTAAACCAGGACTAAACCAGGACTAAACCAGGACTAAACCAGGACTAAACCAGGACTAAACCAGGACTAAACCAGGAGTAAACTAGGTCTAAACCAGGACTAAACCAGGACTACATCAGGTCTAAAGCAAGATTAAACTAGGGCTACATTGGGACTAAACCAGAACTAAATTAAGACTACATCAAGACTAAACCAGGACTAAACCAGGTCTGTCCCAGTTTTTGTCTAGTCTCTCCAACCGTAAACAGGAGCATAAATTCTCGTTTGTTTTGCAGTAAAACACAAATCCGTGTTTGTGAACGAACATAAAACAAAACCAAACTGCAGCGTCAGAAGTTCCTCAGATCATCACGAGATCCACAAAGTTCCACGGTTTAATTTTATTTATACCAAACATCCAGACCCGGGTGTGTCCCAGTTTAGAAGTCTGGTCACTCGAGTCGTTCGTTTTATTTATGAAGTGTTTGAATATTTACAGAAAAGGAAAATACGTTAAATAAATCTAAATATGTTTAATGTTTTAGACTCTGATTCCTCGGACTCTTCGCTCTTTTCTTTGTGGATTTAAACTCTGGTGATTAAAGTAAAGATTGACGACTTCTGTGACAGATTAAAATAGAAAACATGTTCAGAGTTATTTTAAATTCTTCTGTTACGTCCACACGAGCAGCGCAGAAAAACTCAGGCCTAAATGTAAAATACAAACACTTGAATCTAACAGAAAATCAGTTAAAAGTAGAAACTAAACTAAAACTAAACCAGGACTAAACTGAGATTAAACCAGGTCTAAACCAGGTCTAAACCAGGTCTAAACCAGGACTTAACCAGGTCTAAACCAGGACTTAATCAGGTCTAAACCAGGACTTAACCAGGACTTAACCAGGTCTAAACCAGGTCTAAACCAGGTCTAAACCAGGACTTAAACCAGGTCTAAACCAGGACTAAACCAGGACTTAACCAGGTCTAAACCAGGACTAGACTTAACCAGGAGTAAAACCAGGTCTAAACCAGGTCTAAACCAAGACTAGACTTTACCAGGACTAAACCAGGACTAAACCAGGTCTAAATCAGGTCTAAATCTGGACTAAACCAGGATTTAACCAGGTCTAAACCAGGACTAGACTTAACCAGGAGTAAAACCTGGACTAAACCTGGACTAAACCTGGACTAAACCAGGTCTAAACCACTTCTAAACCAGGTCTAAACCAGGACTAGACTTTACCAGGACTAAACCAGGACTAAACCAGGTCTAAACCAAGACTAAACCAGGTCTAAACCAGGTCTAAACCAGGACTAAACCAGGACTAAACCAGGTCTAAACCAGGACTAAACCAGGACTGAACCAGGACTGAACCTGGACTAAACTGGGTCTAAACCAGGTCTAACCCAGATCTAAACCAGGTCTAAATCAGGTCTAAACCAAGACTAGACTTGACTAGGACTAGGACTGGACCAGGACTGAACCAGGACTGAACCAGGACTGAACCAGGACTGAACCAGGACTGAACCAGGACTGAACCAGGACTACATCAGGATCAACAAATGAGGATTTATTTAAAGAAAACAGATAATAAAAATGAAGATGAAAAACCTGATATAAATTTTTTTTTTAAAATCTTTGTCAGATCAGAGGAATTTGCATCGTGTCGTTCATATTTTTGATGTTTCGTTGAGAATCTGCAGTGTAAAAAATCCTGGAAATGCAGAGACTTTATCGAACTCGAGGGAAATTCAAGCTTCAGGAAAACAAACATTTGCTGCGACGTTTCCACTGCGAGTCTCAGCCACAAAAACATTTCATTGGTTCTGTTCTTTACATTCAAAAGTGCATTATGTCACTTTTCTGGCTGTGGGTGTGTCCTGCTCGTCGCCATGGTGATGTTTTTGTTTTGTTCTTATCGTCTCCGTCAGCGCTCGGAGCATCGGGCTTAAACGTGTGTGTAGGAGTGTGTGCAGGAGTGTGTGCAGGAGAGTGTGCAGGAGTGTGTGCAGGAGAGTTCAGCGGCTGATCTGTGAGGAGCTATAAAAAGACTTTACGCAGAAACTGGAGTGTGGGAAGTTTGTCTTTTGTTCCTGGAATTCCACAAAGGTTTTGATAAGAGACGCCAGATCTGTGGAAAGGCGAGCCCACTCACCTTAAGAACACGACTATTTTAGCAACAAGTTTGAATTTAAAAAAGGCTCGAGATGCTGTGGAACATTCTGGACAAAAAAAAAAAAAATGCTCGTCTTCAGCGGGTCACAGGTGGCTCCATAAACCGGGTCCCCACATACGGCTCCATGTCCCCACATGTGGCTCCGGGTCCCCACATACGGCTCCGGGTCCCCACATACGGCTCCATGTCCCCACATACGGCTCCATGTCCCCACATACGGCAGTCCCCACATGCTCCAGGTCCACATACGGCTCCAGGTCCCCACATACGGCTCCAAGTCCCCACATACAACTCAGGTCCCACGGCTCCAGTCCCCACATACGGCTCCAGGTCCCCACATACGGCTCCAGGTCCCCACATACGGCTCCAGGTCCCACATACGGCTCCAGGTCCCCACATACGGCTCCAGGTCCCCACATACGGCTCCAGGTCCCCACATACGGCTCCAGGTCCCCACATATGAGGCTCCAGGTCCCCACATACAACTCGAGGTCCCCACATACGGTTCCAGGTCACCACATACAACTCCAGGTCCCCACATACGGCTCCAGGTCCACACATGCGGCTCCAGGTCCCCACATATGCGGCTCCAGGTCCCCACATATGCGGCTCCCAGGTCCCCACATATGCGGCTCCAGGTCCCCACATATGCGGCTCCAGGGTCCCCACATATGCGGCTCCGGGTCCCCACATATGCGGCTCCAGGTCCCCACATATGATGCTCCAGGTCCCCATCTGTGGCTCCTTCACTGTGGACTAAGACTGAACCCTGATCCAGGAGCTGAGACAAAGAAATCAGAAATACTGTTCCTCAGGTCTGTGCAAAAACATTAAAATATCGACCGTATCGTTTAATGCAGTGGGCCCCAAACTGTTTTGCGCCAGGGAGCAGTTTAAGGTCCAGCAGTATGTTTGTGGACCGGCGGCTCGAACAAAAAACTGAAATTGATTGATCAGTACAGTACGGATAAAATGTGCTGCTGTATCGATATATCACCTAAAGTATTTTTTGTTGTATTTTACTAAATGATTGTGTTACAGCTACGGTTTTGTTGCTTGTTTAGGGCGACTCACACCAGGACTTTAGAACCATGTTGATCGCTGTGGTTTTATGCTCCACACTCACACCTGCAGAACCGAACCACAGTCGATGATGTTATCACACGACGCTGTTTGCTAAATCATTCGCTCTGCTCCACATGTAAACAGAGAAAATAAGTCCAGCGGCACAAATACGTTTTAAACAGTGAGACAGACGTGAGTTGTGTTATGATCCTCGCTCCTCTGAGTTTTTGGCAGCTGAACTTCTGTCACTGTCCTTATTAAAGGTCAGAACGGAGTCACTGCGTTTGTTTTGGAGCCGAGTTTATTCACGGTTTTCCTCGTATGAGTGACATCAGCGCTCACACACACACGGCTCGTAAAGTCGTGTGTGTGTGTGTGTGTGTGTACATGAGCTCTGTGTCGTGTTTTCGGCCCACCTCCTCCGACCGAGCCCCCCCCCACGGCTCACGCTCACTCTGGACAAACGTATCGCGCTTTAGGGACGATCCGGGCTTGGGTACGATTCTAAAGTCCTGGTGCAGGAGTCTCCGACCTGCAGCTCTCCACCCACTTCCAAGTCGCTCGCCGAGAGATCTCTAGATTATATTATTGTGCTGAATAAGTCATATTTTATTGATTAAATGCCTATTTTAATGCGTAACTTTGTGCACTAATAAAAGGATAATAGTTTATGTTTTATAGACATCGAACTGTTTCCTATCTGAGGCTCTTATATTTACTCAATTTCTGGTGACCGCTAAAACTAGTTGCTCTTTGGCATTTTTGTTTTTGGCCTTTTTTATTTTGTGAAAGTAGCTCAGTTGAGGAAAAAGGTTTGGAGACTCCTGTCCTAAGAGGAAGGAAACTCTTTTATGCGACACATTTGACATTTTCTCTGTTCTGGGGATTAAAATGTTTGCGTTTCAGATGAACTTTGCACAAGAACAGGTTTAACGACGACTTTTAGTGTCACAGCCACGATTTTAGTTATATTATCAAATAGATTATCGATTTTATCACAGCGCACTGTATCGAGGTAAGTATCGTATCAGCAACTTCTGAACGATACCAGTCCTACTCTTCACTTCTTTGTGCATTTGTAGAACCGCCTTTTGATAAACGTGGAGATTGTTCTGATTTTCTCTTTGCTTAAATGTGGTGACACTAAACCAAATATTCTGGAATTGTTTATCTCTGTTCAAAGGCTGCAGCTCTGGAACAATTGTGCAGAAACCACCAGCCTCTTCCACTTTAAAAAGAAGTTTAAATGTTTAACTCTGGGCAGGTACATGGATTACGAAGCTTAGTTTGTGCTGTCGTTCTTTGCCGCGCTGTTACTCACTTGTTTGTTTCCTCTCGCTGTATTTTTACGAACGAACTGGTTTCAAGATGACGCTCTGACAAAGGAATAAAGGATGGGCATAACGAGCTAATAAACGGACAATGGTTTATGTTTCAAAGGCACCAAACTGAGCTCAAACTGTGGCTCTTCTATTTACTACATTTTTTTTGCAACCACTAAAATAATTATCTTTCTGGTATTTTTGTCGTTTCAAATATTGGTGCCCCCCAGGGTTGCGTTTTGTCTCCGCTGCTCTATATTTTGTATACAGACAGTTGTAGGTCCGCAGCTACATGATCAAGTTCTCAGATGATACTGTCCTCCTCTCTCCTGCAGGAGCAAACTCAGACCACGGCCGAGCTTTACCTGCTTTCATTGAACAGTGTGATAAAAACCACCTGGACCTAAATGTAGCCAAAACCAAAGAAATGGTTGTGGACTTCTGGAAAAAAGTCCACAGCCCAATAGTTCCATCCATGGAGAAGCAGTAGAGATGGTGACTCTTATAAACACTTGGGAACTGTGTTTGATTCGTCTTTAAGGTTCGATAAGAAAACTGAGCACATCGTCAAACGAGGACAGCAGCGGGTTCAGCTCAGCTCTTTTAATGTATCATATTTAAATAATTTTGATCATTCTTTTATTGAAAGTTTGCTGACCTTTTCTTTTATCTGTTGGTTTTATGGATGATCTGTGAAAGACAAGAACAGTCTGAACCAGATTGTAAAAGTTTGCGGCAAAATCAGTGGTGTTCAGACGGAGGATCTGGAGTCTGTGTGGAGACATCAGGTGTTACAAAAGACTAAGGCCAAACTGAGCCAGACTGACCATGTCCTGCACTCACAGTTCATGAAAATGTCCTCTGGGAGGCGCTATGTCGCCCCACAGCAAAAGACTAACCGTTACACCAAATCTTTTCTTCCTTCTGCCATAAGGATTTTAAACTGAAAGTGAATTTGTTCCTGTGTCCCTGATGCTCTGTGGTTCGAACGTCTAGTGTCTGTCTTCTTTTTCTTTATTATTTATATTTATATATTGTGCATGACCAAGATTGGGATTAATAAAGTTGTTGGTTGATTGATTTGTTTTGGGAAAATATCTCACCGGAGGAAAAAAGGTGGGAAACCCCTCACCTACACCTTCGATCTGTGTATGTTAAATATGTCGCTGAAATGTTTGTTTTCTCGAAGCTTGAATTTCTCTCGAGATGAATAAAGTCTCTGTAGATCCACGATTAATTACGCTGCAGATTCTCACCGAGGCATGAAAAAAAAACAAAAAAAAAACTATGAACGACACGTGTGAGTGCAGCAGACGGACGACTTTTAAATAACTCCAAATAATGTGAGAATGTACAGAATATACCTGTGTTTTGGACTGATTTTGAGATTGTTTTTTTTGTTGTTGCCAAACGTCTCTCCAAATGTGCTCGGTGAATTGTTTTTGTGTCTTCGCTCGGGCCACAGTCCAGAACTGTGACACTGTAAAGTTCATTGTTCAGATTTTACTGTAGTTTTACGAGTCGGTGATAAAACCCGATAAGGCTTCACAGCCGGGGAGAGTTTATGGGTGTTTATTGTGACGACTATCATCTGTACGCAGGTTTCACAATGAATTTAACTTATACACAAGCAGAATCGAACAAATGGCATGCTGACAGTGCACCTCCTGATCCTCAGACCAAAAAAACACCTTTAAAAAAACGAGGCGCAAACGGAATTGAATCATTATTTAAGCAGCTCTCGAGGTCGAATTTATCCGCATGGGGGCAAGATGCATCTTTGTTTAAAGCTGCATTGTGTAACTTTTCTGGTCAAATGCTCCACGGAGACCAAACCAGACAGAGTTCCAGGTCAGATCTGTGGAGAGGCGACCGCGCTCACAGTCACAAGTGTCAGTTTTTCGAGGTGTTTTTGAGCGATAAAACCACCTGTGATTGATTGAATAAATGTAAAGTAGAGCTGTTTAAAGTCACACTGCGGAACATTCTAAACAAAGCACTAACATCTCCATAGAAACGAGCAGGTGACAGACCCCCAGTTGAAAAGTTACACAGTGCAGCTTTAAGGTCAGTGTCAGTTTCCAGGACATGAATGGAAGTCCCCGACGTGTGTGTGTGTGTGTGTGTGTTTGTGTGTGTTTGTGTGTGTGTGTATCTGTGTGTTTGAATCGCCGTGGTGACGGATGGGACACACCTGTACCCTGCCACCGCACAGGGCCGCACCTGTCCAAACCGCCCACGCCTCCACACGACAGCCTCAGGAAACGACCGTGTGTGTGTGTGTGTGTGTGTGTGTGTGTGTGTGTGTGTGTGTGTGTGTGTGTGTGTGTGTGTGTGTCTGTGTGTGTGTCTGTGTGTGTGTCTGTGTGTGTGTGTGTGTGTGTCTGTGTGTGTGTGTGTGTGTGTCTGTGTGTGTGTGTGTGTCTGTGTGTGTGTGTGTCTGTGTGTGTGTGTGTGTGTGTGTCTGTTTGTGTGTGTGTGTTTTGTGTGTGTGTCTGTGTGTGTGTTTTGTGTCTGTGTGTGTGTGTGTGTGTGTGTGTGTCTGTGTGTGTGTGTGTGTGTCTGTGTGTGTGTGTGTGTGTTTTGTGTGTTTGTGTGTTTTGTGTCTGTATGTGTGTGTTTTGTGTCTGTGTGTGTGTGTCTGTGTGTTTTGTGTGTGTGTGTGTGTGTTTGTGTGTGTGTGTGTTTGTGTGTGTCTGTGTGTCTGTGTCTGTCTGTGTGTTTTGTGTCTTGTGTGTGTGTTGTGTGTGTGTGTGTGTCTGTGTGTGTGTGTGTGTGTTTGTGTGTGTTGTGTGTGTGTGTCTGTGTCTGTGTGTGTTGTGTGTGTGTGTGTGTGTGTGTGTGTGTGTGTGTGTGTGTGTCTGTGTGTGTGTGTGTGTGTGTGTGTCTGTGTGTGTTTGTGTGTGTGTGTTGTGTGTGTGTGTGTGTGTGTGTGTGTGTGTGTGTGTGTGTGTGTGTGTGTGTGTGTGTGTTTGTTCAGTCGGACAAAGAGATGGAGTCAGATTTACACTTTTACTTCGTCCTTTACAAACTCGACACTGATATTTTCTCACTAAATTCTTCACAGCTGAGATCATCAGTGTGACGCTAACTGTGGGCACTGCTCTGTCTGAAACTCTCACACTCAAGTCAGACTTTAAACCAGGGCTGGGCGATTCTTTTTCCCATGGAGCCACATGAGAAACACAAAATACTGTGGAGGCCAAAATGTTTCACTCAATTCTGTAAAATCTTAATTGTATTTCTTTATAAAATCAGTAAATCTCATGGTTGTGACGAGCTGCTCAGACTGGGGAGAGTTTATGTTATGACGAAGCAATGAAAAAGTGAAGCTGCTGAACAAAACATTTCATTAAAAAACACCTAATATAAAAACAGTGCAGCTTTAGTCTATGCAGGAGGTCGAATTATAAAATGTATTTGTTGTAGAAAAAATGTTAAATCTCCTGAAGATAAATAATAAATCCATTTGCAAAGCCTGATGAGTTTTTGGTTTCTTCTTGTTGGTGGAGCAGATATGGACAGAGCCTCTCCTCCTCAGCAGGGGGGTGTCCTCCTCCATCAGCCCCCAACTCCTCCACAGCAGCTGAGCTCTTTTGAGTATTTATACAGAAATACAGATTACATACATACAGTATCAGAGTAGTGACTTGTTTCACAGACTGGTGATCAGAAGTTTACTTTTAAAATGTTTTCCCTTACAAATTACAGATTACACACCCCAAAATGTAACAGAATCCATGAAGTTACTTAAAGTAAGTAAGGTAATCTGATTACTTTGGATTACTTGATTTGTTGTAGAGTAAACAAAGACGAGGAAATCTTCACATAAGAAGTTTTGTCTGATAAAAGAAAATAAAAAGTCCAAACTTTACTGAACCAAATTAAAAATATTATTGATAGAAGAAGAAGAAACACGTCCACACAGCAGGATTTAGTAGACCTGGTTTAGACCTGGTTTAGTCCTGGTTTAAATAGACCTGGTTTAGACCTGGTTTAGTCCTGGTTTACTGGTTTAGACCTGGTTTAGTCCTGGTTTAGTCCTGGTTTAGAGTCCTGGTTTAGTCCTGGTTTAGACCTGGTTTAGACCTGGTTTAGTCCTGGTTTAGTCCTGGTTTAAATCCTGGTTTAGACCTGGTTTAGTGGTTTTCCTGGTTTACCTGGTTTAGGTTTAGTCCTGGTTTAGTCCTGGTTTAGTCCTGGTTTAGTCCTGGTTTAGTCCTGGTTTAGTCCTGGTTTAGTCCTGGTTTAGTCCTGGTTTAGTTTAGACCTGGTTTTAGTCCTGGTTTAGTCCTGGTTTAGTCCTGGTTTAGTCCTGGTTTAGACCTGGCACAGACACGTCATTTCTCTGTGTTTAAGTCATTTTCTGATGGATAAAAACTTAAATAAGTCTTAATATCTTCAATTTTGGTCAAGCTTTTTTGCAGTGTAGTAACGGCTGAACATTCCGCCATAGACACGCATGTAGTACACCCCCAACGTGATGTCACATTTTCGTTCCTTCACTGACGTCTGGAGAAGTGAACGGAGAGAAATGGAACCAGACATTCATTTTTTTGGGGGGTTTTTGACTTTTTTTTTTTTTCGGACACAAAGCTGCAAATTAAAGCCGCACCGCGTGATGTTTCCGTTGTCATGGAGACCCTGTGTGTGTATATATTTAGTCTGTGGAGGGGGAACAGGAAGCGGGCGTGTCCCTCAGGATCCGGCGTGTAAAACTGTTAAAGTCCAGAGCTTCTGCGTCTCGTGATAAAACCGTCTGAAGTGTCAAGTTCTTCCTGTAATCGCCTGGACGGAGATTTCCTGTTTGGCTTTTATCTGTGCTCCTCTCGAGTTCCTCTTGGGTTCCTCTTGGGTTCCTCTGCGGTTCCTCTGCGGTTCCTCTGGGGTTTCACTTCTCTCAGAACAACACAAACGTGACCGCAGAGGAGGAGAGCTTCTGAGGAGGAGATGGAGCAGGATTAGATGTTCTGAGCAGATAGAGAATTATGAGATTTTCCAAGGAGAGTGAAATATTTTGAGGAGGTGAAGGAGAGTGAGATGTTTTCAGATGTTTTGAGGAGGTGATGGAGCGGAGTGAGATGCTTTGAGGAGAGTGAGATGGTCTGAGGAGGCGATCGAGGAGAATGAAATCATCTGAGGAGGTGGTGGAGGTGAGAACGACGTGTTTTGAGAAGGAGATGGAGGACAGTGAGATCTTCTGAGTAGGGGATGGAGAAACGTGAAATGTTCTGAGGAGGGTTAGATGTTCTGAGGCATTGATGGAGAAGGAAAGCTCTTCTGAGGAGTTGATGGAGCATTATGAGATCCTCTGAGGAAGTGATGGAGCAGAGTGAGATGTTCTAAAGAGGTGATGGAGAAGACTGTTGTGTTCAGAGGAGGTGATGGAGGAGGAAAGCTCTTCTGAGGAGGTGGTGGAACAGAGTGACATGTTTTTGTGGAGATCGAGATGTTCTGAGTAAGTGATGGAGGAGAGTGAGATGTTCTGATGTTCTGAGGAGGAGATAGAGCTTTATAAGATCCTCTGAGGAGCTGGTGGAGGAGAGTGTTGTGTTCTGTGGAGATGAAGATGTTCTGGGGAGGTGGTAGAGCTGAGTGAAATGTTCTGTGGAGAGTTAGATGTTCTGAGGAGGTGACTGAAGAGGAGATGGAGGAGGAAAGATCTTCTGAGGAGGTCGTAGAGCATTGTGAGATCCTCTGAGGAGGTGGTGGAGCAGAGTGAGGTGTTCTAAGGAGGTGGTGGAAGAGTTGAGATCATTTGAGGAGGTGGTGGAGCGTTGTGAGATGTTCTGAAAATGTGATAAAGGAGTGTTGTGTTCAGATGAGGTGATGGACGAGGAAAGATCATTTGAAGAGGTGGTGGAGGAGAGTGAAATGTTTTGTGGACACTGAAATGTTCTGAGGAGGTGATGGAGGAGGAAAGATCTTCTGAGGAGGTCGTAGATCATTGTGAGATCCTCTGAGGAGGTGGTGGAGCAGAGTGAGATCCTCTAAGGAGGTGGTGGAAGAGGAAAGATCATTTGAGGCGATGGTAGAGCATTGTGAGATGTTCAGACGAGGTGATGGAGGAGGAAAGATCATCTGAGGAGGTGGTGGTGGAGAGTGAAACGTTTTTTGGACACTGAAATGTTCTGAGGAGGTGATGGAGCAGAGTGAGGTGTTCTAAGTAGGTTATGGAGGACGGTGAGATGTTCTGATGAGCGACGTCCTGAACAGATGATGTTTCTTAGTAGAATCGAGCTTGTTTTCCACCGTCCTCCTGCTTCACCCTCTCCTCCTCCTTGCTCCTCCTCCTTCTCCTCCTCCTCCAGTGAAATCGGATCTGCTCTTTTGTGAAGCGCGGTTCTTGTGGCCCTGAAAGTTTCCACCGCTGGCTTCAGGCCCGGTGACTCACACTCGCACACACAGGCTCGTAAATGGTTTTTAAGATGACGGGCTCCAGGAAGGCTCCTCACTCCGGCTCCTCTGGCTCTCCTCTCCTCTCCTCCTCGGGGCGGGTTACGTAACAGCGCCGGGCTTCCAAACAAAGGCGGATTGAGCGAGCGAGTCCTGGCGTCGTAAACGTGCAGATGCTTTCGTTTACTACGACTTTTGCGCAACCGTCCTCCCTCCGACTGCTGCATGAAGAAACGTGGAGGAACTCACTAGTAAAGCCCAAAATTAGAACTTTTCTGGCGTTTTTTTTCTCCACGCAGATGTTATGACTTTGTCTGGAATGTTTCACAGTGCGGCATTAAACCTTTCTGACTTCACGGAAAACCAAAGCAGACCGAGTTCCAGGTCAGGTCTGTGGAGAGGCGGCGACGCTCACAGTCAGAACGTCTGTTTTTCGAGGAACTTTTGAGCGATGAAACCACCAGAAATTGAATAAATGTAAAGTCGAGCTGTTTAAAGTCCCACTGTGGAACATTCCAGGCAGAGCGATGGTGTATCCATGGAAACAAGGAGGTGACAGACCCCCAAACGGAAAGTTACACAATGCAGCTTTATAAGTTCAAACAGTTTTTTTTTTTCAGTGTAAAAGTTGTGAATAAAAGTTAGAGGTTATTGCTTTGGAATTTGGAATTTTAGTTCTGTGTTGTGGAACATCTTAAAGGTTCTATGGAGGATTTATTTTTTATTTTTTTTCAAATTGTCAGTGAAAATTCAAAATAGCATTATTAATGCAGCGGCCTTGGGATTATGACCAAAAAAATAAATAAAATCCATCGACTGTGGACGTGGGGGGCGGTTGTCAATCAAACTGTTTCTAAAACCTGCAGCGCATAAGGACCTGATCTAATATTCAAATTTACTGATATCTAAATGTGTTTGCTCAGCACAAATGAATGTGTGGTTGTATGTTCAGTTTAATGCGATCAGGATTTAAAACTAAGAGTATTTATGATGTTTGATTAGTTTCGTTCTGTGTCACGTGACTCATAAAAGACCAAGACGAGACACAAGTCCAACTGTGAGAGTCTGTCCCCCCAAAAATACTAGTACTTCAACAATTTGCAGCATTTTGGTTTCAGGCCACATTTCTTTACGTTTTACAGAAACTAAACTTAAAACCGCGTGGTTCAGCTTTTGTCGGACTAAAGGACACGACTCAGTGGAGTATCGATGTTTTTTCAGTGGATGTTGCGGCTGACGGTGACTCTGTTCTGTTTGTGTCGCGTTGGAAACTGTTCATGTTTTAACTTTTCAGAGATTATGGACCCGGCTCCACTGCACATGTGTATTTCACTCTACACGAGTGTAAAAACTGCAACTTTTGGAGGAATGGATGGACAGTGAGTGAGGGCGGCGCTCGTCTGGAGCAGCAGGTCCTGCAGGTGTAGATTTCAGAAAGTGGGATCCATCCTGTTTTTTTGAGGCTCTACGTGAGCGTAGACGCGTGTGTCCACAGAGCATGAATCTTTGGTTGTATTTGTGCTTCACCATCAGCACATCCTTCACCTGGGGCAGTTCTGTGCTTCTTCAGCGGCCGGTGGTGCTGCCCTCACATTGACCTGCGGTTGTGGTTTCGTGAGGTTCACACACGTAAACGCTGACGCCTGCAGTGGAGTCAGGCCCAAGTCTGCAGGTCACACACAGACCGTACACACAGGCCGTACACACAGGTCGTACACACAGTACACACACAGGGTACAGGCCGTACACACGTACACGACCGTACACACACCGTACACACCGTACACACAGGTCGTACACACAGGTCGTACACACACGTACACACACGTCGTACACACACGTACACGCACGTACACGCGGGTCGTACACACGGACCGTACACACACCGTCACACAGACCGTACACACAGGTCGTACACACAGGTCGTACACACAGGTCGTACACAGACCGTACACACAGACCGTACACGCAGACCGTACACACAGACCGTACAGCGGTGCGGCTTCGTAGTTTACCAAAGTCGTACTATAATATTTTGGTAATACTGTAATACCGTGTACCTCGGTAAAATCCTGAGACGGTTTCACGGTATCTAAATTTGGATCCTGCCCAACCCTGCGTGGTTTACGTTCACCTCTCATGCGTTACACAAATGCAAAGCACCGTTTATTCGACAAATGCAGCGGCTTTTTCCAACTGTAGCTTCCTCTCAGTTTACACAAAGTTTGTTGCGATGGTGGACGAGAATCCACGACCAGTTCGCCGCAGAAGAAAGTCAGTTTTTGAAGTCGCTGAAAGAAGAAAAGAGGAAAAGGAGCGAAACCGAACTGAGGTGAACCAGGTCTAAACCAGGACTGAACAAGTATTAAACCAGGACTTTATCAGGTCTAAACCAACTTGTCCATCATGTCCATTGTTTCTGTAATTAAGAATAAATAATAACAAAGCAGATTATTAATTATTTATCAGTAAAAGCTGCGTTAGATCTGAGCGTGTTTACCTCGGCTCTGGGGTCACTCTCTTGTTTGTTTCTGAGATTTTAAATTCTCATGAGGCTTTGATTCAATGAAACCGTTTGGACTGAATTATTTTTTCTTCACAAAACTCAAACCAGACCCAGAACTCTCCTCCAAAAAACACGTCTGGAGCTCTGGGCACGTTCAACAAGCTCAAGTTCACTTTAATTTTTGACTAAAACTTAAACCTGTCCTGTTAAAAAGTGAAATAAAAACAAAATAATTACAGTGCATTAAAGCTGCACAATAGACCGCAACAGCGCAAAGCAAGCAGATTCTTTCGCCGGAAAAAGGTCGTTTTCATAATCACGTTTTCGTTCAAACGTCTTTCTTGGTTTGTGTCGGTAAGCGTCGAGTGCGAACTATAGCATAAATGACAGTCGTAAAACACAGGCAAGTCAGTTTGAAGCTGGTTGGAAACGAAATTAGGCACTCTGGTTTGCATCTTTAAAGCCTGAAGTGACGGCGGTTTGAGGACGAGGTGATGACAGGTTTGGTACATTCCACAATTGTAGGTTTGAGGTCTGAGGAATCTGCAGAGGAGGAGTCGACGGTGAATCTCGGGTTTATGAGACAGAATGTTTGTGTTAAAGTGTGTGAAGATCCTCGTCCTCGTAAACGACCCACAGAGACAGAAATCATGAGTCTAACGAGAACTCACATCAACTCTGACAGCTGCATGTCCCCGTGTGTCAGATGCCCTCCCTGTGTCTGCAAAATCTGTGTGTCGTTCGTTCATTTGTTTTTAAAAATAAAACCAAAAATAAGAAAAAAACAAAACACTTTTCTTCATTATTTGTCCCCAAAACCAAAATAAAAAAACAGATAATGATTCGTTTTTTTGAAGTTTTTTATTTTGTGTTTAAATGAAAAATGGAAAAAACGGAGAACGGACTGAACCAGGACTGAACTGTTTTCAGTCCTGGTCTGGTCCCAGTCTGGTCCCAGTCTGGTCTCAGTCCTGGTCCCGGTCTCAGTCCTGGTCTGGTCCCAGTCCCAGTCTCGGTCTCTGGTTCTGGTCCTGGACCTGTTTTAATCCTGTTTCAGTCCGTTATCTGTTTTTTTTTTCCATTTTTCATTTAAAAACAAAATCAAAAACTGAAAAAATCCGAATCATTTTCTGTTTTTTCATTTTGGTTTTGGAGACAAATAATGAAGAAAAATGTAGTTTTTTCGTTTTCTTATTTTTGGTTTTACTTTGGAGAATCTGTGTGTCGTTTGTTCATTTGTTTTTCAAAGTGTCTGACCCTGAAGTCCAGACTTTTACAAACACGTTCAAATCAAATACGGCGTTTAACTGTAAATCATCGTTACATAAAAACTAACGCAGATTTATTCTTAATTACAAAAACATTGGACTCGTTGTTTTTGTTATAATTTGTTTCGGTCGTCAAGGCGATTCTCCAGAAAACAGAATCACGAGTCTCGACGCTGAAATCAGTGAGTTTAAACCTAAAACGTTTCTCCCTAAACCCCAGAACCTGCTCCAGTCCTGAGTCAGAGTTAGTGCAGCTTCTGCAGCTCAGGGATCGAATCCTGCAGGTTCAGATCTTCACATGAAACTGACACTGAGACAAACGCAGGACGAGTCTTGTCCAGGCTGGAGTCTCCAGTGACCAGGTCAAGAACCAGAAAACAGACGGTTTATTCAGAAGTCCAGTTCAGTCCCTAGTCCTGGTTGAAGTCCAGTTCTAGTCCTGGTTGAGTCCAGTTCTAGTCCTGGTTGAGTCCAGTTCTAGTCCTGGTTGAGTCCAGTTCTAGTCCTGGTTGAGTCCAGTTCTAGTCCAGTTCTAGTCCTGGTTGAGTCCAGTTCAGTTCTAGTCCTGGTTTCCAGTTCTAGTCCAGAGTCCTAGTTCAGTCCAGTTCTAGTCCTAGTTCCAGTTCTAGTCCAGTTCTAGTCCTGGTTAGTCCAGTAGTCCTGTTCTAGTCCTCCAGTTCTAGTCCTGGTTGAGTCCAGTTCTAGTCCTGTGAGTCTAGTCCTGGTTGAGTCCCGTTCTAGTCCTGGTTGAGTCCAGTTCTAGTCCTGGTTGAGTCCCGTTCTAGTCCTGGTTCTAGTCCCGTTCTAGTCCTGGTTGAGTCCCAGTTCTAGTCCTGTTAGTCCGTGTTCAAGTCCTGTTCAAGTCCCGTTCAAGTCCTGTTCAAGTCCTGTTCAAGTCCTGTTCAAGTCCCGTTCAAGTCCTGTTCAAGTCCCTGTTCAGTCCTGTTCAAGTGTTCAAGTCCTGTTCTAGTCCCGTTCTAGTCCTGGTTGAGTCCCGTTCTAGTCCTGGTGAGTCCGTTCTAGTCCTGGTTAGTCCCGTTCTAGTCCTGAGTCCCGTTCTAGTCCTGGTTGAGTCCCGTTCTAGTCCTGGTTGAGTCCCGTTCTAGTCCTGGTTGAGTTCCGTTCTAGTCCTGGTTTAGTTCTAGTCCCGTTTTCCGTTCTAGTCCTGTTTAGTCCTGTTCTAGTCCGTTCTAGTCCTGGTTTAGTCCGTTCTAGTCCTGTTTAGTCCTTCTAGTCCTTGGTTTAGTCCTGTTCTAGTCCTTGGTTTAGTCCTTCTAGTCCTGGTTTAGTCCTTTAGTCCTGTTCTAGTCCTGTAGTCCTTGTAGTCCTTTAGTCCTGTTCTAGTCCTTGGTTTAGTCCTGGTTTATTCTGCAACTTATCCATTTTTTTTCCCGTGTATTTGACCAAAATCATTTTTTCATTCCACATTTTCTTGTCTGATAATCTGGAAGGACGTCGGATCATTTCCACTAGTTTTGTTTTCCCTGGTTTTAAGTTTGTAAAAATCAGGTGCAGAGATTTTTTTAAGTGTTTGACTGTGACTTTTTAAAGCAGAATTCATTTTTATTCAGAAATAAATTATGTTTATTTGGAATTAAAGCGACTCTCGGGCTGTTTTCAAACTGTAAAAGTGACTTTGTTCAGTTCATTTAAGGATTTTTTTTTTTTTGCACAATCTTGTTTTCAGATCGGCTCTCGCACACGTTAGTCGCCCTCAGACTCGTGTGAAACGTGTAAAACGGCGTCTGACAGACACGAGGTGTAAAAGTTACGATCCTGCAGCTCTGTGTTTACTGTCTGCGGCTCCTCCGGCTCCTTTTGGCTCCTTTTGGCTCCTGGGGATGGAAATAAGTGCCGTGTGTTTGTGGTAATGATCCCGTCAAACCCGTCTTCAAACATCTGCTCCTGTCGCACTGGTCTGCTCACCTCACCTGCCGCACCTGCCTCACCTGCCGCACCTGCCGCACCTGCCGCACGCTCCCGTCCTGTATCCGTGTGTGTCCTGGGGGTTTTAACTTGAACTTGTCACAGATTTAAATCACCGAGCTCCGTTTTTTGGTTTGAAAATGCAAAATTATCCGAAAACGACGTCGTATTAAAATGTTTTGAGTTTCACTTTCGTTTCACTTTCTCCTTCAGACGTTTTCACAAAATAATCAGGAGTTAAACAAATAGACTATTTCTCATGTTTGCAGAAAAGGCAAGATATTTGAACAAGGACTCCTTCAGTCCTTCTTTCAGACAAATGGGGTCAAAATACTATATACTGAGAGACTAGGTGTATTTATGCCTAAGAAAAAACACATTCAAAATGTTGTAAATCATCAAAATGTATTTTTTAAAAAGCAGCCAAATAAGGAAAGAATAATAATTTTATATTGAACTGTTCAAACGAGCGCAGAGTGACAATTTTTACAGTGCTCCGCAACTCCTCCTCGCGTCGCCCCGCCCCTCTTTGCCTATAGTCACTCTCATTGGTTGTCCCTTTCTGTCAGTCAAATCCATTTGGGCGGGACTCAAACAATCGACTCGTGGTCGGTGCTCAGTGTGGACTGTACGCCACAGCCGACAGTGCAGCGGCAGCATCTATTCATCCATCCATTCAGGACCGTGCGTAACGGAGGACGTGCTGTTGACGAGGCTTTACTACTGCTATACTGCCCCGTCCCATCTACTCAACACGAACCTGCGTGACTATACTATCGCATTCCGTGTGGACATAAGCGACAAAAGCATCATAACGGGGCCGTGAAGTCAGGCAAAGAAGTCCATCTGGATAGCTACAACAAAGCGGTCCGGTTCGGGAACCAGCGAGGGGAAAGAAGAAATCAGAAGTGCGGAGGAGAGAGGACGAGAGGAAGGAAGACAGGATGAACCTCAAGAGTCATTTGCTTTTTACCTTCTACACTGTTTACGTGCTCCTGGTGAAAGGTGAGTGCACGGAGTCGGCTTAATGCATGTGTTGTTGTTGTGTTCAGCAGGGCGGGAATACGGGTCAGCTCTTGCGGTCACTGGCGCTTATTCTTACGCACAGGTGTGTCAGGTCCATTACGCTCAGTTGAAGTGATGCGTGGATGAACATAATTTTTCTCCTCTCACTAGTTCAAAACAACGTAAGCTTCATACAAATATTTATCTCTTTATGTTTTATATGTCCATGCAAACCAACGTATGCCATGGAGAAAGACACGCCTCAGGATGAAGTGAGGTGGGTGAGTCAGAAACCCACTAGGAACGTCTTTTAATGTTGCTGATTATGGATTATATTATTACACCAGAGTAAACCAATTTAATTATTTCTTTACACCTTTTTGACCATTTCAAAATTTACTCACTTTCTATATGTATTGTATCAAAACAAGACTATAACGTACGGGAGCTATAATAGTGATTAAAGCGCCCATTCCACCTGCTTTCTGGCTCCCAGCGTGCAGTGGGTTTTTTGTTGATGTATACAGGCTATAAATCATTGTGGTTGCCATGTCTTGGAGGTAAT
Organism: Boleophthalmus pectinirostris; assembly: GCF_026225935.1. Taxonomy (NCBI): domain Eukaryota; kingdom Metazoa; phylum Chordata; class Actinopteri; order Gobiiformes; family Gobiidae; genus Boleophthalmus; species Boleophthalmus pectinirostris. The sequence goes on from NW_026571447.1 coordinate 41,121,753, forward strand.
TGTCAGCTCAGATTGGTTGGAAGCCAGCACGTAGCTCAGAACTGTAAACACACAAGTGACATGACATTGTTAGGGGCAAGGTCAAGGAAAGCCACATGATTTAGTACTTCCTTTTATCCCCTTACACAAATACAATACATAGTGGCGTGTGCTGAATGGCCGTGGATTTCACCTGTTCTGTACACTATGTGCATGACTATTGGGAATGTGGGCTCATGCATTAGGAATAGTCACTAATGAAAGCTTAGGTTCGTAGACTGACTGATCATTAAAAACGTCTTTCCAACCAGGGGTCTATTTTCAGTACAGCGTAGCAAACTTCAAACAAAAGCAAACACGCTCCAGCTTTAGCCGACCCCCTCTACTCCTGCCTCTCCTCCTCCAAAGTGCCCATCAGTGGGTTGCCGATTTAGTCATTTCAAAGTACACTTAAACATGGTGTTGAATTTTTATTTTTAATGATGGTGGTTTTCACATTCCCCAGGCATCAAAGGCCAGAGCGAGAAGCATCTTAGCCACTTTCACTATTTATGTCATTTTTGTTTTGGTTTAGATCCCTGCTTTTTAACAGTGTATTTCTTATTAAGCGGCTGAATTACAATCCATGCAAAACTGCTAAAAACAAGACAGTTCAATTATCATTAAAAAGACAGAATTGATTGTCTCAGCTCTGACTGTGGTGTTCCACACAAGTGAATGAGGAATCCCAAATGGGGGATCATTTGCACTGCGTTCCCTTGATCATTTGTTGTTATCTGTCTCAAGTGGATGTGTGTGTTTGTGTAAAAGTGCTTGCCTAATAAGCAGACATGATTAAGATGATTCTTGACTTAATGATTGGGGATGAGGATGGGGATTCTTAAGATATGAAACCAGTACAACAGGAGTGTATTACTGAGGCTTTTTAGACATTCAGTCTGGATTGGAGTCGGCGTGAACTCACTGACCATCTGTTTTTTAACTGTCATCAACATAATATCCAAAGATATGTGGACATTTGGTGTTTTTTATACATGAATGATAAATCTTAACTGCTAGGGCTGATAATGACTAAATCCTACAGTGGTTGCTTGTCTGTTAAAATCTCTGTTGTTTACTTTAAGGTTCATAGTTGCTGTAAGCTGTAACTCCTGTGTATGAAGTGTATCAACAAATGAAGTGCTTTTGATTATTGACATTCCTGCAAAAGTATGTTCTGTAGTGGTTATTACTCATATTGGCCACTGTCCAGGGTGGAAGGCTTGTAGTTAATAGGTCATTTTCAAGTTAAATTGAACGCACAATAATACACATCAATTCAAATAAAATAACTGAAATATTTGGTGCATATTACATCTGTTAAAAATGTCACCTTGGTTACCACCTGAAAAACATCTGCGGCCTTGCCCCCTGTGTGTCCAAAACCTTTGCAAAAACATAGACCAGCCCACAACATGCGTGTCTTCTTCTTCCTCTTTACCACACACTGTCCGATCTGTTATCAGTCTCGATTGCTTTCTACCTGAAGAGGATAATGTTAGGGTGCT
>NW_026571447.1:41123778-41138778 GCF_026225935.1 Boleophthalmus pectinirostris
GGAGCAGGATTAGATGTTCTGAGCAGATAGAGAATTATGAGATTTTCCAAGGAGAGTGAAATATTTTGAGGAGGTGAAGGAGAGTGAGATGTTTTCAGATGTTTTGAGGAGGTGATGGAGCGGAGTGAGATGCTTTGAGGACAGTGAGATGGTCTGAGGAGGCGATCGAGGAGAATGAAATCATCTGAGGAGGTGGTGGAGGTGAGAACGACGTGTTTTGAGAAGGAGATGGAGGACAGTGAGATCTTCTGAGTAGGGGATGAGAGAAACGTGAAATGTTCTGAGGAGGGTTAGATGTTCTGAGGCATTGATGGAGAAGGAAAGCTCTTCTGAGGAGTTGATGGAGCATTATGAGATCCTCTGAGGAAGTGATGGAGCAGAGTGAGATGTTCTAAAGAGGTGATGGAGAAGACTGTTGTGTTCAGAGGAGGTGATGGAGGAGGAAAGCTCTTCTGAGGAGGTGGTGGAACAGAGTGACATGTTTTTGTGGAGATTGAGATGTTCTGAGTAAGTGATGGAGGAGAGTGAGATGTTCTGATGTTCTGAGGAGGAGATAGAGCTTTATAAGATCCTCTGAGGAGCTGGTGGAGGAGAGTGTTGTGTTCTGTGGAGATGAAGATGTTCTGGGGAGGTGGTAGAGCTGAGTGAAATGTTCTGTGGAGAGTTAGATGTTCTGAGGAGGTGACTGAAGAGGAGATGGAGGAGGAAAAGATCTTCTGAGGAGGTCGTAGAGAGCATTGTGAGATCTTCTGAGGAGGTGGTGGAGCAGAGTGAGGTGTTCTAAGGAGGTGGTGGAAGAGTTGAGATCATTTGAGGAGGTGGTGGAGCATTGTGAGATGTTCTGAAAATGTGATAAAGGAGTGTTGTGTTCAGATGAGGTGATGGACGAGGAAAGATCATTTGAAGAGGTGGTGGAGGAGAGTGAAATGTTTTGTGGACACTGAAATGTTCTGAGGAGGTGATGGAGGAGGAAAGATCTTCTGAGGAGGTCGTAGATCATTGTGAGATCCTCTGAGGAGGTGGTGGAGCAGAGTGAGATCCTCTAAGGAGGTGGTGGAAGAGGAAAGATCATTTGAGGCGATGGTAGAGCATTGTGAGATGTTCAGACGAGGTGATGGAGGAGGAAAGATCATCTGAGGAGGTGGTGGTGGAGAGTGAAACGTTTTTGGACACTGAAATGTTCTGAGGAGGTGATGGAGCAGAGTGAGATGTTCTAAGTAGGTTATGGAGGACAGTGAGATGTTCTGATGAGCGACGTCCTGAACAGATGATGTTTCTTAGTAGAATCGAGCTTGTTTTCCACCGTCCTCCTGCTTCACCCTCTCCTCCTCCTGCTCCTCCTCCTCCTCCTCCTCCAGTGAAATCGGATCTGCTCTTTTGTGAAGCGCGGTTCTTGTGGCCCTGAAAGTTTCCACCGCTGGCTTCAGGCCCGGTGACTCACACTCGCACACACAGGCTCGTAAATGGTTTTAAGATGACGGGCTCCAGGAAGGCTCCTCACTCCGGCTCCTCTGGCTCTCCTCTCCTCTCCTCCTCGGGGCGGGTTACGTAACAGCGCCGGGCTTCCAAACAAAGGCGGATTGAGCGAGCGAGTCCTGGCGTCGTAAACGTGCAGATGCTTTCGTTTACTACGACTTTTGCGCAACCGTCCTCCCTCCGACTGCTGCATGAAGAAACGTGGAGGAACTCACTAGTAAAGCCCAAAATTAGAACTTTTCTGGCGTTTTTTTTCTCCACGCAGATGTTATGACTTTGTCTGGAATGTTTCACAGTGCGGCATTAAACCGTTCTGACTTCACGGAAAACCAAAGCAGACCGAGTTCCAGGTCAGATCTGTGGAGAGGCGGCGACGCTCACAGTCAGAACGTCTGTTTTTCGAGGAACTTTTGAGCGATGAAACCACCAGAAATTGAATAAATGTAAAGTCGAGCTGTTTAAAGTCACACTGTGGAACATTCCAGGCAGAGCGATGGCGTATCCATGGAAACAAGGAGGTGACAGACCCCCAAACGGAAAGTTACACAATGCAGCTTTATAAGTTCAAAACAGTTTTTCTTTTTTCAGTGTAAAAGTTGTGAATAAAAGTTAGAGGTTATTGCTTTGGAATTTGGAATTTTAGTTCTGTGTTGTGGAACATCTTAAAGGTTCTATGGAGGATTTATTTTTTTTTGTTTCAAATTGTCAGTGAAAATTCCAAATAGCATTATTAATGCAGCGGCCTTGGGATTATGACCAAAAAAATAAAAAAAATCCATCGACTGTGGACGTGGGGGGCGGTTGTCAATCAAACTGTTTCTAAAACCTGCAGCGCATAAGGACCTGATCTAATTTACTGATATCTAAATGTGTTTGCTCAGCACAAATGAATGTGTGGTTGTATTTTTAATTTAATGCGATCAGATTTAAAACTAAGAGTATTTATAATGTTTCTTGGGGAGATGATGTTTGATTAGTTTCGTTCTGTGTCACGTGACTCATAAAAGACCAAGACGAGACACAAGTCCAACTGTGAGAGTCTGTCCCCCCAAAAATACTAGTACTTCAACAATTTGCAGCATTTTGGTTTCAGGCCACATTTCTTTACGTTTTACAGAAACTAAACTTAAAACCGCGTGGTTCAGCTTTTGTCGGACTAAAGGACACGACTCAGTGGAGTATCGATGTTTTTTCAGTGGATGTTGCGGCTGACGGTGACTCTGTTCTGTTTGTGTCGCGTTGGAAACTGTTCATGTTTTAACTTTTCAGAGATTATGGACCCGGCTCCACTGCACGTGTGTATTTCACTCTACACGAGTGTAAAAACTGCAACTTTTGGAGGAATGGATGGACAGTGAGTGAGGGCGGCGCTCGTCTGGAGCAGCAGGTCCTGCAGGTGTAGATTTCAGAAAGTGGGATCCATCCTGTTTTTTTGAGGCTCTACGTGAGCGTAGACGCGTGTGTCCACAGAGCATGAATCTTTGGTTGTATTGGTGCGTCAAACATCAGCACATCCTTCACCTGGGGCAGTTCTGTGCTTCTTCAGCGGCTGGTGGAGCTGCCCTCACATTGACCTGTGGTTTTGTGAGGTTTACACACGTAAATGCTGACGCCTGCAGTGGAGTCAGGCCCAAGTCTGCAGGCCGTACACACAGGCCGTACACACGGGCCGTACACACGGGTCGTACACGCGGGTCGTACACGCGGGCCGTACACACGGGTCGTACACACGGGTCGTACACGCGGGTCGTACACGCGGGCCGTACACACAGACCGTACACACAGACCGTACACACAGACCGTACACACAGACCGTACACACGTACACGTACAGCGGTGCGGCTTCGTAGTTTACCAAAGTCGTACTATAATATTTTGGTAATACTGTAATACCGTGTACCTCGGTATAATCCTGAGACGGTTTCACGGTATCTAAATTTGGATCCTGCCCAACCCTGCGTGGTTTACGTTCACCTCTCATGCGTTACACAAATGCAAAGCACCGTTTATTCGACAAATGCAGCGGCTTTTTCCAACTGTAGCTTCCTCTCAGTTTGCACAAAGTTTGTTGCGATGGTGGACGAGAATCCACGACCAGTTCGCCGCAGAAGAAAGTCAGTTTTTGAAGTCGCTGAAAGAAGAAAAGAGGAAAAGGAGCGAAACCGAACTGAGGTGAACCAGGTCTAAACCAGGACTGAACAAGTATTAAACCAGGACTTTATCAGGTCTAAACCAACTTGTCCATGTCCAGTGTTTCTGTAATTAAGAATAAATAATAACAAAGCAGATTATTAATTATTTATCAGTAAAAGCTGCGTTAGATCTGAGCGTTTACCTCGGCTCTGGGGTCACGCTCTTGTTTGTTTCTGAGATTTTAAATTCTCATGAGGCTTTGATTCAATGAAACCGTTTGGACTGAATTATTTTTTCTTCACAAAACTCAAACCAGACCCAGAACTCTCCTCCAAAAAACACGTCTGGAGCTCTGGGCACGTTCAACAAGCTCAAGTTCACTTTATTTTTGACTAAAACTAAACCTGTCCTGTTAAAAAGTGAAATAAAAACAAATAATTACATGCATTAAAGCTGCACAATAGACCGAACAAAACAGATCTCGCCGGAGGTCGTCATCACGTTTCCAAACGTCTTCTTGGTTTGTGTCGTAAGCGTGAGTAGAGACTAGAGCATAAATGATCGTAACACCTCTTGAAGCTGGTTGGACGATTAGGCCTCGGTGCATCTTTAAAGGTTGTATAGAGGATTTTCCAGGGAACGAGAAATCCAGCGACTGTTTGTCCTTTTTCAAATGTTGCTCATGCGTGAAACCACCTCCCTCCCCCACAGCTCCTACGTAGAAACACCTCCTCCCTCCTCCTCCTTACGCCAGAAACCGGTGCTGCACATGACTTGTAAACAACTAACTACAGTGTTGGTTAGACAAGACGGAGAAGTGAGGAGCGGGGGGAGGGGGCGCAGACATTTCGTGCGTGGATGAGAAGTGAGGAGCAGGGAGAAGAACGGAGCAGGGAGAGCGGATCGGGCAGCGGGGACAGGAGCAGGAAAGGGGTGCAGAGAAGAGTGCGTGGAGATTCAGTGTGAATGAACTAACTACAACACGCAGTAGCAAGCGGACTCTTTCTTTGCCTTGAAAATTACGTTTTCAGACATAGGATATCACATTCGTGTCCTGAAAAACGTTTGTCTAACTCTTGGAAATAAAGTAGGTTTTCATAATAAGCAGAAGTTTCCTGTCCAGGAGTAATTTGTGGACCAGTGGTTCAGTCTTTAGACCCTTCGTCTGCTTCAGTCGCGCCATCGCTGGAATGAATCTTCAAGAATCACCTTAGTTTGTCTTCTTCTTTCACCTCAAAAACGGACTTTCTTTTGCAGCGAACTGCTCCTGGATTCTTGTCGCCATCGCAACAAACTTTGTGCGAACTGCGAGGAAGATATAGGTCAAAAAAGCCGCTAAGAACTGTTGCGTTGGTGGAGTAAACAGCGTCTGTGCGTCTTGCGTCTGTGGACTGTGTGACAGTCGTACGTAAACCACGTACCGGCGGCGCAGGCAAGTCAGTTACACTAGAAACGTAGGGAGTTTGATTGACAGCCTGTCAGCTCACAGATAACGAGGCAGTGTCGTTATCTATTGGCAAATGTTTAGCCCCACCACGTCCAGAGTTGATGAATTTTTATTCTCTTTTTTTTGGTCATCATAATTACAAGGCGACTGCATCTATAATCTATCACTGACAATTTGAAACAAAAAAAAAACAAAAAAAATCCTCCATACAACCTTTAAAGCCTGAAGTGACGGCGGTTTGAGGACGAGGTGATGACAGGTTTGGTACATTCCACAATTGTAGGTTTGAGGTCTGAGGAATCTGCAGAGGAGGAGTCGACGGTGAATCTCGGGTTTATGAGACAGAATGTTTGTGTTAAAGTGTGTGAAGATCCTCGTCCTCGTAAACGACCCACAGAGACAGAAATCATGAGTCTAACGAGAACTCACATCAACTCTGACAGCTGCATGTCCCCGTGTGTCAGATGCCCTCCCTGTGTCTGCAAAATCTGTGTGTCGTTCGTTCATTTGTTTTTAAAAATAAAACCAAAAATAAGAAAAAAAAAAAACACTTTTCTTCATTATTTGTCCCCAAAACCAAAATAAAAAAACAGATAATGATTCGTTTTTTTGAAGTTTTTTATTTTGTGTTTAAATGAAAAATGGAAAAAATGGAGGACGGACTGAACCAGGACTGAACTGTTTTCAGTCCTGGTCTGGTCCCAGTCTGGTCCCAGTCTGGTCCCGGTCTCAGTCCTGGTCTTGTCCCGGTCTCAGTCCTGGTGTGGTCCCAGTCTCGGTCTCGGTCTCTGGTTCTGGTCCTGGACCTGTTTTAATCCTGGTTCAGTCCGTTATCTGTTTTTTTCCATTTTTCATTTAAAAACAAAATCAAAAACTGAAAAAAAACGAATCATTTTCTGTTTTTTCATTTTGGTTTTGGAGACAAATAATGAAGAAAAATGTAGTTTTTTCGTTTTCTTATTTTTGGTTTTACTTTGGAGAATCTGTGTGTCGTTTGTTCATTTGTTTTTCAAAGTGTCTGACCCTGAAGTCCAGACTTTTACAAACACGTTCAAATCAAATACGGCGTTTAACTGTAAATCATCGTTACATAAAAACTAACGCAGATTTATTCTTAATTACAAAAACATTGGGACTCGTTGTTTTTGTTATAATTTGTTTCGGTCGTCAAGGCGATTCTCCAGAAAACAGAATCACAAGTCTCGACGCTGAAATCAGTGAGTTTAAACCTAAAACGTTTCTCCCTAAACCCCAGAACCTGCTCCAGTCCTGAGTCAGAGTTAGTGCAGCTTCTGCAGCTCAGGGATCGAATCCTGCAGGTTCAGATCTTCACATGAAACTGACACTGAGACAAACGCAGGACGAGTCTTGTCCAGGCTGGAGTCTCCAGTGACCAGGTCAGGAACCAGAAAACAGACGGTTTATTCAGATTCCTACGGGAAGAAGTCCTGTTCTAGTCCTGGTTGAGTCCAGTTCTAGTCCTGGTTGAGTCCAGTTCTAGTCCTGGTTGAGTCCAGTTCTAGTCCTGGTTGAGTCCCGTTCTAGTCCTGGTTGAGTCCTGGTTGAGTCCAGTTCTAGTCCTGGTTGAGTCCCGTTCTAGTCCTGTTGAGTCCCGTTCAAGTCCTGTTCAAGTCCCGTTCAAGTCCTGTTCAAGTCCCGTTCAAGTCCTGTTCAAGTCCCGTTCAAGTCCTGTTCAAGTCCGTTCAAGTCCTGTTCAAGTCCCGTTCAAGTCCTGTTCAAGTCCTGTTCAAGTCCTGTTCAAGTCCTGTTCAAGTCCCGTTCAAGTCCTGTTCTAGTCCCGTTCTAGTCCTGGTTGAGTCCCGTTCTAGTCCTGGTTGAGTCCCGTTCTAGTCCTGGTTGAGTCCCGTTCTAGTCCTGGTTGAGTCCCGTTCTAGTCCTGGTTTAGTTCCGTTCTAGTCCTGGTTTAGTCCCCTTCTAGTCCCGGTTTAATCCTGGTTTAGTCCCGTTGTAGTCCTGTTGTAGTCCTTGGTTTAGTCCTGGATTTATTCTGCAACTTATCCATTTTTTTTTCCCCGTGTATTTGACCAAAATCATTTTTTCATTCCACATTTTCTTGTCTGATAATCTGGAAGGACGTCGGATCATTTCCACTAGTTTTGTTTTCCCTGGTTTTAAGTTTGTAAAAATCAGGTGCAGAGATTTTTTTAAGTGTTTGACTGTGACTTTTTAAAGCAGAATTCATTTTTATTCAGAAATAAATTATGTTTATTTGGAATTAAAGCGACTCTTGGGCTGTTTTCAAACTGTAAAAGTGACTTTGTTCAGTTCATTTAAGGATTTTTTTTTTTTTGCACAATCTTGTTTTCAGATCAGCTCTCGCACACGTTAGTCGCCCTCAGACTCGTGTGAAACGTGTAAAACGGCGTCTGACAGACACGAGGTGTAAAAGTTACGATCCTGCAGCTCTGTGTTTACTGTCTGCGGCTCCTCCGGCTCCTTTTGGCTCCTTTTGGCTCCTGGGGATGGAAATAAGTGCCGTGTGTTTGTGGTAATGATCCCGTCAAACCCGTCTTCAAACATCTGCTCCTGTCGCACTGGTCTGCTCACCTCACCTGCCGCACCTGCCTCACCTGCCGCACCTGCCGCACGCTCCTGTCCTGTATCCGTGTGTGTCCTGGGGGTTTTAACTTGAACTTGTCACAGATTTAAATCACCGAGCTCCGTTTTTTGGTTTGAAAATGCAAAATTATCCGAAAACGTCGTCGTGTTAAAATGTTTTGAGTTTCACTTTCGTTTCACTTTCTCCTTCAGACGTTTTCACAAAATAATCAGAGTTACACAAAATCAAACTCCTGCTCGTCACTTCAGGTTTGTCCAGTTGTTGTGTTCAGTTTAGTTTTTGTATTTTTCTAGAGAATTGTCGCGTGGGAGCTTGGGGGAATCGCACACATGGAATTGCACAGACTCTCACACTAATTGGCATACTGACTTGCACATGGACTCGCACATGACATTGCACACAGAATTGCACACGGGCTCACACATGGAATTGAATTGCACACTCACTCGGACATGGAATTGCACACGAACTTGCACACGGATTCACACACCGAATTGCACACAGACTTGCAGGGAATTGCACACAGACTTGCAGGGAATTGCACACAGACTTGCAGGGAATTGCACATGGAATCACACACAGAATTGCACACAGGCTCTCGGGGAATTGCACACAGACTCGCATAAGGAATTGCACACAGACTCGCATAAGGAATTGCACACAGACTCGCATGGAATTGCACACAGAATTGCACAGGGAATTGCACACAGACTCGCAGGGAATTGCACAGGGAATTGCACACAGACTCGCAGGGAATTGCACAGGAATTGCACACAGAATTGCACAGGGAATTGCACACATGGGAATTGCACACAGACTCACTGGGAATTGCACACAGACTCACAAACAGAATTGCACACGGCACCGCACGCAGAACCGCACACAGCTGTAACCGTACGGAGGGTCTGAATAGAGCCCTGGCGAGATCTCTAAATGACTCAAACATGCAGGGGTGACTCTAAAACCTCCCGAGTCCGATTTTTGACGAGAGAAAAACATAACACGATAAAAATCTCTGAGAGAGAGAGAGAGAGAAACACCTCCTCCTCGTCGTCGTCAGTGGAAGTGAGTGAGTCGTTTTTATCTCGTGTAAATTAAAGTGGCTCCACAGAAAGTCTCGTGTTTTTATTCTTTTCACGATTTCACCCGCACGTTTTTATTCACTTTTTATTTTTCATATTTTCTTCCTCACGAGGGAAGAAGAGACGTGATTTATTTGTGGTTTCGTGTCGCTCTGTCGCTGATCCGATCGAAGCGCAGCAGGAATGTGATTAAACGTGTCTGTGGGCGTCGGCTCCACACAAAACGGAGAAACTGCAGACGTCAGGTTCCACAGTGGAGCTTTAAACTTACACACGAATGAATCTGTTTAATTAAAGGTGATTTGATAAAGACACCGGCGTTTAGTGTTACAGGTTTGGTCCTGTTCTAGTCCTGTTCTAGTCCGGTCCTGGTTTAGGCCTAGTTTAGTCCTATTCTAGTCCTGTTCTGGGACTTTTCTTATCCTAGTTCTAGTCCTATTCTAGTCCTGTTCTAGTCCAGTTCTAATCCTGGTTTAGTCCTGTTCTAGTCCTGGTTTAGTCCCACTGTAGTCCTATTCTAGGCCTGTTTAGTCTTGTCCTGCTTTAGTCCTGTTCTAGTCCTTGTTTAGTCTTGGTTTAGTCCTTGTTTAATCCTGTTTAGTCAGTCCAGTCCTTTTAGTCCTGGTTTAGTCCCTGTTTAGTCCCTGGTTTAGTCGGTTTCTAGTCCTGGTTTAGTCCTGTTGTTTAGTCCCTGGTTTTAGTCCTGGTTTAGTCTCTGGTCTAGTCCTGTTTAGTCCTGTTCTAGTGCTGTAAATGTCTCCAAAACCGTTTCCTTTGCTCTCGGTTTTTTTTTCCATGTTTTCACGTTTGTAAAAAAAAATCAGGTGCAGAGATTTTTTAACGTGGAGGAAACAGTTAAAACTTGCATAAACACACACACACACACACACACACACACTCACACACACTTTCACACACACACACACACACACACACACACACACACACACACACACACACACACACACACACACACACACACACACTCAACACACACACACACACACACACACACACACACACACACACACACACACACACACAACACACACACACACTCACACACACACACACACACACACACCACACACCACACACACACACACACACACACACGCACACACACACTCACACACACACACACACACACACACACACACACACACACACACACACACACACACACTCACACACACACACACACACACACACACACACACACACACAACACTCACACACACACACGCACACACTCACACACACACACACACACACACACACAACACACACACACACACAGTTACAGGTTCACACACTTCACACACTGTGTCCCTAGTCCTGTACACACACACACACACACACACACACACACACACACACACACACACACACACGGCGTTTTGTGTTACAGGTTTGGTCCCATTGTAGTCCTGTTCTAGTCCTTGTTTAGTCTTGGTTTAGTCCTTGTTTAATCCTGTTGTAGTCCAGTTCTAGTCCTGTTCCTAGTCCTGGTTTAGTTTTATTCTAGTCTTTATTCTGTTCCTGTTTTAGTCCCGTTCTAATCCAGTTCTAGTCCTTCTAGTCATGGTTTAGTCCTGTTCTAATCCTGGTTTAGTCCTGTTTTAGTTCTGTTCTAGTCCCATTCTAGTCCCGTTCTAGTCCGTCTGTTTAGTTTCTAGTTCTGTTCTAGTCCCGTTCTAGTCCGGTTCTAGTCTTGGTTTAGTCCAGTTCTAGTCCTGTTCTAGTTCTGTTCTAGTCCCATTCTAGTCCCGTTCTAGTCCGGTTCTAGTCATGGTTTAGTCCAGTTCTAGTCCTGTTCTAGTCCCATTCTAGTTCTGTTCTAGTCTTGGTTTAGTCCCGATCTAGGCCTGGTTTAGTCCTGTTTTAGTCCTGGTTTAGTTTTATTCTAGTCCTGTTCTAGTCCTGGTTTAGTCCTGTTCTAGTCCTTGTTTAGTCTTGGTTTAGTCCTTGTTTAATCCTGTTCTAGTCCAGTTCTAGTCCTGTCCTAGGCCTGTTTTAGACCTGTTTTAGTCCTGGTTTAGTCCTGTTCTAGTTCTATTCTAGTTCCGTTCTAGTCCGGTTCTAGTCTTGGTTTAGTCCCGATCTAGTCCTGGTTTAGTCCTGGTCCTAGCCCTGGTCTAGTCCTGGTCTAGTCCTGGTCTAGTCCCGAGTGCTGTAAATGTCTCCAAACCGTTTCCTTTGCTCTCGTTTTATTTTCCATGTTTTCACGTTTGTAAAAAAAATCAGGTGCAGAGATTTTTTAACGTGGAGGAAACAGTTAAAACTTGCATAAACACACACACACACACACACACACACACACACACACACACACACACACACACACACACACACACACACACACACACGGCTGTTACGTAACACGCCCTGTGCTAAAGAAACCAAATACTTTCTTCTAAACTGTTGATTCTAGTTCCAACTGGCCCAGAGCAGCTGCCACTCGCTCCGTCTATTGTATATTTCCATAAGCTCTGTTTATGCTCCAGGACTCGGACTGTTGACGGAAAAGCCCCGGACGCTCTCGCTGCGGTGTGTGTGTGTGTGTGTGTGTGTGTGTGTGTGTGTGTGTGTGTGTGCGAGGAGCAGGGGGGCGGGGGCGAGCACACTTTGATGACTCACTTATGGACATTCCTGGCCGCTCTTCCCGTCACGTGACCCGGTTTTCCCGCCTCTCCCTCGTTTACCTCCCACAGAAACACTCAGGCCCTACAAGGAGAAGTTTCCATTATTATCTGTCCTCAGTCGGCGCAGGAATTACACAGAAGGAATTTTCACATATTTTACAGTCCGGACCGAGCCCCCGACGGCCCACGAGCTCCGTCTGGGGAGATTCTTTTCAGATTTCTGCATAAATTAAAGTGTTTCCTCGGGACAGTCCCAGTGTTGAGCCTGTGTCGCCTGCAGGGCTCAAGTTCACGCTTTTTATGAACCAGTTTGAAGTTCAGGTCACATGTTCAAAGTGAAAAAAAGTCCTGCAAGGGTCAATGTTTTTAGAGACCTGCACCCGCCCGTTAACCCGTGAAAAGTCCACCTGTTACCCGCCCGTGTCCGAGATAAATCACACAAAATAAAAACATTCTAACTGAAGCATCAGAATATGAATTGAAAAGTTACGATTTCAAGAATTAAAATCACAAAATGAAATGAAACGGTTTCACTTTCTTCAGTACGAACACGAATGTCACAGACGTAACTCGACTGTCAAAACTTCACAGACGGTGTTTACTGAGCAGAACTGAACCAGGACTGAACCAGGACTGAACCAGGACTGAACCAGGACTGAACCAGGACTGAACCAGGACTGAGCCAGGACTAAACCAGGACTGAGGACTGAACCAGGACTGATACCAGGACTGAACCAGGACTGAAAACTGGACTGAACCAGGACTAAAACTGGACTGACTGTCTGGGGCTGGTGTGTGTCGGGGCTGGTGTGTGTCTGGGGCTGGTGTGTGTCTGGGGCTGGTGTGTGTCGGGGGCTGGTGTGTGTCGGGGCTGGTGTGTGTGTCGGGGGCTGGTGTGTGGTCGGGGTCTGGTGTGTGTCGGGGGCTGGTGTGTGTCTGGTGGCTGGTGTGTGTCTGGGGTGTGTGTGGTGTGTGTCGGGGGCTGGTGTGTGTCGGGGTGGTGTGTGTCGGGGGCTGGTGTGTGTCGGGGGCTGGTGTGTGTCGGGGGTGTGTGGGTGTGTGTGTCGGGGGCTGGTGTGTGTCTGGTGTGTGTGTCGGGGGCTGGTGGTGTGTGTCTGGGGCTGCTGGTGTGTGTCGGGGGCTGGTGTGTGTGTGTGTGTCGGGGGCGGGGCTGGTGTGTGTCGGGGGCTGGTGTGTGTCGGGGGCTGGTGTGTGTCGGGGGCTGGTGTGTGTCGGGGGGTGTGTGTCTGGTGTGTGTCGGGGGCTGGTGTGTGTCGGGGGCTGGTGTGTGTCGGGGGCTGGTGTGTGTCGGGGGCTGGTGTGTGTCGGGGCTGGTGTGTGACAGTTGTTGTGCCCTGACGTCACCGGCCTCATGAAAGCCTCATTCAGACGGTCGGCTGCTGTGTCCAGTGTGACCAGAGATGATCTCCAGCAGCTGAAGAACAGAGACTCTTCACACTTACGTCACACACGCGGGAAACACGATGACGACTTCTTTTCTGACCCGACTGACCTAAATCTGTGTTTGTCCTCTGTGCTCCTGTTTCTGATCGTTTAAGAACAGTCAAACGTCACCACACTTTTACGTTCAGACTGCAGGACTTGACGCTCAGTTTGGATTTTTTTGCAAAGTCGTTCACATTTCTGATTAAATGTGACTTGTTTGTGATCTTCAAAGTGTCCTACATGAACATTGGAGGCAGTGTTGGGAAGGTGACTTTTAAAATGTAATCCCCTACAGATTACAGAATGTAAATATGTAGTTTGTAACGTAATCCATTAAATTACTTGAAGTGAGTAATGTAATCTGATTACTTTGGATTACTTGATTTGCTGTAGAGAAACAAAGACGAGGAAATCTTCACATAAGAAGTTTTGTCTCTTAAAAGAAAATAAAAAGTCCAGATTTTACTGAACCAAATTAAAAATAGTCCTGTTTTAGACCTGGTTAAGATCTAGTTTTAGTCCTGGTTTTAGACCTGGTTTTAGTCCTGGTTTTAGTCCTGGTTTAGACCTGGTTTTAGTCCTGGTTTTAGACCTGGTTTAGTCCTGGTTTTAGTCCTGGTTTAGACCTGGTTTTAGTCCTGGTTTAGACCTGGTTTTAGTCCTGGTTTAGACCTGGTTTTAGTCCTGGTCCTGGTTTTAGTCCTGGTTTTAGTCCTGGTTTAGTCCTGGTTTTAGTCCTGGTTTAGACCTGGTTTTTCCTAGTCCTGGTTTAGACCTGGTTTTAGTCCTGGTTTAGACCTGGTTTTTAGTCCTGGTTTAGACTGGTTTTAGTCCTGGTTTAGACCTGGTTTTAGTCCTGGTTTACCTGGTTTAGTCCTGGTTTTCCTGGTTTTAGTCTGGTTTAGCCTGGTTTTAGTCCTTTTAAACATGGTTTTTACCTGGTTTTAGTCCTGGTTTAGACCTGGTTTTAGTCCCTGCGGTTTAGTCCTGACCTCCGCTGGGGTTTAGACCTGGTTTTAGTCCTGGTTTAGTCCTGGTTTTAGACCTGGTTTAGACCCGGTTTAGACCTGGTTTAGACCTGGTTTTAGTCCCTGGTTTAGACCTGGTTTTAGACCTGGTTTAGACCTGGTTTAGACCTGGTTTAGACCTGGTTTAGAGACCTTTAGACCTGGTTTTAGACCTGTTCCTGGTTTAGACCCGGTTTAGACCCGGTTTAGACCCGGTGGTTTTTAGACCTGGTTTAGACCCGGTTTAGACCCGGTTTAGACCTGGTTTAGACCTGGTTTAGACCTGGTTTAGACCCGGTTTAGACCTGGTTTAGACCTGGTTCAGGTCCTGGTTTAGACCCGGTTTAGACCCAGTTTAGACCCGGTTCAGGTCCTAGTTTAGACCTGGTTTAGACCTGGTCGTGACTCTTGGACTCTTACATTCTTCGGGTCCAAGGTTTGTACTTCGAGTCGTTAGTCTGAGGAACTGGCTGAGTCCAGGACCGGAGCCTCAAACCCGCTCCGGTCCGGGCTGAGTCCAGGTTTGTGGTCCGTCCCCGGGAGTTCGTTCTGGTGTAAATAAAATGTGAATGGGTCATTTTTGTGGTTTGGGCTTTGAACCTGAGTCTGTGTCTTGTGTGCAGCTGGAGGGGAACCTGGCCGACGTGAAGAAGCAGCTGCAGGAGGAGATGCTGAGGAGGGTCGACGCCGAGAACCGTCTGCAGACCCTCAAGGAGGAGCTGGAGTTCCAGAAGAACATCTACAACGAGGTCAGGACGGAATGAGGTCAAGTGTCAATAAATAGAACAAAAATAGAACAAAGATCTTGGAAACAGCTGCTCACGATATTTTACGATATATCGATTTTTCTGTATTTTTGTCCTAAAACGACGATTTTTGTTCCACTTTTCTCCATCAAACTTTGCTCGTACAATTTGCTCAGGTGTTTTACAATCTGAGTTTTTCTTCAAATTTAGTATCGAGAGGTTCTTTTATGTCGGGATGAGACGATGGAACGATTCTCAAAAAAAAGTTGAATTGTTGGAGTTTGGTGTCGAGTTCGATTCTCACGTCCTCCAGGCACAGTTTTGTTATTTTGGCATGGGCCAGTCCTGGTCTCAGTCCTGGTCTCGGTCCCGGTCTCAGTCCCGGTCTCAGTCCTGGTCTGGTCCCGGTCTCAGTCCTGGTCTCAGTCCTGGTCTCA
>NW_026571447.1:41148778-41186278 GCF_026225935.1 Boleophthalmus pectinirostris
TGGAGGAGAAGGAGAGGCAGATGGCCGAGCTGACGGCGAGGATGCAGCAGCAGCTCGACGAGTACCAGGAGCTGCTGGACATCAAGCTCGCCCTGGACATGGAGATCAACGCCTACAGGAAACTTCTGGAGGGCGAGGAGGAGCGGTGAGCGAGCACGGGGGGACCACGGGGGGCACCACGGGGAACACCACGGGGAACACCACGGGGAACACCACAGGGAAACCACAGGGACCACAGGGGGAACACCACAGGGACCACAGAGAACACCACAGGGACCACCACAGGGACCACCACCACAGGGATCAGGGGGAACACCACAGGGACCACAGGGGGAACACCACGGGGACCTGGATGAAGTCGCCCCCATCAATCTCACACCTTCACAAAAACTATGTCAATCATTTATGCTTCATTTGTGCTGCATAAAGTTTTGTTTGTGTTGCTTTAGTTTTGGAGACATTAACTATTCTTCTTCAGGTCAGATTGGGGTCAGCAGCCTCAGGAAACTTCAAAATGCTCTAAAACGACACAAAATGGAGTCAATCGTTTGCGTTGTTTTGTGCTCGCGATTTTCAGCCGTTGACGTGACCCCGCCCCCTGCCCTCGAAAATGTTAAAATGTGCTAAAAAATGTGCAAATTCTTACATAAATTCCAATGCCCCGTGTCATTTCCAGCCTGAAATGATGTAATATGATCAGCGAAATAAAAACGTAGTAAAATATTAACGGCACAAAACAAAAACAATTTATGTGATAATTTGCATGTTTTAACATTTTCGAGGTGGTGGTGTGACGTCATCGGCCGAAAATCGCGAACCATAATCACACAAATTAAACTTTTTAGTAGCAGAAAGCAGTACGAACGAAGCACAATCACACAGTCACACAGGGACCTGTGTGAAGTTGGCCCCACATCAAACTTTCACAAAAACTATGCCGCTGGTTTGTGCTGTTTTAGTTTTGGAGATATTAAAGATTCTTTTACAGGTCAAGTTGAGGTCAGCAGCTCCAGGAAACTTCAAAATTAAATAAAACGACACAAACTGGGGTCAGTCATTTCGTTTGTGCGATTCTGGTTCGCTGTTTTCGGTCATTGACGTCACACCGTCCCCTAGAAATTGTTAAAACATGCTAAAAAAATTGCAAACTATTACATAAATTCTAATTCCCTGTGTCATTTGCGGCCTGAAATGATGTAATGTAATCGTCGAAATCAGAAAATAATAACTTTAAAAATGCAAACGCAAAAAGTAAAACATTAACGCCAAACAACAGCACAAACAAAACAAAGAATTTATGTAATAGTTTGAACGTTTTAACATTTTTGGGGGGTGGGGTGACGTCATCAGCAGAAAATAGCAAACCATAATTGTACAAACAAAACTTTTTGCAGCACAAATGAAGGACATAGTTTTTGTGGAGGTTTGTGTTTGATGAGGGCGACTTCACACACGTCACACACCTGCACACTGTCAGTCAAATGTTTGGACTCTCACAGATTTTTACCTTTGACTAAAAGAGCAGGTAAAATAATGAGTGAGGCCCCAAGTTCATTTCAGCAAATTTTTGTGGAAACCGTTTGGAAGTGAAAAGTCAGACCAGAGACCAAACCCATGTTCTTCACTCAGTGTGAGTTGATGCCGTCAGACAGAAGGTTCGGGGTCTTAAACTGTGAACTGAACAGATTCAACACATTCTTTTGTGCCCTTGGCCGTTAATCTGCAGACAGTGCAGTTTAAAAACATTTTCACAGGGTTTGTCTGTGAAGAGTGACTAAAACAGTGACTTAAAGCTCCTGTTGTTGTGTCACTCGTGGTCAGACTTGGTCTTTTATTTCTGTTCTGTGGTGGATGTTTGTGTGATGTTTGTGTGGTGCTTTTGTTGTTGTGTTGTTCTGTCTTTGTGTTAAATCTGTGACCTCCTGTCCCAAGACAAATTTGTCCCATGGGAGACAAAGGATTATTTTATCTTCAAAAAACAAAAAACATTGAGAATCCAAACTTCTGCCTGGTCCTGCACCACCACAGGGAGATCGTCACTTTATTTATTTTATATCCTTTGTTCTCCAACAATATTCTAATAAATATTATAGTTAAGTTCACATCTTGTTGTCCTGTGTCTGCAGCCTGAGCCTGTCCCCGAGTCCGTCCTCTGCCAAAGTGACCGTGAGCAGGACGTCCGGCTCTGGGCACAGCCGGGTTCTCTACGCCCAGAGCTCCTCCAGCGCCAAGGCGGTGTCCAGCAGCCGCAACTCCTCCGGCACCCACGCCACCGACGGCAGCAGCAGCCGCAACTCCTCCGGGACCCACGCCGCCTCCGCCCAGGCCACGTCCACCACCCAGGTGGCGTCCAGCAGCAGGACCTCCTCCGGCGCCAGCGCCAAGAGGAAGCGCGTGGACCTGGACTCAGAGAGCGCCAGCACGGTCACCAAAACCCGGGTGAGCCAGGGCGCCTCTGCCAGCGGCCGGGTCACCGTGGACGAGGTGGATCTGGAGGGAAAGTTCATCCGCCTCAGCAACAAGTCTGACGAGGTACGAGTCCACCGAAGAAAACACCAGGACCAGCGAGAAGACGCCCGTCAAACACAAAACGAAACAAAAACTACATCTATTGTTTGTGCTGTTTTAGTTTTGGAGACATTAATGATTCTTTTATAAATCAAATTGGGTTCAGCAGCTCCAGGAAACTTCAAAATGCTCTAAAACAACAACGAATGGAGTCAAACATTTGAGCTTCATTTGTGCTGCACAAAGTTCAGTTTGCGCGATTCTGATTCTTAAAATATTAAACGATTAAACTCTGGTTCCTGCTCCTGAAGAGTAGAGACACCATCCTTACTCGCTCCTGCTGTTTCCTTCTTTACTTTCCTTTTTAATCCGTTTACCTTCAACACCCGATAATGTGTCTATTTTTGATTTTCTTTCAAGTGAACAAAGATTAAATCGTTTTTTAACAAAGCATCTGATGAACCAGCAACATGTCGGAGGGAAGAAGAAGAGAATTCTGTCTATGAGCTCTGTTGGGCACCGTTTTTGGACGGAAATTACGTAACGTAATCGGGCCTGAACAAAACTTTTCGTAGCACAATTGAAGCACAAATGATTGATCCATTTTGCGCATTTTAGAGCATTTTGAATCTTCCTGTGGGTTTAATATCTCCAAAACTGAAGCAGCACAAACGAAGCACAAACAATTGACAGTTTGGTTTTTGCTGTTTTGTCCTGTGACTGTTTCATTTGTGCGAGTTTATTTCTAAAATTATTCATTATTAATAATAATTTGGTTCATAATTGTGGCTGATCTTGGTCCAACAGGGACTAAGGATGAAACTCGTCTTTGGCTCCAGTCCTGCAAATTTACAAGTTCATGTTTGTCTTAAATTATCTTGTCTTTTAATCTGCTCTGTCCCTTTAATAAATAAATAAATAAATACAAATGCAGATTATTTTTGTGGAAATGATATGAGGTCATTTCTGTTCAGTTGACGACAGAGACTTAAACAAAACTCCACAAAACTCGTGAAGAGAAACGAGCTGAGGCTGTGGAAAAGTCTGGATCGTTTAGTCTTTAGTTTAGTATTTTGACACTTTTACGCAGCGGCTGTTATTAAACTCTTGGATGTTTTTCTTGCGGTTGTGTTCAGGATCAGTCGATGGGCGGCTGGCAGCTCAAGAATCAGGCAGGAGGGGGCGCTGTGCTCGCCTACAAGTTTCCTCACAAGTTCACCCTGAAGGCCGGAGCCACTGTCACGGTACGGTCCCACTGAAGTCCCACTGAAGTCCTACAGAAGTCCTACTGTCCCTCTGAGTCCCCGCAGAGTCCTACTGTCCCTCTGAGTCCCCGCAGAGTCCTACTGTCCCTCTGAGTCCCCGCAGAGTCCTACTGTCCCTCTGAGTCCCCGCAGAGTCCTACTGTCCCTCTGAGTCCCCGCAGTCCCCGTCCTAGTCCTACTGTCCCTCCTACGGTCCCTCCTGTCCCCACAGAGTCCCAGTCCCCGCAGAGTCCCCGCAGAGTCCCCGCAGAGTCCCCGCAGAGTCCCCGCAGAGTCCCCGCAGAGTCCCCGCAGAGTCCCCGCAGAGTCCCCGCAGAGTCCATTTCACTTTATACTGAAAAAAACGTCCCTGGAGTTTTTTTTTTTTTCACTATTTTGTCCATAAATAAATTCCTGTTCCTGATGTAACTCGGCTCCAATTTCCCTCCTGTAACCGCTGACCTCATGAGCTTCATTTGACTGGAGCTGGACTCTGTGGGTGACGTGACACTCCCTCAGTCCTCCTCTTTACACACTCTGTGGTACTTTACCTTTTGTATTAATATTCTAATATTTTTACTTTTGAACCTTCACACAAAGTGGATTTTCTGAAGCTCTTTCATTTGTTAAAATAATTTGCCATGTGGTGTTTTATTATTTTATTTAGTCCTTTGTTCTTTGTCCGATTCACCTGCCTGTGCTCACTGTCCCTGTCTCTCTGCTCCTGTCCCTGTCCCTGTCAGGTGTGGGCGGCGTCAGGCGGCGGGACCCACAGCCCCCCCACAGACCTGGTGTGGAAGAGTCAGGACTCGTGGAGCACCGGAGACCTGCTGATGACCACCCTGATCAACAACAACGGAGAGGTCTGTCCCGAGACTGACTGAGACCTAGACTGGGTTTTTAGACCTGGTTTAGACCTGGTTTTTAGTTTTGGTTTAGTCCCAGTTTAGACTCTGTTTAGACTCTGTTTAGACTTGTTTTAGACCTGGTTTAGTTCTGGTTTAGTACCAGTTTAGTCCTGGTTTTTTGTTTTGGTTTAGTCCCGGTTTTTATTCTCTGTTTAGACTCGTTTTAGAACTGGTTTAGTCCTGATTTAGTCCTGGTTTAGACCTGGTTTAGTTCTGGCTTTTAGTTATGGTTTAGTTCTAGTTTAGTCCTGGCTTAGTTCTGGTTCATTCCTGGTTTTTAGTTCTGATTTAGTCCTGGTTTAGACTCTGTTTAGACTCGTTTTAGTCCTGGTCTAGTCCTGGTCTAGTCCTGGTCTAGTCCTGGTCTAGTCCTGTCTAGTCCTGGTCTAGTCCTGGTCTTTTTGGTTTTGGTTTTGGTTTAGTCCTGGTTTAGTCCTGGTTCAGTTCTAACTCGTGGATGTTGTTTACAGGACTTGGCCTCGAGGAAAGTGAACATAGTCGTGATGGACGACGACGAAGATTCGGTAACACAAATACAAACACACACACACACACACACACAAACACACACACACACACACACACACACACACACACACACACACAGACACACACACACACACACACACACACACACACACACACACAGACACAAACACACACACACACACGACACACACACACACACACACACACACACACACACACTCGTTTACGTCACGTGTTCAAACCAGGAGTTCACACATGCAAATAAAATGTAAAAATATGTAAATAAATGTGTAATAATGGTGTGTCTGTGTGTGTGTGTGTCTGTCTGTGTGTGTGTGTGTATTTGTGTTGTGTGTGTTGTGTGTGTGTGTGTGTGTCTGTCTGTCTGTGTGTGTGTGTGTGTATTTGTGTTGTGCGTGTTGTGTGTGTCGTGTGTGTGTTTTTGTGTCCATGCACAGACCGGTCACAGTGAGTATAACCTGCGCAGTCGTACGGTGATCTGCGACGCCTGCGGGCAGCCGTCAGAAAGGGGCGGAGCCTGTGGCGGCGGCGGCCTCCCGGAGGGACTCGGCGGACACTCCTTCCTCATGGGACACGAGCAGGTAAAAACACAAACAGAACAACAACAACAACAACACAAAAACACAACCAGAACCACAAACAAACACAAACAGAGACACAAACCAGACCCAGACCCAGACCCCCAGACCGGAGGCAGGACTGTGGTGAGGGCACGAGACCAGACCAGGACTAAATCTGCGTTCAGACCTCGTGTCTCGTTGGACGTCTCGAGTTGGAGTCTTTATGTTTGAGGTCAGATTTGCTGGTTCATCACATCAGGGTAAAAATAAAGTTTCAGATGAGCTCGATTAGAACCTGCAAAGATTTTTTAGCACCAAAAGATGATTTAGGAAGAAACTAGGAAGAAAAAGGAAATGTTTCAGAGGAACTTTTTATGGACTTTTTGGACTTTCTACGTAGTTTTTTTTTTTATACAAGTTTGTTTGTGTTTGCAGAATAAAATGACAAATTATTCAAACACGCCTTATTTGAATTAGAATGTATTTGTTTGGAGGATAAGCCTCTTGAGACGTCTCGACATCTCGTTTTCGAGGGGGTCCTCACCTTATTTATTTTGTTCTTTGTTCTAGTTTAGGCCATAGGGACATTTTCAAGTGTCTTGAGTAGCCACTAAATATTAATTAATTTGCATAAAATCTGGACCCACATATTTTGGAGTCAGATATGGAACCAAATGCAGGATTCTAATCTAGAGAATCTTTTAAAAAAAACATTTTTGGGACCACCTCAGCGTCTGTGGTGTCCAGAATGTCTGTGGCGGTCGTGAGTTTCTTTGGATGTTTTGTTTCTCGTCTGTGAGCGACGGCAGAGCAGGAGAAACGGTTAGAGTATTTTACATAAACTCATGAGGTGATCGCTCAGCAGCGCCGTGTCCAGGTTCATGACGTCACTCAGACATGTTCAGTTTGGTGAGTTTCATCTCAGCTCCGTCCGATCACCACAGCTTCAGCTGAACTTTGGTCTGTCTCAGGTCCAGTTTGTCGTGTTGTCCTCCTCTGGTGTGTGAATAACAAACACTGGAGCATCGTCGCTGGTTGAGACGCAGCATCAAACCGCAAAAGTTCAGATTTTTTATTCTGGCGTCTGACGGCTCAAACATGTCACAGGCGTAGACCAAGACCGTATGTATGAACGGACAGGAACAGGAAGTGCTCCAGGAGCCTCTTCCTGCTCCTTCTGACCCTGACTCCAATAGTTTCTCTTCAGGCTTTTACGTCACAAACCAGGAGGACATTTGGAAAGATGCAATTACATCTTCCCAGGCCCAGTTTTCTTCATGTTGTTTTATTGTTCTGTTATGTTCAGCTCATCAACAAGTACAACCAAACCTCAGTTTTCATCATTTCCCCTCTGACACACGACTCTGCGCACACTGGGTTCATGTGATTAGACGAGACGAGGCTCCAAACTCCAGATGATTCCAACATGTAGAACTGTAGGAACCTGAACAGAGAAGGTGCATTAAAACTAGTGAACGAGAGCAGAAGAACCACAGAGAAACAAACCTGCAGCCGACTCCAGGGTTTAGATTTTTATGACAAACACTTAAGACAGAAATATGAGTCTACAAATGTACTTCTCAACCACAGTCTCACTCTGTGTCTCTGTGTTCTTCTCCTCCTCAGGGCCGTGTGAAGCCTGAGAGCTGCTCCATCATGTAGGACTCTCCTCTGGACTCTCCTCTGGACTCTCCTCTGGACTCTCCTCTGGACCCTCCTCTGGACTCTCCTCTGGACTCTCCTCTGGACTCTCTCTCTGGACTCTCCTCTGGACCCTCCTCTGGACCCTCCTCTGGACTCTCCTCTGGACTCTCCTCTGGACTCTCCTCTGGACCCTCCTCTGGACTCTCCTCTGGACTCTCCTCTGGACTCTCCTCTGGACTCTCCTCTGGACCCTCCTCTGGACCCTCCTCTGGTGTCTCCTCTGGACTCTCCTCTGGACCCTCCTCTGGACTCTCCTCTGGACTCTCCTCTGGACCTCCTCTGGACTCTCTCTCTGGACTCTCCTCTGGACTCCTCTGGACCCTCCTCTGGACCCTCCTCCTCCTCTGGACTCTCCTCTGGTCTCCTCTGGACCTCCTCTGGTCTCTCTGGACTCTCCTCTGGACTCTCCTCTGGACCCTCCTCTGGACCCTCCTCTGGTGTCTCCTCTGGACTCTCCTCTGGACCCTCCTCTGGACCCTCTCTGGTCTCCTCTGGACCCTCCTCTGGACCTCCTGGACTCTCCTCTGGACTCTCCTCTGGACTCTGGACTCTCCTCTGGACCCTCCTCTGGACTCTCCTCTGGACTCTCCTCTGGACTCTCCTCTGGACCCTCCTCTGGACTCTGGTGTCTCCTCTGGACTCTCCTCTGGACTCTCCTCTGGACTCTCTCCCCTCTGGACCCTCCTCTGGACTGTCTCCTCTGGACCCTCCTCTGGACCTCCTGGACTTTTCCTCTGGACCCTCCTCTGGACTCTCCTCTGGACTCTCCTCTGGACTCTCCTCTGGACCCTCCTCTGGACCCTCCTCTGGACTCTCCTCTGGACTCTCCTCTGGACTTCCTCTGGACTTCCTCTGGACTCTCCTCTGGACTCGTCTGTGTTTTTCATCTTTGTTTTTGGATCAGATGTTTTGTAATCACCAGCTTTTTGAGGCTTTTTGAGGCTTTTTGAGGCTTTTTGGGGCTCTGGGGCTTTAGGGGTTTTTGGGGTTTTGGGGTTTTTTTGTTTTCTGCGTAGGACAGACCTTTTCTCTTTTAGTTCTCTGTGCTGTAGTCGCGCTTCGCCGCTCGTGGGTTAATTTTTATTTTTTTGTCTTTATTTTACTTGAATTGTCGTACTGTATGAAGCTATGCAATTTTCAGCTTAGTATTTTAATTACCTTTAAACGCTGCAAAGATTAACGTGTAAATGAACAAAAAATGACTGGAAATTAGATTAGAACTGGGTTATTTTACTCAGTAGGTTTAATTTAAAGACACATTACGGAACTTTTCTGGGAATCCAGCATCGAAAATGACTTTACAGGCTCCGTATTTGTGCCATTTTCCGTTTCCTCGTCACAAACAGACCTGGAGTTGTTTTTGTTTCTTTCACACACGTTTAACGCACAGTTCTTCTCTCAAACTGAAAACGCTCTGTTCCACCCTGTGATGTCATCATGTGATAATACAGGAAGAGGTGCTCCATTGTGTTTTTAGACTCTACACACCTTCACTGTTGAATCATTTGGAGGATTTCAGCTCTGGATTTGCTGATCTCCATTGAACTTAAGATAAAAGGAGCTGGAAACTACCTCTTCGTGACATCACAAGGTGGAACAGAGCGTTTGGAGTTTTAGAGGTTTAGAGACACACTAATAATAAAACAAAACAAAACTCCAGGTCTGTTTTTGATCAAGTAACAACATTAGAACATGACTTAAACCTCACAAGAGTCAGTTTTGTTTAATTTACGACTTTTAACGTGAGCGGAATCGCCTCTTCACAGATCTTTTTTTTTTTTTTTTTTTAAAGCCATTTGTTTTTGTAATTTTGAGAAAAACAAATGAAACAAATGAAAGAAAAGTAAAAACAAATAAAAACACAAAACTTAAAGTCACAGATCTAATCCATAAAAGTCACAGATCTGATCAGTAAATGTCACGGATTTGACCCGTAAATGTTACAGGTTTGACCCATAAAAGTGACCGGTCTGACCCGTTAGTCACAGATCTGACTCGTAAAAGTTGCAAATCAGATGCATAAAAAGTCGCAGGTTTGACCCGTAAATGTCACGGATCTGATTTGTAAAAAAATCACAGATCTGACCCATAAAAGTCGCAAATCAAACCCGTAAAAGTTGCAGATCCTGACCCATTATAGTCACAGATATTCATATAGTTATAGTCATAGATTTGACCCATAAAAAGTCACAGGTCTGACCCTTAAATGTCACGGATCTGGCTCGTAAAAGTTGCACCCGATCTGTGGCCTTTACGTGTAAGATCTGTGGGACTTTTATGAATCAAATCTGTCCCGTTAAAAAGTCACAGATCTGACCCATAAATGTAACGGATCTGGTCCTTAAAAATCACACATCTGACCTGTAAATGTCACAGATATGACTCAGAAAAGTCGCAGATCTGATAAAAAGTCACAAATCAGACGTGTAGAAAGTCACAGATCTAACACATAAAAATCACAGATCTGACTCGTAACGCAGCACTGTGGCGTCACTTACTTGTCTCCAAGGATGTATAAATTTAATGTCACTGTGGAACATTCCAGGCTGAGCTATAACATCCCCATGGAGACCGACCTCCACCAGAAAAGTTCCAAAATGCATCTTTAAACCACAGTGATCTGATTTTAGGTGGATTTTTCAAACTACCACATTAGAAAATAAAAATTAACACAAAAAAATGTCTACATAGCCTAAAAAAAACATTTGGTAAAATCTTAAAGCTCAAAAACAAGTAGAACTGAGTGATTTCAGTCATTTTTTAATCAAATTTAAATGTTAGTTTTTGCAGTGAGGGCAGCTTTAAGCGTTTCCTTCTGAAAGTGCCTTGAATCGATGTCGTTGTAACTCTGTCACACTGCCCCCTTGTGTTTGTTTTTTATTATGATTTCTTCTTTTTTTTTTTTTTTTTTTTGCATTTAATTTGTATCGAACGTCAGAATTCTGTAAAACCAAAGATTCCGTGTGCCAAAAACCGACCCTCTGATGCTGCAGAACGGAAAGTGCTGTAAAGATTTGCAATGAAAATATTAGAAATGTACGGAAAAAAAAAAATAAAAAATCCCGGTTTTCTTTGTGCTTTACTTTGATACAGTAAAAGACCTCGACTCGTGTTGTGTTTGTGCTTATTTCAACACAAAATGGAAACTTTATTTACATATTTACACGTCATAGTTTTTACAGCTTCGTACAAAAATGTAAAAATCTGGAATGTGATAAAAACAGTTACACGTCACATCCAGAGGCGGCAGTATCGAGCTTTACATCGGTCTCCTGTCAGTGGTTTTTATATTACATAATGTTTCAAATTCTACTTTGACTTTTCAATTTTCCTCCCACTTTTATAACAAAAACAGTTATAAAAAAAAAAATACATCAGACTTATAGCACTTTTTTGGACACTTTACAAATATACATTTTCTTCAAATTTGTGTGGTTTGTACAGAAGCCCTGAAAAAAAACAAGATTTTTTTTTTTTTTTTTGGATGTATTGGTGAAAGAAAAAAATAAAAAAATAAAAAATGTCTTTATTTTCTAAGATTTTAATAAAAGTTAAAAAAAAAAAAATGTTTTATGGTTTTTCCTTTTTTTTTTTTTTTGCACTAACAACTTTCAAAAACAAAGACAAACCATAAAACATTTTCTTGTATTTTTCTTTTTTTTTTTTTTTAAACAAAAATCTAAGAAAGTAAAGGTGCGCATCATTTAGGCTTTTTTATTTATGTATTTACTTTTTTGCCGTTCAGGGCTTCCGTACTGTCTGTTCTCTGGAAATACCAACATTTTTGTTTGTTTTAAATTAAATTTTTCAAATTGCAGTGATTTAAAATCTCTCTAAATATTTACTCTGTACTTTAAGGACAGGGTCCACCATAATAATTTTGAGATGTCCTTTTTTTTCTTCTTCTTTTTTACAATTATTTTTTTTTTTATATATTGTATTTTAACCAGAGATGAGAAAACCAAAAACTAATTTGAATATGAGGAAATACAAAATAAAACTTTTCTTTGAATACAGAAGAATCCAGCAAATAAAACCAGCAGGGGGCAGCAGTAGTACAGTCGGGTAAAGACTGACCCAGAAACCAGAAGGTCAACAGTTTAAATTCTACAAAAGTACAAAGAACTGATAGAACCAAAGGCTCTTCATTTTATTAAAGAAGATGTGTTCTGCTCTTTTTTTTTTTTTTTTTTTTAAACAAAAATCTTAGAAAATTGAACCCAAATGACGTGCCTTTTATTTTTTTTTCCCCTGCTTGCCGTTCAGGGCTTCCGTACTGTCTGTTCTCTGGAAATACCAAAATTTTGTTTGTTTTAAATTCTGTTTTTCAAATTGCAAAAATGCCAAATCCTAAATGCCTCCAAATATTTACTTTGACAATTATTTTTGGGGATGATTGTTTTGCGTTTTAATTTTTAATATACATGTTATTTTAACCAGAGATGAGAAAATCAAACTAAATTGAATTTGGACAGATATAAAATAAAACCAGCAGGGGGCAGCAGTAGTACAGTCGGGTAAAGACTGGAACAGTTTTAGGTTCTACAAAGGTTCAACTGTTAAACCTCTGGACGTTGGACAAGGCACTTCATTTTATTAAAGAAGACGTGTTGTACTTTTTTATTATTTAAATTTTTTTTGAGCAAAAATCTTAGAAAATTGAGCCTAAATGGTGTGCCTCTTTTCTTTTTTTTTCAAGGCTTCTGTAGGATCTGTTCTCTGGAAATACCCAATTTTTGTTTGTTTTAAATTCTGTTTTTCAAATTGCAGAAATGCCAAATCCTAAATTCCTCCAAATATTTACTCAGTACTTAAAGACAGGGTTCACTATATATATTTGTGTTTGTTTGTTTTGTTTATATTTTACAAATATTTTTCAGGACTATTGTTTTACTTTTTACTTTTCAGTATAAATGTATTTTAACCAGAGATGAGAAAACCAAACTAAATTGAATTTGGACAAATATAAAATAAAATCTGTCCAAAAATCCAGCAAATAAAACCAGCAGGGGGCAGCAGTCGTACAGTCGGGTAAAGACTGGACCCAAAAACCAGAGGGTCACCAGTTTAAATTCTACAAAGGTAAAGTACATAATTATAAGTGTTATATTTCTGGACAATGTACTTTGTTTTATTAAAGAAGACGTGTTGTGTTCTGTTAAAATTTGGACATTTTAAATCGAAATCTTCATCGAAAACAGATTCATAAAAGAAACAAGTGCACTGAGAGTCTAAAGTCATGAGAACAAAGCGCCCTCTGCTGGATTAAGTCTGCGGAAAACTCTTTGTGTGTGAAAATGACGACGCGGTGCTGCAGAATCCAACGAGTATCACAGATTTTTTTAAAAGAAAAACAGGAAGAGGAAGTGCGTACGTCACAGAGGTGGAGGTGAAAACGGGGGGAGACACGGTGACATTTTGAAAACAGGAGAATAAAGATGAATCAAACCTGCACGAATCGTTCAGTTCAGTGACGAGGAAACGACTGTGACACGGTTCAGATCTACAAACGTCTGATTCTGCAGAACACGTCTCCTTTAATAAAACAAAGACTCAAGAAACGACAAAACCAAACCTCAGACTTCTGGAGTTTTGGGCAGATTTCGTACTTTTTTGGAGGGTTCGGTTTTCCTCTTTTATCACACAAATACTCGGTGTGTGTAACATGATTTTAAGTGCTATTTTTACATTTTAAAATATATATTTCAGTTTTATTTACAATTTGGTAAACGTGTGATTTCGTTGAACCTTTGGATGAATCGTCTGAAGCTGGAGAAACAGGAGACAAGATCTTCCTCCTCGCTGGTTTGTCCTACAGAAATCTGCAGCCTCTGACCTTCAACAATCTGTGAGTCGTTCATTTGTTTTTCAAAATAAAACCAAAAAAAAAAAAAAAACAATTTTCTTCATTATTTGTCTTCAAAACCAAAATGAAAAAAACAGATTTCAGTTTTCGATTTTGTGTTTAAATGAAAAATGGAAAAAAATGGAGAACGGACTAAACCAGGACTAAACCAGGACTAAACCAGGTCTAAACCAAGACTAAACCAGGACTAAACCAGGTCTAAACCAGGTCTGAACCAGGACTGAACCAGGTCTAAACCAGGTCTGAACCAGGACTGAACCAGGTTTAAACCAGGACGAAACCAAGACTAAATCTCAGTCCTGGTCTGGTCCAGGTCCGGTCCCAGTCTAGTCCTGGTCACAGTCCTGATCTTGTTCCGGTCTGGGTCCTGGTCTCAGTTCTGGTCCTGGTCCCAGTCTAGTCCTGGTCCTGGTCTACTCCCAGTCTCAGTCCTGGTCTGGTCCTGGTCTCAGTAACCCAGGACTAAACCAGGACTGAGTGTCGGGACGAGCCTGAAGGTCCACCCTCATAGACTGTCGGGTGATCAGGACCAAGACCGGTTTAGTCCTGGATTAGTCCTGGTTTAATTCTGGTTTAGTCCTGTTTTAGTCCTGTTTTAGTCCTGGTTCAGTCCTGGTTTAGTCCTGTTTTAGTCCTGGTTTAGTCCTGGTTCAGTCCTGGTTTAGTCCTGGTTCAGTCCTGGTTTAGTTCTGGTTTAGACCTGTTTTAGACCTGTTTTAGTCCTGTTTTAGTCCTGGTTCAGTCCTGGTTCAGTTCGTTTTTCACTTTTTCTATTTTTCATTTAAACACAAAATCAAAAACGAATCTTTCCCTGTTTTTTTTTTTTTTTTTTTTTTCATTTTGGTTTTGCAGAACGAAGAAGAAAATCGTTGCTTTTTTCCTTTTCTTCTTTTCAGTTTTATTTTGAAAAACAAATGAACGAACGACCCACAGATTTTGACCCGGCGAGTGCAGACGTCACGGAGGAACCGTCTGACGGACGCTCCACACATTCCACACGTCTCCGTCCAGGTGTGGAGCTGCTTCTTCTTCTGTGAGTCGGACGAGAACAGAGGAGAACAAAGACCCGTCCATCTGGAGAAGTACGGAGGCCTCCTGGGGTCAGGGAGGGGGGGGGGGCATGTATGTCTGTGGAGGAATGTTCAGCAGTAACCGTGGTGACACAAAGCGCACAACAACAAACAAACACGCCTGACGTGAGTTTTCAGAGGAGTTTGTGATCAGGCCGAGCGTTCGTGGTCAAGTTCATCGAGTTTGATTTTCAGCTAAAAGATCCGAGTGATTAAGTTGAATTCTTTGGACGAGCTTAAAAAACGCTGGTGGAGTTTATAGAATTGTTTTTTTTTTTTGCTTTGGATCAGGGTGACCAGACGTTCCTCTTTCCCCGGGACAGTCCCAGTTTGTGTCCCCCGTCCCACAGATTTATACAAAACCACAAATTTGTTTCAGTTTTATACAAAAAATGTCCCAGGTGTTTCTATTTTTGACCAATCTGATCCTGCAGCAGTAAAGAGAAACAGAAACTGACATTTGTTTAGTTAAAATACTGGAAAGCGGCTTAAAAATGACCAAAACACAAAGAAAATGCAGGGTTTCCGTAGTCATGGAAATCCTGGAAAAGTCGTTGAAATTGAAAATGCCATTTTCCAGGCAATGGAAAAGTTGGAGTTTTTTTAAATTCCATGAAATTTTTGTAAAAGTCATGGAATTTGAGTCTCTCTTTCACACAGCTCATGAGTCTGTTCTGATTATTTCCAAACATCGGAACCTTTTGTTTAATAAAAGAGACGACAATAAATCCACTGACAGGATTTAAAATGTTCAAAAACTATAATCCCAAACCATAAGGTGAGAGGAAAGAGTTCATGTTTCAGATTTAGCCCTAAAAGTCTGATCAGTTCCACACATGTAGGTGCTGGAAAGTTATGGAAAATTCACTTTAGCTCATGAAAAAGTCATGAGCCAATTGAAATTTTGTCAGTGAAAAAGAGCGAGAACCTTGTAAATGTGACTATACTGACTGACACGGGCCGAGCGAGGAACAATTTTCCTTAATTCTGCACTGTTTTCACAAATTTATTATCACCAACTGCTCCAAACCGAGAGTGTCCGGGTTTTTGACTCTGGAAATCTGGTCACCCTCATCTGGATCCCACCTGGACGACCGAGGAACCACACCGACAGGGACGAGTTTAACAGCACAGATCAGCTTCTGTTTGCTCAGACTGTGTAAAAACAAAGCTCAGATTAAAGTCTAACTTGAGTATCAGAGCTTCAGACAGAGAAGAGCCTCTAGTTAACTTCACCCTCACGGGGACTGTTGATGACATCAGCTGCAAAGTGCCAATGGAAGTCTTGTTTGGAGTCTTTTCTAGGGTCAATATGAGGATCTTTTGAGGTCAGTATTGGGATCTTTAGGGGTCAGTAAGAGTCTTTTGTGGGGTCAGTACGGGGGTCTCCTGGGGGAGGGCGGCCGGCGCAGAGGGGGCAGGTCGTAGTGTCCGGGGATGTGGCTGTTGACGGGGAGGTCGTAGTGGCTCAGGGGGTCGTCCTGTGAGAAGTATCCGGGCTCTGGGGACGGGACAGAGTCGGGATCAGACACAGGGACGGGGAAAGGAACGGGCAGTGCTGTGTGAGCACCGGACCTTACCTCGGGGGGGCGGGGTGGTGGGCGGCGGCCGGCTCAGCTCCGTGTACGAGCGGTTCCGGGGCACGGCGGACTTCATCTCCATGTAGCTGCTCTCGGGGGGCCCGCAGGGGGGGTCCAGGGTCCCGCAGAAGGGCAGCCCCGGCAGGTCCTTGATGGTGGCGTACGGGTTCTCGCTGTTCACAGAACTACTGCTCACGGCCAGACTCTCCTTCAGCTCTGGAGAACAACAGGACCAACAGGAACACTTGGTGTCATGTTTCTGTCTCAAACTATTTAAAGAGGAACTAAACAATAAATCTACTTTTTTGTTACTGAACTCTGCACATGGTGTTTTATTAGAATTATCAACTACTGTTCCTGCTGCCTTTTGGTCATTTCTGTGTCAGCAGGTAAATGTGACTGTCCTGATTAAAGCCAGGGCAGCGTCTCATTTCTCTTTCCTCGCTTTCTTCTCCTTCGCTGTTTTCAGGCGTCAGAACGGTGCTGGAGTCGGTTCCTGCAGCAGTTACTCTGGGAACCAAAGTGCTCACGTTCAAATCGTTTAAGTGAACCCCTGATGCATCATCGACAGACAGAGTGTGGATTTACCACCGAATAAAAACAAGACGACACGAAAGCGAACGTCACAGCAAGAAAATAACAATCATGGATCGCACCATTATTATTGATCTGCACCGAGCTCTGCTACAACATCTGCCTTTGGAGAAACATCTGCAAAGGAGAAACATTTGTGTGGACGAACATCTGCTGTGGAGAAGCAGCAGCAACGTCCAATCCAAGTATGGAACCTCACTGGTCGAACACGGACACAGCAAATATTCGTTTTCCTCGTCTGACCACGGCTCAATCTTCTGTCTCTTGTTTCTCCTCCAGGTTCCACACACACAAGTCCACTGTGTCGTCACGGTTTTCTTAGAAAAAACAACTTTTACTTGGTTCCCGTCAGGAACCAACTTTTCGGTTCCTAAATGCTCTAATTTTCATCCTGAACACGTCAGTCGGTTCGAGATACGGTGCAGGAACTGGCACCAGCTCGGTTTTCTGTCGGCCTGAAAACGCTACTTGGTTCCTCTCCTCGAAGTCCCGCCCACAGAGGAGACACCAGAAGCAGAGAGGATCTAAACTCCCCACTGAGACGAATAAAGTTAGATTCTTTTCTCTGGTGTTTGCTCCTGAAGTCTCCCTCAGGTTCACTCCTTCACTCTGAGTTTTTTTTTTTTTGGGACGACACTTAATATGACACATTTGATTGACAGCTGGAAAACGGAGGATCAAGGAGAAGGAAGCGAGGAGAAGGAAGCGAGGAAAAAGAAATGAGATGCGGCCCAAGTGTTTCTGAAGTGTGAGTCACCCTGCTCCTTCTGCCCCAGACCCAGTTCAGCCGCTCTGTTTCAAATGTGGTTGTGGAGTTTAAGAGTTTAGTTCCACTTTAAAGTCAATCACATAAAAATAAAAACTCTTATTCGGGCAAAGTACAACAGAAAATACCTTTATGATAATATTTTCCGGCTCCTGCGCTGTAACTGTAGCTGCGGTCGATTCCGTACGCCCCTGCGGACAAACACGGTGAACTCTTCAGAACAAACAGTCACTGAGAAAAATATAATTAAACAGACGATTTTACACAGTTTTCTGATCTGTTCTAATGTTGGTTCCTCGTCACAAACAGAGATAAGATAATAGAAAGATAATACTCCCTACAACTACATCAACTCACCCTTATAGAACATGTAATACTCCCTACAACATGTTCAACAATGTGCTCCTGTGTCCAAATAATTTCCCTTGTGGATCAATAAAGTTTGTCAAAGTCTAAATCTAAGTATTCCACCTTGTGATGTCATCATGTGGTGATACAGCAAGAGCTCCACGGTGTTTTTAAACTCCACACACCTTCACTGGAATCACCGGGATTATTTCAGTTCTGGAATTGCCGATCTCTGCTGAACTGAAGGTAAAAGGAGCTGTTGACTTGGAAATGACCGTTTCATGACATCACAAGGTGGAACAGAGCGTTTGAAGCTCTGGAGATGTAGACAAACGAATAATAAAGAGTCACTCAAACATGTGAATGAAACAAAACACAAGTCCAGCTCTGTTTTAGAGGAGGAAACATTAGAACATGGTTTAAAGTTCACGAGAGGTCAGACCTGAGTGGGTTTGTGGGTTTGTGGGTTTTGGGTTTGTGGGTTTGTGGGTTTGTAGGTTTGTGGGTTTGTGGGTTTTTGGGGTTTGTGGGATTTTGGGGTTTGTAGGTTTGTGGGTTTGGGGGTTTGGGGTTTGTGGGTTTGTGGGTTTGTGGGTTTGTGGGTTTGTGGGTTTGTGGGTTTGTAGGTTTGTGGGGTTTGTGGGGTTTGTGGGGTTTTGTGGGTTTGTGGGTTTGTGGGTTTGTGGGTTTGTGGGTTTGTGGGTTTGTGGTTTGTGGGGTTTGTGGGTTTGTGGGGTTTGTGGGTTTTGGGTTTGTAGGGTTTGTGGGGTTTGGGGTTTGTGGGTTTGTAGGTTTGTGGGTTTGGGGTTTGTGGGTTGGTGGGTTTGTGGGTTTGTTTGGTTTGAGGGTTTGTGGGGGGTTTGTGGGTTTTTGGGTTTGTGGGTTTGTGGGTTTGTGGGTTTGTGGGTTTGTAGGTTTGTGGGTTTGTGGGGGTTTGTGGGTTTGGGGTTTGTGGGTTTTGGGGTTTGTGGGGTTTGTGGGTTTGTTGGGGTTTGTGGGTTTGTAGGTTTGTGGGTTTGTGGGGTTTGTGGGGTTTGTGGGGTTTGTGGGTTTGTGGGTTTTTGGGGTTTGTGGGTTTTGTGGGTTTGTGGGTTTGTGGGTTTGTGGGTTTGTGGGTTTGTGGGGTTTGTGGGGTTTGTGGGTTTGGGTTTGTGGTTTGTTGGGGTTTGTGGGGTTTGTGGGTTTTGGGGTTTGTGGGTTTGTGGGTTTGGGGTTTTGTGGGGTTTGTGGGGTTTGTGGGGTTTGTGGTTTGTGGGTTTGTGGGTTTTTTGGGGTTTGTGGGTTTGTGGGTTTGTGGGTTTGGGTTTTTGGGTTTGGGTGTGGGTTGTGGGTTTGTGGGTTTGTGGGTTTGTAGGTTTGTGGGTTTGTGGGTTTGTGGAGTTTGTGGGGTTTGTGGGTTTGGGGTTTGTGGGTTTGTGGGTTTTTGGGGTTTGTGGGTTTGTGGGTTTTTGGGGTTTGTGGGTTTTTGGGGTTTGTGGGTTTGTAGGTTTGTGGGTTTTTGGGTTTGTGGGGTTTGTGGGTTTGGGGTTTGTGGGTTTTTGGGGTTTGTGGGTTTTTGGGGTTTGTGGGTTTGTAGGTTTGTGGGTTTTTGGGTTTGTGGGGTTTGTGGGTTTGGGGTTTGTGGGTGGTGGATTTTGTGGGTTTGTGGGTTTTTGGGGTTTTTGGGGTTTGTGGGTTTGTAGGGTTTGTGGGTTTGGGGTTTGTGGGTTTGTGGGTTTGGGGTTTGGGATTTGTGGGTGGTGGGGTTTATGGGTTTGTAGGTTTGTGGGTTTGAGGGTTTGTGGGTTGGGGTTTTTGTGGGTTTGGGGTTTGTGGGTGGTGGGTTGTGGGTTTGAGGGTTTGTGGTTTGTTTGTGGGTTTGTGGGTGGTGGGGTTTGTGGGTGGTGGGGTTTGTGGATTTGTAGGTTTGTGGGTTTGTGGGTGGTGGGGTTTGTGGGTTTGTGGGGTTTGTGGGGTTTGTGGGTTTGTGGGGTTTGTGGATTTGTAGGTTTGTGGGTTTGTGGGTTTGTGGGGTCAGACCTGAGTGGGTGCAGGGGTGGTGGGGTTTCCAGTCCGCTGACAGGGTGTTGCTCCCGTCGAGGCCGTACAGCCCCCGTCTCTGTCGCTCTGTGTTCTTCAGGCTCCCGAACAGAAGGTTGTTGGTGTTCTACACAAACACAAAGACATTTTTATTCTAAATATGGAACTCAGCTCCAAATTCATTTCACTTCATTTGACTGAAGCTGAGCGCTGTGGGTGACGTCACACTCCCTTAAGTCCCTCTGTGTCACCTTGAACCCCTCCACAGAGCGTCTGCGTCGACCGACATGCACCAAAACTTTGTAACTACATGTCAAGTCGACGCAGACAATAAGGTCGTCTCTATGTCCACTCTACAGACATTTCTGTTACTCTTCTTTCCTGCTTCATTTTGTAAACACAAACGCGATCTTCAACTACTAGTGTTGTGGCGGTGAATTACTTCGCGGCGCATAGACCTCGGTGCAGATCCATAAAGCAAAAACGACAGCAACAAGGCGACAGCAGCAGTTTGCACTGAGTTGACACAGAAATATAAAAAGGCCTTTAGTCCACGTCCTTAGAGAATGATTCTTATTCTTAGAACTTATTTGATCACATGGTCATAAACTGTTTCATCGCTGACAAACAACTTCATGTGTTCATAAACTAATAATCCGTCTGTAGAGTCTGTGGTTGTGTCCTGGGCTCAGCTGTTTGTTGACCTCAGTTGTACTCCAGTGTTGTTCCGGCGTCAGACTCACCTTGATGCTCCTGTCGTGGTTGTTGGGCAGGTGCGGCAGGGTGGCCCTGTTCTCTCTCAGGGTGTGGTAGCTCGGGTTGGAGTAGTACTGGTGGTAACTGTGAGGGATGTCTGCAAACGGAGGACGAGCTTCAGAGAAATGACACCAGGAACATCTCACAAGAACAAGTCCAGACTCCAGAAACACCTGATCCTTTAAGGTGGGCGGGGCTTATGGGAGGAGGCGGGGCTTACCTGGCATACTGTACTCGGAGTGGGCGGGGCTTACGGGTGGAGGAGGCGGGGCTTACCTGTTACGGCATACTCTGAGTGGGTGGGGCTTATGGGAAGAGGAGGGGCTTACCTGGCACAGTGTACTCGGAGCGGGCGGGGCTTAAAGGAGGAGGCGGGGCTTACCTGGCACAGCGTACTCGGAGCGGGCGGGGTTTACGGATGGAGGAGGCGGGGCTTACCTGGCAAGGCGTACTCAGAGCGGGCGGGGCTTAAAGGAGAAGGTGAGGCTTACCTGGCAAGGCGTACTCGGAGCGGGCGGGGCTTATGGGTGGAGGAGGCGGGGCTTACCTGGCACAGCATACTCGGAGCAGGCGGGGCTTAAAGGAGAAGGTGGGGCTTACCTGGCACGGCGTACTCTGAGTGGGCGGGGCTTATCGGTGGAGGAGGCGGGGCTTACCTGGCAAGGCGTACTCAGAGCGGGCGGGGCTTAAAGGAGAAGGTGGGGCTTACCTGGCACAGCGTAGTCGGAGCGGGCGGGGCTTATGGGTGGAGGAGGCGGGGCTTACCTGGCAAGGTGTACTCAGAGCGGGCGGGGCTTAAAGGAGAAGGTGGGGCTTACCTGGCACAGCATACTCGGAGCAGGCGGGGCTTAAAAGAGGAGGAGGAGGCGGGGCTTACCTGGCACAGCGTATTCGGAGCGGGCGGGGCTTACGGGTGGAGGAGGCGGGGCTTACCTGGCACGGCGTACTCGGAACGGGCGGGGCGGCTGGCGGAGAAGGACACGGTGGGCGCGGCGTTGTGCTTCTGTTTCTGGCGGTGGCGGTAGAGCAGCAGCAGCGCCAGGAGCAGCACCACCAGCAGCACCAGCACCATGATGCCCACGATGGCCCCCCACGACTCCCGCTCGCTGGGGGGCAGGGGCACCATGACGCTGCCCGCCTGCGACGTCGGGTCTGGAAAATATTATCCTGATGTTTACTGGATCACAAACAGAGACGACAGACAAGTTTTCTAATAAAAACACCACAAGTGATGCCGAAATTCTGGATTATTTTACTATTATTAATTATTTTATTATTATTTAAATGTGTAAATTACCCTTTGTTCTTTTAAACAGACTGTTTCACATCGGCCAGAAGTGTCCCGCGCTTTAGGTTTGTGGAACTTCCTGTTAATGGTTTTCTGTGACAAAATGTGTGTCTAAGTCTACGTTCAGTCTGCAGGTTTAACGCTCAGTTCGGATTTTTTTTGTAAAATACGATGTTTTTTCGAGGTCGTTCACATTTCCAGTTAAATGTGACTTGTATGTGACTCCAGTGTGAACATTAAACGGTCCAAAAGTGTCCCACATGTGACACTGGAGACACGACGACGTCAACCGCAGCGAGCGTCTCTGTGTTTACACAAGTTGAACAAACATGGACGCAGCATCGAGCACCTGGAGATTTTAAAGTTCCTCTTGTACCGGAGCCACAACATGAACAACTGACTTGTTTTAAGGAGGAGATTGAGAAGGAGAAGGACCAGGTTTTTGGTGGTGGTGTTTTGTGGTGAGTGGAGATGTGCTTCACTTCAGTCACATGGATCATGAACAGTTTTCTCCTACTTCAGTGCAGAATAGTGACGTTTGTGTCTTGTTGATGACGTGTAGGTGGATGAATGTGACCTGACTGTTCAAACTCAAGTCACATGTTAAAGATCAGATATGGATCAGTTTCAGGAGCACAGATCCAAGTGTCCTGGGTCACATTTGAAAAAAATCGGATCTGTGTGGTTCAGACTGACATTAAAAGATCAGACAGAGGAACATAGAGACAAAAAATCAGATTTGGGTCACTTCAGGTGCAGACTGAACATAGACTAAATGTCTGGAGAATTCTAGTCAGTCTGGTGCCACCTAGTGCCTCTGCTCAATTTAATTTCTCTCCAGTGACTAGGTCAGGAATCAGAAAACACTAGACGATTTGCAAGAGCCCTGGAAGTTTAGACCGCACCAGCCAATCAGAGAGGATCTGACCCAACCTGAGTTGTGACGTCAGACTGCAGACGCTGCACATCCTCCTTTGGATTTTCCTTTGTCAAATACAAACTTCACATTTTTATTGAGCGACACTTCTGACCGTTGTGATAAAGTTCTCTAA
The DNA here is from genome assembly GCF_026225935.1 of Boleophthalmus pectinirostris. Lineage (NCBI taxonomy): Eukaryota > Metazoa > Chordata > Actinopteri > Gobiiformes > Gobiidae > Boleophthalmus > Boleophthalmus pectinirostris. Next base: position 41,171,552 of record NW_026571447.1, read on the forward strand.
CCAGTCCCTGAGGTGTGGGTGTGGTGTGAGTGGAGGCTTTACCCGGCTGACACTCTCCGTCGCCGCACACACACTGCCCGCTCACCCGCTCACACACCAGAGGGGGCGCACACGAGCAGCTCTGAGCACAGAACAGACCGAAGCGCCCGGGTTCACACGCTGTGGAAAAACACACAAACAAACACACGTGAGGGTCACCGCAGCAGCAGAAACACCAGCCTCCTCTGCCTCCTCTGCCTCCTCTGCCTCCTCTGCCTCCTCTGCCTCCTCTGCCTCCTCTGCCTCCTCTGCCTCCTCTGCCTCGGCGTCTCAGTGGATTTGGATAAATGACACAAACCTGACTGACGTGTCCTTGAGCAAGACACTTCCCTCACCTTGTGTGTGTATGAACCTCATGTGTACGTGGTCGGTGGTGGTCAAAGTGTTTGTTGGTGCAGATTATTTCACATTTTCTAACTTAAAATTGTGTCTGCATTTGGAAAATACACTTTATTAAATGACACGTCTGTTTCTCCTGCAGCGTCGGAGCGCCCCCTGCTGACAGCAACAGGAAGGAACAGTAGATAAATAAACAAATGAATCCCTCAGGAAATGTAAACGCTGCCATGAGTTTGTTCTGAACACAGTTTGAGAAGTGCAGTTTTATCTGTGACGCAACAAAACAGGGAAAATACAAACATTTTTGAGGCTCAGAAAAGATTAATTTGGATTTTGGAAAACAACACGAGTCCATGAAGCAAAATTACAAGTCCAGGTTTGTTTTTGACCAGTGGACAACAGAATAACATGGCTAAAAGTTGATTTGATTTAATATGTGAACTTTAAATAATTTGTGAACCTTGAAAATTCTTCCGAACTCTAAACACCGAAGCTGAAGTTGAATAAAATATAAAATACACCTCATTTATTTGTGTCCTGGTCGACCTGACAGTGAGTAGAACATGTGAAGGACCATGTGTGGGACTATTAATGTTTCTGCCGTCATTCTGGAGTCAATCTATCCATCTGGACAAACGTGTAGTGTTTGTCTGCGATAAAATCTGAATTGAATAACAACGGTTTTGAGCTGTGTTGCTGTTGGATGTTCTGGCTAAGTCAGTCTGCTAAAGAAGGAGACCAAAGTATGTTTCTATCAGATCCCGGCTGATAAAGACAGAGGTGGAGAGCGACAGAAAAAGAATAGAAAGAGAGAGATGGAGCTCAGTGAGGACAATCGTCAGCTCCACACAAACGAAGAAGGGAGTTACACTAAATGAAATGACAGATACCAAAAGTGTTTTTCTGGCAGGTGTAACCCCCCCCCCCCCCCCCCCCCCCCCCCGTCCTCACTTTCGCCGGCAAGGAATCCCACACAGACGCTATGAGATTCAACGGCCCCAGTGAACAGTAACGAAAACCCGGACATTTTCACCATTTTATTAAAAAAAAAGAAAAAAAGAACCCGGACGCCCAGGACAGGACGCAACAAAACGTCAAATGTCTGGGGGAAAACGGACGTTCTGCTTCTACTTCTCAGGAACAGATGTGATGTTTGCTGATCAACAAAGATCTCACACGTCCCGCTACAAAATATTTATAATCCTCTAACCCCGTGTGGCTTTTCAGTTCTTGGTTGGTGCAGGACGATGTCGAATGAATAAAGTCGTTGTAAATATCTGGAGACTAAAGGTCGGGCACAGAGCGAGCGTCGATTAGTCTGACAAAGATCCATCGGAATAGAAGCATCAAGAATCTCAGACTTCTGATCATTGTGTAATTCACACTGGGAAGGATTTTCTGAAAAAGTGAACATCAAACCTCCATGTTTGTTTTCCCAGTGGGACGTGTCTATTGTCAAAGTCGATCTTTTAAAATCTTTTGAACCATATCACTTTTGTTTCTGGTTCTGATATTGTCATATTTTAGTTTTGGGACTCGGACGTCGTAATTGTTGTGGTTGTTGGATCCAAACAGCGGAAAACGACTCGAGAAATGTGTTTGTGAACTTCATAAATGTAAAAGTGAATCAGATGTGTGTGACTCAAACCTCCGTTCAAACTGTTTCTCTTCCCAACGGAATTGAAAAATAGTGAAAGGTGAAGGTGATGGGCAGGATTGATCCACAGGAAGAAACAAAAAGGAAACATTTGTCTGACTAAGAAATCATCCCGAGTTTACAGAGAACATTTTGTATGTGGAGCCACGACAAAACAAAATCTGGTTTGTTAATGTAGAGGAGCAGAAGACAAACAGACTGAGCTGCACTTTCTTGTTCTTGTGGTTTTACAGAAACATCACGTCTTGGTCTTTGCAGTGGAAGGTGTTTCTTGGTGAACAGTTGGAGACTTTCACTTTGGCGTCGACTTTTTAAATTCAAAACCGAGGTTGAACGAAGGATCAGGATTTTGTTTTGTCGTGGCTCCACATACAAAATGTTCTCTGTAAACTCAGGATGATTTCTTAGTCAGACAAATGTTTCCTTTTTGGTTCTTCCTGTGGATCAATCCTGCCCATCACCTTCACCTTTCACTATTTTTCAATTCCGTTGGGAAGAGAAACAGTTTGAACAGAGGTTTGAGTCACACACATCTGATTCACTTTTACATTTATGAAGTTCACAAACACATTTCTCGAGTCGTTTTCCGCTGTTTGGATCCAACAACCACAACAATTACGACGTCCGAGTCCCAAAACTAAAATATGACAATATCAGAACCAGAAACAAAAGTGATATGGTTCAAAAGACTTGAAAAGATCGACTTTGTCAATAGACACGTCCCACTGGGAAAACAAACATGGAGGTTTGATGTTCACTTTTTCAGAAAATCCTTCCAAGTATGAATTACACAATGACCGGACGTCTGAGATTCTTAATGCTTCTATTAGATCAGGATCTATTCCACAACCCAGGAGGACGACTTTAGCTTTATATTTTTCTAATGACGCTGATCTAACGAGCTGGAGATTTCAAACAGTTTTATGTCATTTGTGCTGTTTAAAGTCGCCGTGATGATACTGAAATAAACTGAATAATCCCAGTGTCGACCTGAAGTACGGCCGCCAAAACATGAAACCACACGACTGACACGCAAATCCTGAATCTGAGGAAGAGGCCTCACGTTTGGAGCAGTCGGGTCCGGTCCAGCCCGCGGGACACACGCAGCGTCCGTCCCGAGGGTCACAGGACGAGTTGGTGCAGGGACCACACGGCTGCGAGCACTGGGGCCCGAAGAATCCAGAGGGACAAACTGAAAACACACGGACACAACGGATCAGGGACATGTTACAGTTGTTGGATGAAACTTTTGGGTTCATTCTGCGTCTCTTTAGTGTCTCCGTAAACAGCCTCCACAGAACATGGACGTGACAACATGAGCTTTTGTTCCTTTTAAACTCACTGAAGCTCTGTTCACACTGGATTATTTGAACCTGTGGACCTTTGGTGATTTGTGCCGTGTCTGTCATTTGAAAAATAAAAATCCTGGTGCAAATGACCGACTATATTTGACCAAACACAGACGTCTGGTGAGAAAACTACTCCTGCATGAATCTAAATCTCAGTGTTTGTTGTTGTAATTGCGCCTTTTCTATCTGTTTCTTTTCTTTCCGTGTTCTTTTCTTTTTCGATCTTTGTGTCAGTGTCAGTAAAACAGAATCATTTAGGGACTTTGCTGATCCCGTGTGAATCTGCTGCAAGTAACAAATCTGAACTCATCCCCTGCGAATCAGGTTTTATTTTGTTCATTTACAGTATCCGACCAAAACAGTTTGCTGCAGAACTCTGGGTCCTTTTATTAAATTGTCACACATACATTGTTCATTTAAATATATTTTATTTGTTAATTAATTTCAGTTGCTTCCATATTCACGAACCTCAGCAGGTTCAGCCTCATCATCAGAAGAGCCTCGAGTCAGAAAATCCATCTTCAGGTCGTGTTACAAATTGTTACAAATGAAAAAAAAAAATATTATAAATATTAAAAGTAATAAATATATTAAACCCTTAAAATACAGCAAAAATGTTTGAGGAAATAATGATTTGTGTGGAAATGTCGTCTTAAGTGAAACAGGGTGAATAATTGTCTGATTTTCAGGCAACAACTTGCAAAATGTTCAGTAATTCGAGCTCTACAACCTTCATTTCAATTTTATTTTAAATCTTTTTCTTTTAATAAAGCATTGGTGGGTTTGTAAACCAACAAATGAAGTAATTCTGGTCTTAGCTGATGCTGTTATACATGATTATGTGTTTTCCCGTCAATGTCTCTAAAAATGTTGATGTTGCAGCCATTTTTAATTGGTAAACATCCAAAAGTTTATTAATTCTTCCCTGATCCAGGGATTATTCCCTGTTGCTTTCATCAAATAAACATTCAACTGTTCAAGAGAAATGTTGCTGACAAACAAGAGAAGAGGGAAGGATTTTCTGACTAGTGGATCTTCTGATGATGAGGGTGGAACCTGTTCAGCTGCAGCTCCAAACGCTCCAGACAAAAGTGACAGATTTAAACAAACACTGAGGTGAAGCTGTTTGGTCGTGTTGTTGTAAAGATCGAGACCAAAACCAGGACAAGACCAACACCTCATCTGACTGACTTCATGAACTCTGCAGGTGACACACACTGTCCCTCTGTCGTCTCCAGTCTCCAGTCTCCAGTGTCCAGTGTCCTGCTCTGTCCACAAACGCCTGTGTCCTGCACCTGCACCTGCTCTACTGACTCTGTTCATCTGTGTTCTTCTCTGTTCTTCTGTGTTCTTCTGTGTTCTTCTCTGTTCTTCTGTGTTCTTCTCTGTTCTTCTGTGTTCTTCTGTGTTCTTCTCTGTTCTTCTCTGTTCTTCTGTGTTCTTCTCTGTTCTTCTCTGTTCTTCTGTGTTCTTCTCTGTTCTTCTCTGTTCTTCTGTGTTCTTCTCTGTTCTTCTGTTCTTCTCTGTTCTTCTCTGTGTTCTTCTCTGTTCTTCTGTGTTCTTCTCTGTTCTTCTCTGTTCTTCTCTGTTCTTCTCTGTTCTTCTGTGTTCTTCTGTTGTTCTCTCTGTTCTTCTCTGTTCTTTCTTCTGTGTTCTTCTGTGTTCTTCTCTGTGTTCTTCTCTGTGTTCTTCTCTGTGTTCTCTGTTCATCTGTGTTCTTCTCTGTTCTTCTCTGTTCTTCTGTGTTCTTCTCTGTTCTTCTGTGTTCTTCTTCTTCTCTGTTCTTCTCTGTTCTTCTCTGTTCTTCTGTGTTCTTCTGTGTAAATGAAGTGTTCTGCTGACGTGGTGCTCGTGTTCTTACCCTGGTCACAGTCGGGCCCCGTGTGTCCTGCTGGACACTCACACTGACCCGACACATGGTGACACAGGAAACTCCCCCCACAGGACGGACACGACTGACTGCACCTGTCGCCGAACACACCGCCTCTGCACTCTGCACACAACAACAACACACACAACATGACACACAACACACATAACACACAACACACCGCCTCTGCACTCTGCACACAACAACAACAACACACAACACATGACACACAACAACACACAACACACATAACACACAACACACCGCCTCTGCACTCTGCACACAACAACAACAACACAACACATGACACACAACACACAACAACACACACAACACACCGCCTCTGCACTCTGCACACAACAACAACACACAACACACAACATAACACACAACACACATGACACACAACACACAACAACACACAACAACACACATAACACACAACACACGCCTCTGCACTCTGCACACAACAACACACACAACACATGACACACAACAACACACAACACACCACAACACACCGCCTCTGCACTCTGCACACAACAACAACACACACATGACACACAACAACACACAACACACACAACACACCGCCTCTGCACTCTGCACACAACAACAACACAACACATGACACACAACACAACACACAACACACATGACACACACACACACCGCCTCTGCACTCTGCACACAACACAACACACAACACACATGACACACAACACACAACACACACACAACATGACACACAACACACATAACACACAACACACCGCCTCTGCACTCTGCACACAACAACAACACACAACATGACACACAACAACACACACACAACACACCGCCTCTGCACTCTGCACACAACAACACAACACACACATGACACACAACACACAACAACACACAACACACCGCCTCTGCACTCTGCACACAACACACAACAACACATGACACACAACACACATAACACACAACACACCGCCTCTGCACTCTGCACACAACAACACAACACACAACACATGACACACAACACACATGACACACAACACACATAACACACATAACACACAACAACAACACACAACACACTGCCTCTGCACTCTGCACACGACAACAACACACATGACACACATGACACACAACACACAACACACACAACAACACACAACAACACACATGACACACAACACACAACAACACACAACAAACACACAACAACACACATGACACACAACACACAACAACACACATGACACACAACACACAACAACACACAACAACACACAACACACAACACACAACACAACACACACATGACACACAACACACAACAACACACATGACACACAACACACAAACAACACACATGACACACAACAACACACAACACACAACACACACATGACACACAACACACAACAACACACATGACACACAACACACAACAACACAACACACATGACACACAACACACCGCTTCTGCACTCTGCACACAACAACAACACAACACACAGATAACACACCACAACAACACACATGACACACAACATAACACACGACACACAACAACACACAACACACCGCCTCTGCACACAAACAACACAACACACACACACACACACAGCTGCAGCTAAACCAGAAACTTCATTCATTTTGATTTTTCCCTGGATTAAAGTATTGAACGTCTCATGTTGGTTTGTTGAGGCGTTGGAGCAAAACGAACAACAGAACAAACGTGCGTCGCTCGGTCGGAAACTCGACCTCGTCTGAACATCGACATCAAAACTACGATTAAAAAAATGTGCATCCTTCCCAACGAGGAAGAACTGCACACACACCAGAACCTCACACTCACTTTTATCAGCTGTTCTTCCTTTAACTGGTTTTAACTTGATTTTATTCTTTATTTATTTTTATTCTGTTTTTTTTATATAATTTGTAGGATTGTTTGCATCATCGTCTGTTTTTGTTCCTTCTGTTTGCAGTTTAATGCTTTTCCTGTTCTTCTTTGTAAATCTTGTTTTCAAAAGTGTTTTATAAATAAATATTTACTGTGATAGAACCCAGAGGTGGGACCTGCAAGTCGTGACCCGGACTCGAGTCAGACTTGAGTCACTGTTTTTAGGACTTGAGACTTAACAAAATGGACTAAGACTTGGGACTCGACTCGGACTTGAGGCCTGTGACTTGAGAAGCTCTTTTAAATCTGAATTCTTTCTGTTCTGACTGAAATAATTCACACTAAAATCTTGACAAAACATTTAAAAAGGAATAAATTCACTACATCAGGACCACGGCTTCGATCAGAACAGTTAGAGGTTTTTAAAACATTCACTGTTCTGCATTTATTAGTGCAGAAAGTCAAGTTTGGCATGAACACGATACATTTACAGTTTTAACAGTTTTTCTATTCAGCAAATTTTTGTTATTCAGCACAAAACTTATGATTCAGAAATTCTTTGGCGAGCAAACTTGGAAGGAGGAGGTGAGTCCTGGAGGCTCCTGCTCTATAAAAACTCATCTATAAATATTCATCTATAAATATTCATCTATAAATATACTATGATTTTTATTAAGCACAGTTTCTTCTGGGTGTAATTTTAATTTGTTTTTATCGATCTTTGAATTTGTGTTGATTGTTCTGTTTTACTGAATGTTTTGTATGTTTGTTTTTATATGTTCTAAAACTGTTTTGTGACTCTGGGCCAGGACGAGCTTAAAAAAGAGACTTTTTCCTGGTTAAATAAAGGTTAAATTAAAAAAAATAAATAAATAAAAAGATCAGGTACAGGAGCACAGGGGCCAAAAAATCAGATCCGGGTCACTTCAGGTGCAGAGTGAAAGTAAAGACTCAAACTCCTGACTCCTGCTGCTGCTGTCAAACCTTTCACACACACACACACACACACACACACACACACACACACACACACACACACACACACACACACACACACACACACACACTCACACACACACACACACACACACACACACACTCACACACACACACACACACACACACACACACACACGCACACACACACACACACACACACACACACTCACACACACACACACACACACACACACACACTCGGACACTCACTGGTCTGGCAGCGCGGGCCCCAGTAGCCCGGGTGACACACACACGTCCCGCTGTCCCGCAGGCAGGTGGCGCTGTTGGGGCAGTGCTTCACACAGCTCTGGTTACAGCCGGGTCCCCACAGTCCCTCAGCACACGGCTCACTGCAGCGGGGCCCTGCACACACACACACACACACAGAGACACACACACACACAGAGAGAGTGTGAAAATGAGGAAAATGACTTCAGTGTTTGTGTTTTGTCCAGTAGAAACAGTTCAGGCTCTAGTTGCTCTAACGTACGACCGAGAACAAGGCTCAGATACAAAATAAACGATGCTGACGCTACAAGAATAAAGTCGTAACATTTTGGCGTTAAAGTTGTAATTTTACGCAAATAAAGTTGAATTTAAAATAAAGACATAATATGATGAGAATAAAGTTATAATGTTATGATGAAGTGAAAAATGCGGCAGAAGAAGAAGCTCAGTCCCTGTGTCGTTTTTCAAAATAAAACCAAAAATAACAAAATGAAAAAACTATTATTTTCTTCATTTGCGCCGACTAAACAGGACTAAACCAGGACTAAACCAGGACTAAACCAGGACTAAACCAGACTAAACCCAGGACTAAACCAGGACTAAACCAGTAAACCAGGACTGAAACCAGGACTAAACCAGGACTGGGACTAAACCAGACTAAACAAACCAGGACTAAACCAGGACTAAACCAGGACTAAACCGGGACCAGACCAAGACCAGGACTGAGACTGGGACTGAGGCCGGGACTGAGACCGGGTTCAGACCAGGACTGAAAATGGTTTAGTCCTGGTCTGCAATAGTCCCACATCGCATTTTAAGTCACAGAAAAACCGTTTCCCATTTCCGTGACTTAAACCAGGAGTAAACAGTTTTCAGTCCTGGTCTGGTCCTGGTCTCAGTCCTAGTCTCAGTCCTAGTCTGGCCCCAGCCTCAGTCCTGGTCTCAGTTCTGGTCTGGTCCTGGTCTGGTCCTGGTCTCAGTCCTGGTCTCAGTCCTGGTCTGGTCCTGGTCTCAGTTCTGGTCTGGTCCTGGTCTCAGTCCTGGTCTGGTCCTGGTCTCAGTCCTGGTCTCAGTCCTGGTCTGGTCCTGGTCTCAGTCCTGGTCTGGGCCTGGTCTCAGTCCTGGTCTCAGTCCTGGTCTGGTCCTGGTCTCAGTCCTGGTCTCAGTTCTGGTCTGGTCCTGGTCTCTCCTGGTCCTGGTCTCAGTCCTGGTCTTAGTTCTGGTCTCAGTCCTGGTCAGTCCTGGTCTGGTCCTGGTCTCAGTCCTGGTCTGGTCCTGGTCTCAATCCTGGTCTCAGTCCTGGTCTCAGTCCTGGTCTTAGTTCTGGTTTGGTTCTGGACCTGGTTTAGTCCTTTTTCAGTCGAATGAACGAATGATCCACAGATTCTTCTCTTTTACAAAATGATCCAGTTTCTCCAGACTCAGACTCAGACTCAGACTCAGACTCGTCCAGACTTTCCAAATCGTCGATATTCTCATAATATTACGACTTTATTTCGATTACTATTTTATTCTCATAAAATTACTACTTTGCTACAACTTTATTCTTGTAAAATTACGACTTTAATGTCAAAATGTTTCGACTTTATTCTCGTAGCACCAGCATCATTTTTTTATTTGACTCTTAAACTGCGTCGTACTAATGAAGAAATATTTATATGTGAAAACTCCTGAGGTCAGAATGTCCCTTTGACCTTCACTGGTCACTTCCTGTATCTGCTTTTGGATCATGAGAATAAAATAAGTTTCCGTGCAAAGGCCAAAGGCACAAACGGACCTGATCTTTATTATTATTATTATTAGTTTGATTTTCTCCAGACTTTCATCCATTATAAGAAAAACACGTCACAAAGGTCGAGTCGTCATGGAGTTTGTCTGAAATGATCCAGTCCAGTGTTTCCCAAACTTCTTCTCTGGGGATTTATATTTTAAGAGTCACAAACTTTCACGACTCAACTGAATAAACATTATTCATAAATCACAAAATAAAGTTGGATTTTTTTCATTATTGAACATGAATGAGGAGATTTTATTGTTAGTGACATTCAGCATCACTCAACTTTTAAACAATGAAAAACACTTGTTGCCCGGGAAACATAAAATGGTTAAGTGTTTTTTTCTTTGTTCATAAAGTGTATCGTGGTCGATCTTTTTCTGTTGTTGTTTACGTGATCAGCTGATCGTCCCGTCAGCTGACGCACGCCTAATAATATAAAGCACAGGTGTCAAACATACGGCCCGGGGACCAGATCCGGCCCTCCAAGACCTTTAATCTGGCCCTCGGCTGATTTTCTACTAAAATATTTTAATTATATTTTCTATTAAAATGGTGTTAATTTTCTGTGGTGTTTATCACAGCAGCGTCTCCAGCGTCTCTGTACGTGGCCCCTCCCACCAGAGCAGCACAAATGAAGACTTGTCTCTTTCCAAACGCTCTTAAAGGACGATCGTTTTGACTGTTGACCGTGACATCCCTCATCAGAAAAAATGTCCACATGAGAAAAGTGGAGCCGAGTGCAGGATTTTACAATTTGGACTTATTCCCCTGTTTACAGACAAGTTCATGTTCAAAACTTTGTGTTGAAATTGCATTTTTCTTCAAAGTTTCAGGTTGTTCATAATATTATAATATTTTGTAAAAGAAAGAGTTCATCAATTAAAAAAGATTTCTGTAATAGATTTGTGTTTCTCTGCACAAATATTTGAACTTATTGTTATTTTTGGGGTTTATATGACATGAGTTTTCTGATCCGGACACTTTGGATCAAAGTCGGTTGGACTCGACGCCCGGAACAAAATGAGTTTGACTCTCCTGGTGTAAAGAGACACGTGTGAGCGCGAGCGCGACGCCCTGACTCACCTGTGCCGCTGACGCTTGTTCAGGATCGAAAGGACGTAACATGGATTATTAACTGGACTGAACCGGTTTGGACCACGTACACGGCGCCAAAGATCCGACCGACAGAACCCAGCTCCACCTGAGATCCTCCGTGTACTTTGCCTTTGCACGAGGATCGAGGTGCACCACACGAGCAGTGCTGGGAAGGTTACTTTTAAAATGTAATCCCCTACAGATTACAGATTACACACACCAAAATGTAGTTTGTAACAGAATCCATTAAATTACTTAAAATGAGTAACGTAATCTGAATACTTTGGATTACTTGATATTGTCCTGGTTTTAGTCCTGGTTTAGCCCCAAAGTATGAAAACAGTAAAATCCCTCTGTTTAATCCATTTTATTTCAACAAAAGTAACTGTAATCCAATTACCACTCACTGAAACAGTAACTGTAACTGAATACAGTTACTTCAATTTGTACTCTGATTACTTAAAGGTTGTATGGAGGATTTTTTTTTTTGTTTTTTTGTTTCAAGTTTCAATGATAGCATTATAGAGGTGCAGTAGCCTTGTAATTATATGACCAAAAAAAGAGAATAAAAATTCCAACTCTGGACGTGGTGGGGGCTAAACATTTGCCAATAGATAACGACACGGCCTCGTTATCTGTTAGCTGACAGGCTATCAATCAAACTCCCTACGTTTCTAGCGTAAACTGACTTGCCTGCGCGCCGCCGGTACGTGTTTACGTACGCTGTCACGCAGTCCACAGACGCAAGACGCACAGACGCTGTTTACCCACCAATCGCAACAGTTCTTAGCGGCTTTTTTGACCTATATCTTCCTCGCAGTTAGCACAAAGTTTGTTGCAAATGGCAAACAAGAATCCAGGAGCAGTTAGCCGCAAAAGAAAGTCCGTTTTTGAGGTCGCTGAAAAGAAGAAAACAAGGGGAAAAGCAGCGAAGCCAAACTAAGGTGATTCCTTGTAGATTCATTCCAGCGATGGCGCGACTGATAGCAGACGCAGGGTCTAAAGACTGACGCATTGGTTGCCAAATTACTCCTGGACAGGTAACTTCTGCTTATTATGAAAACGTACTTTATTTCCAAGAGCTAGTCAAACGTTTTTCAGACACGAAAGCGATATCCTATGTCTGAAAACGTAATTTTCAAGGCAAAGAAAGAGTCCCGCTTGCTGCTGCGTGTTGTACTAGTTCATTCGCACTGACTCCGCGCAACCTTCTCTGCTCCCTTTCCTACTCCTGTCGCCGCTGCCCGTTCCGCTCTTCCCCCTTCTCCTCACTTCTACGGGCACGGAATCTCCGCGCACCTCTCCTCTCTCCTCTCTCCTCTCTCCTCTCTCCTCTCTCCCCTGCTCCTCTTCTCCCTGCTACCTCACTTCTCGTCCGCGAACGAAAATGTCGCACCCCCTCCCCCGCTCCTCACTTCTCCGCTTGCCTAACCAACACTGTAGTTAGTTGTTTACAAGTCATGTGCCACCGGTTTCTGGCGTAAGATGAGGAGGGAGGAGGTGTTTCTACGTAGGAGCTGTGGGGAGGGGGGGTGGTTTCACGCATGCGCAACATTTGAAAAAGGACAAACAGTCGCTGGATTCTCGTTCCTTGGAAAATCCTCTATACACCTTTAACTCCGACATGTAATCTGTTACTCCCCAACACTGCGAACGAGAGCAGTGGTATATACGTTTTGTTTGAAGATCGTTAATCATGGGATTTATGATTATATTATCCCCACTGACACCCGTCCACCCCGACACTGACCCGTCCACCCCGACACTGACCCGTCCACCCGACACTGACCCGTCCACCCCGACCCGACCCGACCTGACCCGTCCACCCCGACACTGACCCGTCCACCCCACTGACACTGACCCGTCCACCCCGACACTGACCCCGTGACCCTGTCCACCCCGACACTGACCCGTCCACCCCGACACCCCGACACTGACCCGTCCACCCCGACACTCCGACCACCACTTGACCCGTCCACCCCGACCCGTCCACCCCGACACACTGACCCGTCCACCCCGACACTGACCCGTCCACCCCGACACTGACCCGTCCACCCCGACACTGACCCGTCCACCCCGACACACCGTCCACCCGACCCGACCCGTCCACCCGACACTGCCCGTCCCCCCGTCGCCTGGAAACAATCACACCTCTTCTGACAGTCGGGTCCAAAGTGTCCGATCTGAGAACACAGAGAGTCACAGAGAGTCACAGAGAAACACAGAGAGTCACAGAGAGCCACAGAGAGTCACAGAGAGCCACAGAGAAACACAGAGAGTCACAGAGAGCCACAGAGAGCCACAGAGAAACACAGAGAGTCACAGAGAGTCACAGAGAGCCACAGAGAAACACAGAGAGTCACAGAGAGCCACAGAGAGTCACAGAGAGTCACAGAGAGTCACACACAGAGAAACAACACAGAGAGTCACAGAGTCACAGAGAGTCACACAGAGAGTCACAGAGAGTCACAGAGAGTCACAGAGAGTCCACAGAGTCAAACACAGAGGAGTCACAGAGAGTCACAGAGAGTCAAGAGCACAGAGAGTCAGAGAGTCACAGAGACAGAGAAACACAGTCACAGAGAGTCACAGAGAGTCACAGAGAGTCACAGAGAGTCACAGAGAGTCACAGAGAAACACAGAGAGTCACAGAGAGTCACAGAGAGTCACAGAGAGTCACAGAGAAACACAGAGAGTCACAGAGAGTCACAGAGAAACACAGAGTCACAGAGAGTCACAGAGAGTCAGAGAGTCACAGAGAAACACAGAGAGTCACAGAGAGTCACAGAGAGTCACAGAGAAACACAGAGAGTCACAGAGAGTCACAGAGAGTCACAGAGAGCCACAGAGAGCCACAGAGAGTCACAGAGAGCCACAGAGAGTCACAGAGAGCCACAGAGAGTCACAGAGAAACACAGAGAGCCACAGAGAGCCACAGAGTCACAGAGAGTCACAGAGAGCCACAGAGAGTCACAGAGAGTCACAGAGAGCCACAGAGAGTCCACAGAGAGCCACAGAGAGAGCCACAGAGAGCCACAGAGAGTCACAGAGAAACACAGAGAGTCACAGAGAGTCACAGAGAGCCACAGAGAGTCACAGAGAGTCACAGAGAGCCACAGAGAGTCCACAGAGAGCCACAGAGAGCCACAGAGAGTCACAGAGAGCCACAGAGAGCCACAGAGAGTCACAGAGAGCCACAGAGAGTCACACAGAGAGTCACAGAGAAACACAGAGTCACAGAGAGTCACAGAGAGCCACAGAGAGTCACAAAGAGCCACAGAGAGTCACAGAGAGTCACAGAGAAACACAGAGTCACAGAGAGACACAGAGAAACACAGAGTCACAGAGAGTCACAGAGAGTCACACAGAGAGTCACAGAGAGTCACAGAGAAACACAGAGAGTCACAGAGAGTCACAGAGAGTCACAGAGAAACACAGAGAGTCACAGAGAGTCACAGAGAGTCACAGAGAGCCACA
>NW_026571447.1:41191278-41193778 GCF_026225935.1 Boleophthalmus pectinirostris
AAGGGTTAAACTCCAGCCACATCCCCCTCCTCTTCTCTTCCCTCCTCCTCTCCCCTCCTCTTTCCTCCTCTTTCCTCCTCTCCTCCTCTTTCCTCCTCTTCTCTCCCCTCCTCTTTCCTCCTCCTCTTTCCTCCTCTTCTCCCCTCCTCTTCTCCCCTCCTCTTTCCTCCTCCTCTTCCTCCTCCTCTTTTCTCTCGTCTGTCCCCTCGTCCAGAGACACTTTCCCACACTGAATAAATGAGTGGAAAGTTTGAGTTAGGCTGAGTTCAGAGCGCAGTTCCCCCCCGTGGCCTGCGGGGGGCGACGCTGCTCCGGCTCCGCGCTCTTCTGCTAAACTCATCAGGGCTCCGGGCTCCGGGCCCCGGGGCCTCTGCTCGACGCACACGACCAAAACAACTACGGCAGACGTGAAGAATGAGGTTACACCAGAAACTCTGGCAAAAACACCAGACTCCGACTCCGAGCTGCAAAAACAGACCCGGAGTCCTGTTTTCCACCTCGTGATGTCATCGTGTGGTGATGCGGGAAAAGCTCCACTGTGTTTTTAAACTCCACACACCTTCACTAGAAGCATTTAATTTCAGCTCTAATTGCTCCAATCTCAACTGAACAAGAGAGAAAATGTGTTTATGAACTTGAAAACTACCACTTCATGACATCACAAGGTGGAACAGAGCGTTTTGAGTTTTGTTTGGAGATGTAGACAGAGAAACAGGAACAAAGGGGTAATGAAAGGAGAGGAAGAGAAGAAAAGGAGGGAAAAAAAGGAATTATCATTAATAAGAATAAAGAAGAATCTGTGTGTCGTTCGTTCATTCGTTTTTCAATATTAAACCAAAAATAAGAAAATGAAAAAAACAACAGTTTTCTTCATTATTTGTCTCCAAAACCAAAATGGAAAAACTGATAAAGATTCATTTTTTCAGTTTTCGATTTTGTGTTTAAATGAAAAATGGAAAAAAACAAAAAACAGATAACGGCCGTTTCCCGTTTACGTGACTTCAGTGACTGTGATGCCGAACTGAACCAGGACTGATCCAGGTCCAGGACCAAACCGGGACCAGAGCAGGATCAGAGCAGGACTGAGACCGAGACCGGACCGGGACTGAGACTGGGACTGAGAAGACCAGAGGGACCGGGACTGAGACCGAGATCAGACCGGGACTAGACGGGGACCAGACTGGAGGCCACGGTCTCCGGTCTGGTCCATCAGTCACGGTTCATTAGAGCCCACAGCAGGACCAGAACTCAAAGCTGAGGCTCGGACCCTGCGGAGGCTCAGAGTCAAAGCTCGGAGTCAAAGCTCGGAGTCAAAGCTCGGAGTCTGCTCTGGTCCCGCTCTGGTCCCGCTCTGGTCCCGCTCTGGTCCCGTCAGTCCCGGACCTGGATCAGTCCTGGTTCAGTCCGTATGTGGTGCAAAAGTTCGGCCTCGCAGTCACGGACGTCACGTAAATTTAATTTAAACACAAAATAAAAAATTGAAAAAAACGAATCATTATCTGTTTTTTCATTTTGGTTTTGGAGACAAATAATGAAGAAAACAGCAGGTTTTTTCGTTTTCTTATTTTTGGTTTTATATTGAAAAACGGAACGAACGACACAAAATATATAAAATAAAATAATCAAAACTCTAGACAAGAATAAAGTGTGGTCAGTGTTCATGGGCTGGAAATAAATTTATAGATGCTCAGTGTTCGATAAAAAGACTTAAAACCAGTTTATGATTCATGTTCATGGTCTGATAATAAGTTCTCTGATGCCAAATTCTAGATAAAATGTTTTCAAATCTGCTAAATTCTAGATAAATATTCTTAAAACCAGTTTGTGATGAGTAAAAATGGCCTGATAATAAATTCAAAGTTGCTGCTCCTGGTGAATGTCACTTCTTTTTTTAAACATTTATCGCCAAAATTTAAGATTTTCAGACGAGTTGAGTCACGGAAGAAAAATATGTGTTCATTTTTAAGATTCTACAACCAATTCAGAGCGAGTAAGTCGATCATAAATCTGAAAATAAGATGAAGAAGCTGATAGAAGTTTTAAAATCTGGTCCAGATCAGAAACATTTGTTGTAGCAAATTTAGTAAATGTGTAAAGTTTTTTATTCTTTGTCTCGACACACTGGAAAAAACAATATCGAGATAAATTAAAATGATTTAAATTCAGAACATTTGACTTTATTTGAGTCGATTCAACTTGACGAGTGAAATGATTTAACAATGGAACAAATGTGTTTTTCTTCATTCAAGCGACAAGTGCACAGAGTTGTTGTTTTTCTTATTTTAAATGCAGCCAGATGTAGTTTTATATTTTAAGTACAAAAAGTCTCGTTCCGTTGGCAGATCATTTTACTCGTCAAGTGAAATTTACTCAAATCATGATCAAACTTTCTTAAATCAAGTCGTCTGAACTTGGCTAGATTTTTATTTGAAAGATTATTTTGTGTATTGAATCTGAAACTGAAATTTGAAAATGTACAATTAAAATTTCAGCAACTGCC
>NW_026571447.1:41198778-41203778 GCF_026225935.1 Boleophthalmus pectinirostris
ACCAGGTCAGAGTCACACGCTGAAAACACACACCAGGTCAGAGTCACACGCTGAAAACACACACAGCAGGTCAGAGTCACACACTGAAAACACACACCAGGTCAGAGTCAGAAAACACACACCAGGTCAGAGTCACACGCTGAAAACACACACCAGGTCAGAGTCACACACTGAAAACACATACCAGGTCAGAGTCACACAATGAAAACACACACCAGGTCAGAGTCAGAGTCTGGTCCAGCTCCAGGTCGTTCTTCACACATTCAGGAAAGGTTCTGTTTTCTTCTGTCAGTGAGACGTTTTAGGATCGATACCTCTGAATATTGAAGATCTACAGTAGTTTTGATACCAGTTTTAGTATCGATTATTATCTGTTTTTCGATACTTCTGACAGCCCTGGTCGTGGGTGTGAATGTCGGACAATACGTGGCTACAAAAAAAGGAAAGAGATCCACACTGCAGTTCGCTGAAGCTCCCAGATTTTAATTTCAGTGACACAACAACAGGATGAATTTGTAAAATGTTGGATTTGTAAACATCACATTGTGGCATCATAGAAATAAAAATTTGACAACTGCAGTGCGGATGTGTGTCCTTTTTTTGTAGCCATGTATTGTTCCACTTTCACACTCACAACGAGGGCTGTGAAAAGTATCGAAAATCAGAAAATAATCGATACTAAAACTAGTATCAAAACTACTGTAGATCCTCAGTTTTCAGAGGTATTGATCTGAAGTGTGGATCTCTTTGTATTATTTTTGTCTTTGGACCCAGCACACAGTCGTAACATTTGTTGGATGTGCATGTCTCTATCTAACAGTAAGTTGCTACAGCGTGTGTGTCGTTAGCATGCCGGTCTTCACCAGTTACACAAACCCTGGCGGAGCGTGGACAGCCGTCGCTCTGGAACGTGCCCAAACCTCTTCACTTAATCCTCAAATGTTTTTAATCCAAACAGCGCAGACGACGGCGGCGGCGGCGGCATTTATCTGGGACGCTGTAGTTCTTGGATTTGTAAAAAAAGCTTTAAAGTGCAGCTGCTTCAACAAAGTGAAGTCACATCGTTGGGTTTTCTTCTTCTTCTCCTCAAACGACCTTCAAACTAAACGTCTCCAGACTCGTGTTTGTCATTTGTGTGTCCGTCTGTGGCCCAGATCCTCCTCGTCACAAACAGACCTGGAGCTTCTGGTTTTTGTTTCGTTCGCACAGTTCTTCTCTCAAACAGAAAACACTTTGTGATGTCATCGTGTGGCGATACGGGAAGTGCTCCACTGTGTTTTTAAACTCCACACACCTTCTGTTGGAGAGATCTTAGGACTGTAGACCAGAGTCCTGCACAGGTCCATTTTTAGAGACCTGCACCAGTGTCGGGAGTAACAGATTACATGTACTGGAGTAATCAGAGTACAAATGATGAGTAACTGTATTCAGTTACAGTTACTGTTTCAGTGAGTGGTAATTGGATTACAGTTACTTTGTTGAAATAAATGGATTACACAGAGGGATTTTCCTGTTTTCACATTATGTTTATTTTTATTTTTTTTCGGTAATTCCACTCACTGCTGGAAACTAAACAAGGACTAAAACCAGGTCTAAACTAGATCTAAACCAGGACTAAAACCAGGACTAAACCAGGACTAAACCAGGACTAAAACCAGGTCTAAACCAGGACTAAAACTAGGTCTAAACCAGGACTAAACCAGGACTAAAACTAGGTCTAAACCAGGTCTAAACTAGATCTAAACCAGGACTAAAACCAGGTCTAAACCAGGACTAAACTAGATCTAAACCAGGACTAAAACCAGGTCTAAACCAGGACTAAACTAGATCTAAACCAGGACTAAAACCAGGTCTAAACCAGGACTAAACTAGATCTAAACCAGGACTAAAACCAGGTCTAAACCAGGACTAAAACCAGGTCTAAACCAGGACTAAACTAGATCTAAACCAGGACTAAAACCAGGTCTAAACCAGGTCTAAACCAGGACTAAAACCAGGTCTAAACCAGGTCTAAACTAGATCTAAACCAGGACTAAAACCAGGTCTAAACTAGATCTAAACCAGGTCTAAAACCAGGTCTAAACCAGGACTAAACTAGATCTAAAACAGGACTAAAACAGGATTTAACAGGACTAAATCCTGCTGCGCGGACGTGTCTCCTCTTCTTCTATCAATAACATTTTTAATAAGGTTAAAATTTCCTCGTCTTTGTTTCTCTACAGCAAATCAAGTAATCCAAAGTATTCAGATTACATTACTCACTTTAAGTAATTTAATGGATTACGTTACAAACTCCATTTTGGTGTGTGTAATCTGTAATCTGTAGGGGATTACATTTTAAAGTAACTTTCCCAACACTGCCCGTTAACCCGTGATTTTATCAAAGTTGAACCCGACACCCGCCCAGACCCTTGAACGTTCCACCCGTGACCCGCCCGTGCCTGAGATAAATCACACACAAATTAAAAACATTCTAACTGAAACAGAAATCAGAATATGAATTGAAAAGTTAAGGCTTCAAGAATTACAGTCACAAAATGAAATAAATGAAATGGTTTCACTTTTTTCACTACGAGCACAAATTCACAGACGCGACTCGACTGTCATCACTTCACAAACTTTATTTACTGAGCAGAAGTAAATAATGTCTGTGAGATCGAGATGCTGGACTTCTGCACTGCATACACCAACTAAACCAGGACTGAACCAGGACTAAACCAGGACTAAACCAGGACTGAACCAGGACTAAACCAGGACTAAACCAGGACTAAACAAGACTGAACCAGGACTAAACAAGACTGAACCAGGACTTCGTCAAGTGACCGCAGGCAAAAAGACCAGAGCAGAGCGAAGTGCCGCAACGAAGGTAAGTGCTGCGAGCTCGGGGTTCTCCCTCTCTTTTAAGTCCAAGATTAATCCTGGTTTAGTCCTGATTTAGTCCTGACCCGTCCGTGTGTAATTACTGAACAATTTATCCACAACTATCAAGAGAAAAAAGACCAAAACTTAAAAGGAAACAACGGCCACGACACATTAATCCAGGTGTACAAGGTGAGATCTTTGGCCCTTTCTTTGGACAGAATTTTCATTCCCGCTCCTGCCCGCATCTGCGATATTTTATAAATCCCGCAAGATGGGGAGGTTCTCTGTGCAAGATTAGAGCACGTCCGCAAATACAAATTACTACAAATTATGTACGATGGACAAACATTAATCATTTGTATATTTTACTTTACACTTTACACTCATATTTAGTTTGTGGGATTGCAGTTTATCATCCCACCCGCCGGCTCTTGCGCTGTGCAGTCCTGCTCCCCCCCGCGCCCACATTGAGCTTTCTGTTTTTGTGATTGGGCCGAGTTTTGGCTTAAAAGTAACATGGAGTAACGAGAACCGATTAAAACCTCACGACCAGCTCCCGATCGCCAATCGTAAGTCGCAATAATCAAACCTGTTTGAATCCAGTCGCCTTTCGTGAGGGTCTCGCTCTGTTGAAGTCGTTTGTTCAGTGTGAGAACATGAATCGTGAGCTGTGAACTTTTAAACTCTGTGATTTGGTCGAACAGTTTGAGCTGGAGACGAGTGAAACCATCAAAAACATCACACAGGTCATGAATAAAACCAAAGGAACTTGTTCACTCAGACTGATTCTACAATTAAAATTAAAAATGGATTTGATGATGTGGAGATTTGCACAGACTCAGAGATTTGTGCAGTTGCTCCACGTCTCCAGGACCAGAACATGAGCTGAGTTTGTTGTGTGACTGATGTGGCTCGTTGTTTCCTTTACATTTTGCTCTTTCTTCTTTTGATAGTTGTGGATAAATTCTTTGTGGACCTTGTTGGTTGAAGATTTGCACAGAAAAGCATTAACCAGAAGTGACGTCTGCCCGACATCGCGGCTCTTCTGGCCGTTGTGAAAAAAGTCTACACCCCGTCCAATTATTGTAACAGATCCATGCCCTGACCTCGTTGGGCTTCATTTGACTGGCGCTCAACGTTGAGGGTGACGTCACACTCCCTCAGTCCTGTTCTTTATACTAAAAACTCCGGGCAAAACTCCACTCTAGTCTCTGAGAGCTGTGAAAAACTCTTCTAGACTCATCATGATGAATAGTGAGGACGCTCTGAATACATCACTTAAATGAGGAAGAAGTTTGGATCTCTGCAAACTTTGTGTTTACACTGGACTTGGTTTTTTTTTCATGTTTTTGGGACAGCGTGACCCTGTGTTTGAGTGATATCATGTTTAGAATGCGCGCTCTGGTCGTGTCCCAGTATGTGCCGGTCCCACTGGGTCTGATCCCTGGACTCGGCCTCGCTCTGGTTCCCACAGCCTCAGCGGGACGAAGCGGGGACCTCTCCTCGGGGTCTGAACAGGGCTCCGGGGTCGTCCAGGAAGGTTCCACCAGGTCTGTCGTTGTTTACAGCTCAGACACGGTGCAGAATAAGACTCAGGTGACAGTTCAGTGGATTCTGTTCACGTTTACGTCACAAAACCGGCAAATGTTTGGAACCATTTGGATGACGACTTCCTTTGGGCTTTTTTGGCGATAAGAATTCTGAGTAAATAGCCTGGTTTTCTTCATCTCAGTGTCGCTGTATTCTTTCTTTTTTCCTTTTTATAAACTGCCTGTTCATTTGTGTATTATAATTTGTCTCAATGAATTTAAAAAGAAAAACTGCAGTGTTCCGTTATGTTTCGTTATCAAGAAAAACATCACCGTATACAACCGAATAATCTACTGAGGTTATGTTTACACTGAAATGAAACACCGTATCACTGAATCAGCGATGATTTGCATCCAGACATGATTCACACAGTAACACAAAACTGCCTGAAACACTCGTCACATGACCAGGCTGGTGTCACGACGTCACGATGTCATGTGGGCGGTAAAAACAGAAAGTGGAGCATCGTGTCTGAAGCTGCAGCAGCCGTTTTCGAGTCTAGGAAAATGGCAAGTGTGAAAGTCGTAATCGTTCTATCTCGTCTGTTT
>NW_026571447.1:41206278-41219000 GCF_026225935.1 Boleophthalmus pectinirostris
CGCCGTCCTGTAAACCACCCTGCAAACACACACACAAATGTTCCGCAGTGTGGCTTTAAACGAGGCTCAGATCCCGACCCGACCTCACGGAGACTCACCTGTGCCGCACACACCTGGAGCGGTCCTGCCCCCTCACACACGCCTCCTCCGACACCTGGTCGAACGGCTGCGAGTACGATTCCTTCACGGACGTGGTGAAGCTGCACAAACACACAGAACAGGTCAGACTAAAACTGTTTAAAGATCACTGAGGTCCTCACCTATTTCTGTTCACTCAGCCGGGGTGAAAGGCTTGTTTGTGTTTGTTAATAATATTCTGTTGTGTCTGGTCCTTTTCCATTTAAGTGCCACTATTATTTAGATCAGAGGTGTTCACACTTTTTCATCATGTGAGCTACTACTACTACCTAATACAAAGCCAAACAAACTGCACTGAAACACTCTGTGCCCCTTTTTTGGACCCTCCCCCACAGTTTGAGAACCTCTTCTTTAAGAGAACTTCCTCTGGCACTTTACACAAAACTGTGAAAAAAGTGAAGGAAGATTTTTAAACCTGTTTTTTAAAGTTCCAAACTGGAGTTTCATTCTTTTGTGGTTTTGCAGTGATATTTACCAGCCTCTGCACGTTTACCAAACCAAACGCACATCGTGACAAACACAGATGCATTTGTCACTTTTGTTAGACAAACTTCAGCCAAATGTGGCAGTAGGTCTGTTCTGTAGATCCGCTCTATGCTGTAGACCTGCTTTGTGCCAACACTGGAACACAAATTTAGACTGGTTTTTGCTTCACGTTTGGTCTTGTTCTTCTAATCAGCCGCACTGTGGGAGGGGCTTGTGTTGGCTGTACGCAGGAAGGTGAGAGCGTGAAAAGGCGAGGGGCGGCGTGCTGACGTGAGGCAGGTGGACAGGTAGGATGTTTAGGAAGTTGAACCTGCCCTGTGATGCACGCTGGTACACGAGGGCACACGCTGTCGCAGACGAGCCGTGCATAGGGAGCGTGTGTGTTTGTGATGCGCCGTAGAGTCTCCGCGGGTTTCAAATGAGCGCACAGGCTGCCTGAGACACAACGCTACACAGTTTATTACCAACAGCAGCGGCCGGAATGAAATATGATCAACACTTGTTGAGTCAACCTCGAGTGAGAGACAAGACTTCCAAACGCGAGTCCGAGACGAGACACGGCGATCTACCCACACGACCTTGGAGATCGACTGGTAGATCGGGATCGACGTATTGAGCACTCCTGATTTAGACCATGTCGGACTGTTTGTTGCGCCCTCTCCGGACGCACAGGGATTTAAGGGGAGAGGGACACGCACTTCCATTCATGCGGGATTTTTACTTCGCCACTGGAGCTACTGGATCGTGTGTCAAAGCCTGAGCGCGGGTAACGTGAGTAACGCCGCAAACTCTTCGAACTCACGTTACATCTGCTGCTCAGCGGGGAAAACTTTTTGGGGGACAACTGAAGTTTGCTCGGGACAATTGCGGTTAAGGGTGTGGGCTTGGGTGAACTGTTCTTTATTGTTTTGTTGCACTGGGGTTTGGGTTTTGGGGATTGGGTGCGCGGTGCCGGGTGGTGGTATCGTGAGTTGATGTGGCCGTATTCGCATGTGTCTGGCAATGCCAATAAAAGCCGGATAGGCCAAAAGCACTTTATTTTTTGCATGTCTTTATCTGACCCCGCTGACGTGAATGGATCATCCCGCGTCCTAGATTTTGCGTTGTAGCTTTTCGTTTGTCGAGAAAAGGTGAATTGTTACAACAGTTTAAAGGTTCTGCATCACACAAAACCGACTCTTCTGAGTTTAAGTCTGTCCTTGTTGCAGTTGTGTTTTGTTTAGGGCTGGGCAAAAATAAAAAATATTAATCACATGAGTTTGAGTGCGATGTTGTACGCAAAACCAATTAATGAATTAAAAAGTAAAGTATATTGCACTTTTATTAGAAATGTAAATGAAAGAGTCAAACATTTGTTGGTATTCTGAAGGTTCAGGAAAAAATACTGAATGAATTTTTGTACTACTAATAAATTTTTTCAGTATTTTTTATTCAGTGAGTAATAAACACGACACTAGTATTTCAAGATCATTTTTTTTTTACTTGGACTGAAACAAAGGGTTAATATAATGGAATGGAAATGGACCAATCACAATTTTTCTTCCTGTGGTATCCGGGTAAATTAGTGACTCCACCTGCAGCGCTGAACTAAACAAACACCTGCAGGAGCTTCAGTGGCTGGAACGAAGACCTGAGCAACTCAAGTCAATGTGGGGATGAGTTTGAGATTGACACTTGTCTGAGCCAATCAGATTTCTTTGAGTTATGGGCGGGATCATATCATGAAATCTTCCGGGCCTTCGCGAATACCCTGTGACAACAAATATAAGTGAGACCGCAGCGACGAAAACCGCACTGGACACCTCGATTTGGACGCCTCAGGGACGTCTGGAAGAAGGAGAAGAAAGAGAAGACCGGTGAATCGGACCCCGCGGCCTGTCCGAAACTCGAAGTCGAGGCTCGGAGCCCGTGGTCAGGCCAGAGCTCGGAGTCTGCGGAGGCTCAGACACGTTGCATCTCACATGATCAGAAAAAAAGTGAAAACCGTGTAAAGAAAAGACTCAAAGAAACACTGGCGGTGGACTTTTTCAAAATAAAAGCCAGTGGTCCTAGTTTTGTTTCATTCACACATGTTTAAATCCTTTTCTCAGACTGAAAACGCTCCACTTCCACCTCGTGCAGGGCCGTCGCTCTGAACACATGGACACTTGAATTTATTTGTTTGTTTGGAGGATCAGCCCCTTGAGAGTCTCACCATCTCCTTTTTCAAATAAACAACGAAAAAACAAAGAAACAAAATCAACACAAACACTCACACTCACACACACTTGACCGTTATTCACAGAATAAATCAACAAAAACTCAGACAAAGTTCAAATATACTCACAAAAATTCAACAAAATGACCAAAAACAATTCCACAGGTTCTGTAAATGTTTCACCAGAGCATTTTTAATCAAAGAGACAAAAGTTAATGCCTGAATTGACGAGGGAAGAGTGTTTTCTAATTTGTTTTTTGACTCTTGGGACGACCAAAAATAACTGATCTGCGTGACGTTACACACAGAGCGTAGGGACCATGGGCTTGTGGTTCACCACCAAAACAATCAGGGTCGTAAATCCTCACAAAATTATCCATCCAAAAATGCAGCGTTAAGATTCGTTCACTCGACGGGAGGTGGGGACTTTTTTTATTGAATAATCGCTGCTGTTTGGTCCTGACGTTTGTAAAGCTCCAAATCCTGTAGGAAGAAGAACAATAACGTCTTTCCCCGAGATCAAATCGGGGTCTGGGGCAGGTCTGTCTTCGTCTACATCATCTCGATGTTTTGTTTACTGTTGTGTTGTTCCACAAAAGAGACACAGACAGACGCCACCAGTTTGACGTCACGGCTTCACAACTCACAGCTGATTGGTCGGTGCACCGTCTACAACTTCTGGGATTCTTGCAAAACCGTCTAGTGCAGACATGTCAAATCTGTATTATAGAGGCCCATTGGCTACAGACAGACTATAGAGACATGATTTATTTAAAATGTTGTTATTATTTTATATTCTGTTTGTTCTGGATTCACCGTTTAAGTAAAACTATTAATAAATATTTATTTGAATAAGAAAAGGTTTAACATTACAGATCTGGAAAGAAGAGAAAACAGGCAGATGTTGTTGAAATTTTTCAATAAATATTTCGTTTGGCCCAGGACTTAGTCCATTTTTAAATTTTGGCCTGTGTGAATTTGAGTTTGACTCTCCTGGTTTAGTGTATTTTGATTCCTGATTTAGTCGCGTGAGAAAAATGAAATTGAGCGGAGGCACTAGGTGGCGCCAGCCTGGCTAAGAAGCTGGTGCCAGCGCCAACAGAATCCCCTGAAATCTCCCTCTGTCTCTCTCCCTCGATGTCTGGACCTCCACATATGCAGCAGAATCTTCACGGAGAAATTTTCACTTTCAAATTCAAATTTTAAGTTCCTTGACTGAGTAAATTTAACAAACAGTTTGTGCTTAGAGGCCCAGATGTCAACGGCCCTGACCCTGTGACGTCATGAGGTAACACAGAAAACACCTCCACACACCTGCACTGGAACCATGTGGATCATTTCACACGTGGAATTTCCAATTTCTGCTGAACTAAAGGCAGAACTACCACTTCATGACATCACAAGGTGGAACAGAGCGTTTGGAGCTTTGGAGATGTAAACAGACTCATAATAAAGAGTCACTCAAACATGTGAATGAAACAAAACACAACTCCAGATCTTTGTAAAACAGAAAAAAGAAAAAAAGGTGCTCTGATTTGCGGTGAATTTATTAACAGTCACGTCACGTCAAAACGCGTTAGTGCCTCTGTCGTCCTTTTTTCTACTTTACACTGGATCAAAAAACTTAAAGTAATCTTCCAATTTTGTTATTTTTACAACTCCACATCTGTTTCTGAAGAGGAAACAACATTAGACCACGACTCAGTTCTGCATCATATACTAAGCTTAATGTTGGCTGTATGAGTCTGTACGAGGCTCCGCCCACAGTCCTACGTCCCCGATGCTCCCACACGACAATTCTCCATAAATACACAAAAACATGACACAAAACTGTTCCCAGCACCATGACAAACCTGAAGTGCTGTGCGTTAGTTTCATGATCAGGACGTGCGCCGCCTGTGGTCACATCAACACCAAACTCTCATTATCATCTGATTTCTGGAGTTTTTCAATCACTTAAACGACACGAAAACTGCAGAGTCAGACGTGAGCGATCGGAGGAGCATGATCAAACACAACCACGATGATTTCACTGTGTTCATCTCATTTTAATCGTCTTTTAACTCCAGAAGTCTGTGAGTATTCAGGTTTTGATTGCTCGTGTAACCGCAGGCGCTGATTGTGTTGGAACATTGCTCTTGGTGCTCTGAAGGGGGAGTGGGGAGCAAAGGGAGGGGAGAGTGTCGGGGTCAGAAGCAAAACTGAAACGTATAAAACATGTTGTACCGCGCTCAGTCAGAACTCTAATGTCAGACTAGTTTCATTTAAAACATTAAAACGACTGATATTTTGGAGGTTTACAGACGGAGAACAGGCTCCTCTGTGTTTAATTCTTATTTATTACATTGTTTGGTTTGAATATTACATTTTCAAAACAATAAAATCAAAATGTAAAAAAGAATAAACGATTTCTGATGTTCATCTCATCTTCTAGAAGCTCCATATTTCATTATTTTGTTAATGTGTTTAAAGAGAGAGAGGAGCTTAGAGCTTTTTCACA
Organism: Boleophthalmus pectinirostris; assembly: GCF_026225935.1. Taxonomy (NCBI): domain Eukaryota; kingdom Metazoa; phylum Chordata; class Actinopteri; order Gobiiformes; family Gobiidae; genus Boleophthalmus; species Boleophthalmus pectinirostris. The sequence goes on from NW_026571447.1 coordinate 41,211,600, forward strand.
ACGACTGGTAGTGCTGCTTAAGGTTTTCTGTGTAAATGTGTGTGTGTGTAAATGTGTAAAGTTCAGCTTCTGTCGGACTAAAGGACTCAGGCCCCGTTCACACTAGTGTGTATGTGAGTGGTGTTGTTGGAGTTCATGTTGGTCCAGATGTGACAGAGACTGTGGGACTCCTGAAAACTCTGATACTCTGATGTGTGTCTGTCACCGCCGAGTCTCACCCACAAAACACTAAGACACACAATATGTGTCATTCACATAAACGTGTGTCTGTGTGCACCTCAGTCTGTTCTGTGTTTCTGATGTGTTGTTGGTTCATGTGAAACTTTTCACACATTATACATGTGCAGGTGGTGCACACAGACACACGTTTATGTGAATGGACACATATTGTGTGTCTTAGTGTTTTGTGGGTGAGACTCGGTGGTGACAGACACACATCAGAGTATCAGAGTTTTCAGGAGTCCCACAGTCCCCGTCACATCTGGACCAACATGAACTCCAACAACACCACTCACATACACACTAGTGTGAACGAACACTGTACACACAACAACACCACTCACATACACACTAGTGTGAACCAACACTGTACACACAACAACACCACTCACATACACACTAGTGTGAACCAACACTGTACACACAACAACACCACTCACATACACACTAGTGTGAACCAACACTGTACACACAACAACACCGCTCACATACACACTAGTGTGAACCAACACTGTACACACAACAACACCACTCACATACACACTAGTGTGAACCAACACTGTACACACAACAACACCGCTCACATACACACTAGTGTGAACCAACACTGTACACACAAAACAACACCGCTCACATACACACTAGTGTGAACCAACACTGTACACACAACAACACCACTCACATACACACTAGTGTGAACGAACCCTGCACACACAACAACACCACTCACATACACACTAGTGTGAACGAACACTGCACACACAACAACACCACTCACATACACACTAGTGTGAATGAACCCTGCACACACAACAACACACTCACATACACACTAGTGTGAACCAACACTGTACACACAACAACACCACTCACATACACACTAGTGTGAACCAACACTGTACACACAACAACACCACTCACATACACACTAGTGTGAACCAACACTGTACACACAACAACACCACTCACATACACACTAGTGTGAATGAACCCTGCACACACAACAACACCGCTCACATACACACTAGTGTGAACCAACACTGTACACACAACAACACCGCTCACATACACACTAGTGTGAACCAACACTGTACACACAACAACACCACTCACATACACACTAGTGTGAACCAACACTGTACACACAACAACACCACTCACATACACACTAGTGTGAACCAACACTGTACACACAACAACACCACTCACATACACACTAGTGTGAACCAACACTGTACACACAACAACACCACTCACATACACACTAGTGTGAACCAACACTGTACACACAACAACACCGCTCACATACACACTAGTGTGAACCAACACTGTACACACAACAACACCGCTCACATACACACTAGTGTGAACGAACACACACACAACACCACTCACATACACACTAGTGTGAATGAACCCTGCACACACAACAACACCACTCACATACACACTAGTGTGAACGAACCACTCACATACACACTAGTGTGAACGAACCCTGCACACACAACAACACCACTCACATACACACTAGTGTGAACCAACACTGTACACACAACAACACCACTCACATACACACTAGTGTGAACCAACACTGTACACACAACAACACCACTCACATACACACTAGTGTGAATGAACCCTGCACACACAACAACACCACTCACATACACACTAGTGTGAATGAACCCTGCACACACAACAACACCACTCACATACACACTAGTGTGAATGAACCCTGCACACACAACAACACCACTCACATACACACTAGTGTGAATGAACCCTGCTCCCTCAACCACTGAATGTTTGATTTTCTGACCTCAGACTGAAGAAAATGTGACTGTGACGATTCAACACTAAATAAACGAGTGAATAAAAGGAGCAGGTCTCACGTCTCCCACAGGCTGCACACGTTTGGGTCCCGGGGGTCGAGGGCGGAGCCGAGGGGGGGCAGGGTCCAGAGGAGGAGGGGCCAGAGGAGGAGGGGCGGGGTCAGGGGGCAGAGGGAGGGGCCCGGGGCAGGCATGGCACTGGGGGGGAGGCAGGTCCGACGACGGGAGCTTCACATCCAGAACCGAGCCCCTGACGCTGCAGAAGAGACGAGACTCGGGACGAGACTCGGGACGAGACTCGGGACGAGACTCGGGACGAGACTCGGGACGAGACTCGGGACGAGACTCGGGACGAGACTCGGGACGAGACTCAGATCGGCTCCGTCTGTGGAACAAAAAACAGAAACACGGACCACAGTTAAAACCCAACGTCGCACGCAAATATCTGCTGAGACACGGAAAATAATAATAACCCATTTAAAGTGAAACGAAACACCCAGACTGTGAGCTTTGGGGAAGGAGTTTATTTGTACAACACAAACTGTTCACAAAGTCGTGTCAAGTGTTTTACAGAAAAAGAAAAACAATAAAATCACATTAAAACAAATCAAAACATAAATAATCTTCTTAAAATTAAAAAAGTGAGACGTTCAATGAGAGAGAAGAGTGAAGAATAAAAACCTTTAGTCAGACGCAGCTGAACAAAAAAGTTTAGAGTCTGAACGAGACCAAGACCACGGCCCATCCAGACCAAATCAAGACCGTCTGTGTCATTTTCAACATTTATTTGTATTTTACAGGGTTTTTTTGGCACATTTATATCCATGTTTTTATAAATCTATCTTCATCTGAACTGATCAAAGTTTATTTAAGATTAAAATAAGAAAAACTGAACTGAAAACACTCTGCTGTTTTTTGTTTTGTTTTGTTTTTTTACCTATTTTAGTCCAGGTTTAGTCTTGGTTTAGTTTGAGTTTAGTCCTGGTTTAGACCTGTTTTTTTTTACCTAATTTGGACCTGGTTTAGACCTTGTTTAGACCTGGTTCAGGTTTAGTTTAGACCTGGTTTAAGTCCTGGTTTAAACCTGTTTTGTTTGTTTTTTTACCTGGTTTAGACCTGTTTTAGTCCTGGTGTAGTCCTGGTTTAGTTCTAGTTCAGACCTGGTTTAGATCTTGTTTAGTTTAGATCTGTGTTAGTCCTGGTTTAGTCCTGGTTTAGTCCTGTTTAGTCCTGGTTTAGACCTGGTTTAGTCCTGTTTAGTAGTCCTGGTTTAGTCCTGGTTTAGACCTGTTTTAGTCCTGGTTTAGTCCTGGTTTAGTGCTGGTTTAGTCCTGGTTTAGACCTGGTTTAGACCTGGTTTAGTCCTGGTTTAGACCTGGTTTAGTCCTGGTTTAGTCCTGGATTGAAGGATCACACAGGAAAACGTGAAGGAAAATCAGATTCTATCGTCTAAAGAAGAGTTTTATTTTTATTTTCTTTTTTTTATCAGTATCGAGTATCGAGTATCGAGTCAGTTCCTCAGTATCGATCTGGAGTTTGAAACCCTGTTCTCCATTTCCTCTCTTTTCTCGCTCGTTTCTGTGGAAGCGTCCGACCTGAACGAGCACGAGGCAGATTTATAAAACCTCCCGACTGGGCCCCACGGCGAAGCACCGCGAACTTTCCACACAGAGAATCTGAACCCAGAAACACAGAGAGAAAAAACAAGAGAAAAAAGGAGAGAGAAGGAGCGGAAAGTGTGAGCGACAGACGAGCGCTGAGCTGAGCACAACCAGGACCACTCCAGAACTCAACCAAAACACTCCAGGACCCGAGGCCGGAGCCAGGACCTGGACGGGGCCAGGACCTGGACGGGGCCAGGACCCGGACGGGGCCGCGGGCCGAGTGACGGTGACGTGATCCGGATCTGGAGCCGAGGATTTAATAACGAACAAAAGAGTGAAATAAAAACCCCAGGGTCAAACAGAGAGAGTTAAGACCAAAGTGACCTGGTTTAGTCCTGTTTTAGTCCTGGTTTAGTCCTGGTTTAGTCCTGTTTTAGTCCTGTTTTAGTCCTGGTTTAGTCCTGTTTTAGACCTGGTTTAGTCCTGGTTTAGTCCTGTTTTAGTCCTGTTTTAGTCCTGGTTTAGTCCTGGTTTAGTCCTGGTTTAGTCCTGGTTTAGTCTGGTTTAGTCCTGTTTAGTCCTGGTTTCCTGGTTTAGTCCTGGTTTAGTCTTTAGTCCTGGTTTAGTCCTGGTTAGTCCTGTTTAGTCCTGGTTTAGTCCTGGTTTAGTCCTGGTTTAGTCCTGGTTTAGTTTTAGTCCTGGTTTAGACCTGGTTTAGTCCTGGTTTAGTCCTGTTTAGTCCTGTCCTGTTTTAGTCCTGTTTTAGTCCTGGGTTAGTCCTGGTTTAGACCTGGTTTAGTCCTAGTTTAGTCCTGGTTTAGTCCTGGGTTAGTACTGGTTTAGTCCTGGTTTAGTCCTAGTTTAGTCCTGGTTTAGTCCTGGGTTAGTCCTGTGTTAGACCTGGTTTAGTCCTAGTTTAGTCCTGGTTTAGTCCTGGTTTAGTCCTGGTTTAGTCCTGGTTTAGTCCTGGTTTAGTTAGTCCTGGTTTAGTTTTGTTTTAGTCCTGGTTTAGACCTGGTTTAGTCCTGGTTTAGACCTGGTTTACCTGGTTTAGTCCTAGTTTAGTCCTGGTTTAGTCCTGGGTTAGTCCTGGTTTAGTCCTGGTTTAGTCCTAGTTTAGTCCTGGTTTAGTCCTGGTTAGTCCTGGTTTAGACCTGGTTTAGTCCTAGTTTAGTCCTGGTTTAGTCCTGGGTTAGTCCTGGTTTAGACCTGGTTTAGTCCTAGTTTAGTCCTGGTTTAGTCCTGGTTTAGACCTGGTTTAGTCCTGGTTTTAGTCCTGTTTAGTCCTGGTTTAGTCCTGGTTTAGTCCTGGTTTAGTCCTGGTTTTAGTCCTGGTTTAGTCCTGGTTTAGACCTGGTTTAGTCCTGGTTTAGTCCTGGTTTATTCCTGGTTTACCTGGTTTAGTCCTGGTTTAGAGTCCTGGTTTAGTCCTGGTTTAGTCCTGGTTTAGACCTGGTTTAGTCCTGGTTTAGTCCTGGTTTATCCTGGTTTAGTCCTGGTTTAGTCCTGGTTTAGTCCTGGTTTAGTCCTGGTTTAGTCCTGGTTTAGTCCTGGTTTAGTAGTCCTGGTTTAGACCTCCTGTCCTGTTTAGACCTGTTTTAGTCCTGGTTTAGACCTGGTTTAGTCCTGGTTTAGACCTGGTTTAGTCCTGGTTTAGTCCTGGTTTAGACCTGGTTTAGTCCTGGTTTAGTCCTGGTTTAGTAGTCCTGGTTTTAGTCCTGTTTAGTCCTGTTTAGTCCTGGTTTAGTCCTGGTTTAGTCCTGGTTTAGTCCTGGTTTACCTGGTTTAGTCCTGGTTTAGTCCTGGTTTAGTATTTGTGTGATGAATAAACTCTGTCTGTGAACCACACGAGCTTCTGTTTCACTTCCTTCAGTTGGAGTCAGATTTTCTTCAGTGTTGGAGGTAAAACTCAGATAAACTAAAGAGTCGGTGATGTTTAACGGAAAAACATTCAACATGAGCCTCCCCAAAAAAACAAAAAAAAAACAAAAAAAACAAAAAGCAGCAATAAGGCAAATAACAAGAAAAAAATATATATTTAACTATGACCAAATGATTAACTATAAATAATTATGAACAATGAACAAACTAATCATTTTGAAATCTGTGACTGAACTTGTAGAAAATGAATTTTCCAGCACAGAGAAAGAGTTTATGTTTAAACAATGAAAACGTGAAGTTAAAAGACGACGTCAAAAACACGTCTACAGAAAATGATCAAATATGTTGGTTTTGTGATTCAAATGATCTTAAACAAAGAGCTGAACAAAGCCCAGGTCTAAACCAGGACTAAACCAGGTCTAAACCAGGTCTAAACCAGGACTAAACCAGGACTAAACCAAACCAGGTCTAAACCAGGTCTAAACCAGGACTAAACCAGGTCTAAACCAGGTCTAAACCAGGAGGTCTAAACCAGGACTAAACCAGGTCTAAACCAGGTCTAAACCAGGTCTAAACCAGGTCTAAACCAGGTCTAAACCAGGACTAAACCAGGACTAAACCAGGTCTAAACCAGGTCTAAACCAGGACTAAACCAGGTCTAAACCAGGTCTAAACCAGGTCTAAACCAGGTCTAAACCAGGACTAAACCAGGACTAAACCAGGTCTAAACCAGGACTAAACCAGGACTAAACCAGGTAAACCAGGTAAACTAAACCAGGTCTAAACCAGGTCTAAACCAGGTAAAAGGACCAGGTCTAAACCAGGAAACTAAACCAGGACTAAACCAGGACTAAAACAGGTCTAAACCAGGTCTAAACCAGGACTAAACAGGACTAAACCAGGTCTAAACCAGGTCTAAACCAGGTCTAAACCAGGTGGTCTAAACCAGGTCTAACTAAACCAGGACTAACCACCAGGTCTAAACCAGGTCTAAACCAGGAAACTAAACCAGGACTCTAAACCAGGTCTAAACCAGGTCTAAACCAGGTCTACAGGTAAAACCAGGTCTAAACCAGGTCTAAACCAGGTCTAAACCAGGACTAAACCAGGTCTAAACCAGGACTAAACCAGGTCTAAACCAGGACTAAACCAGGTCTAAACCAGGTCTAAACCAGTCTAAACCAGGTCTAAACCAGGTCTAAACCAGGTCTAAACCAGGTCTAAACCAGGACTAAACCAGGTCTAAACCAGGTCTAAACCAGGACTAAACCAGGTCTAAACCAGGTCTAAACCAGGTCTAAACCAGGTCTAAGGTCTAAACCAGGTCTAAACCAGGTCTAAACCAGGTCTAAACCAGGACTATATAAGGTCTAAACCAGGTAAACAGGACAGGTCAAACCAGGTCTAAACCAGGTCTAAACCAGGTCTAAACCAGGACTAAAACAGGTCTAAACCAGGACTAAACCAGGACTAAACCAGGTCTAAAACAGGGTCTAAACTAGGTCTAAACCAGGTCTAAACCAGGTCTAAACCAGGACTAAACCAGGTCTAAACCAGGACTCTAAACCAGGACTAAACCAGGTCTAAACCAGTCTAAACCAGGACTAAACCAGGTCTAAACCAGGTCTAAACCAGGTAAACTAAACCAGGTCTAAACCAGGTCTAAACCAGGTCTAAAACAGGTCTAAACCAGGTCTAAAACAGGTCTAAACCAGGACTAAACCAGGTTCTAAAACAGGATCTAAACCAGGACTAACCAGGTCTAAACCAGGTCTAAAACCAGGTCTAAAACAGGTCTAAACCAGGTCTAAAACAGGTCTAAACCTACCAAAACAGGTCTAAACCAGGACTAAACCAGGTCTAAA
>NW_026571447.1:41219500-41222000 GCF_026225935.1 Boleophthalmus pectinirostris
TGTTTCTTTAAGGTCAGAACAACAGAACTTTGACTTTTGGTTTAGTCCTGGTTGTGTGTTGTTGTTGTTCTTGCTTGTGTTGACTGTGTGTGTGTGTGTGTGTTTGTTGTGTGTGTGTGCGTCAGGACCTGACGGTGGACGACCCTGGAGCGCCCCCTGTGGAGCGTTTGTCTCACAGGGTTAAATGGAGCGTCCTGACGGAGGCGGGGCCTCGCACCGTCCTCGTGGCTCTGGAGGGAAAAGTCCAGGTCTCTGAGGACTTCGTGGACCGGGCCAGTCTGCCAGAGTACCCCCCGCCCCCCTCCGCCCAGGCCGGCCCCCTGGACCCCCCCTCCGCCCAGGCCGGCCCCCTGGACCCCCCTCCGCCCAGGCCGGCCCCCTGGACGTGTCCCTGCTCCTGTCGTCTCTGCGTCGCTCGGACTCGGGGGTTTACAGGTGTGAGGTGCAGAGAGGCATAGAGGATCATCACCAAGACGTCACCGTCAACGTCACCGGTACAAACTCCTCTGCTCCTCCTCTACTCCTCCTCTGCTCCTCTACACCTCCTCTGCTCTCCTCTTACTCCTCCTCTGCTCTCTACTCCTCCTCTGCTCCTCTAACCTCCTCCTGCTCCTCCTCTACTCTCCTCTGCTCCTCTACACCTCCTCTGCTCCTCCTCTACCCTCCTCCTCTGCTCTCTCTCACCTCCTCTCCCTCCTCCTCTCCTCTCTGCTCCTCTACACCTCCTCTGCTTCTCTACACCTCCTCTGCACCCCTCTACTCCTCCTCTGCTCCCTTGCACCTCCTCTGCACCTCTACTCCTCCTCTACACCTCTACTCCTCCTACACCCCTACACCTCCTCTACACCTCCTCTGCTCCTCCTCTCTCCTCTACCCTCCTCTACACCTCTACACCTCCTCTAGCACCTTCCTCTTGCTCCTCTACACCTCCTCTGCACCTCCTCTCCTCCTCCTCTACCTCCTCCTCCTCTCTACTCCTCTACACCTCCTCTGCTCCTCTACACCTCCTCTGCACCTCCTCTACTCCTCCTCTGCTCCTCTGCACCTCCTCTGCACCTCACTCCTCCTCTACACCTCTACACCTCCTCTACACCTCCTCTGCTCCTCTACTCCTCCTCTACACCTCTACACCTCCTCTACACCTCCTCTGCTCCTCTACTCCTCCTCTACACCTCTACACCTCCTCTACACCCTCTGCTCCTCTGCTCCTCCTCTCCTCTACACCTCCTCTGCTCCTCCTCTACTCCTCCTCTGCTCCTCTACACCTCCTCTGCTCCTCTACACCTCCTCTACTCCTCCTCTGCTCCTCTACACCTCCTCTGCTCCTCTACACCTCCTCTCTCTCCTCTACTCCTCCTCTGCTCCTCTACTCCTCCTCTGCTCCTCCTCTACTCCTCCTCTGCTCCTCTACACCTCCTCTGCTCCTCCTCTTACTCCTCCTCTGCTCCTCTACACCTCCTCTGCTCCTCCTCTACTCCTCCTCTGCTCCTCTACACCTCCTCTGCTCCTCTACACCTCCTCTGCACCTCCTCTACTCCTCCTCTGCTCCTCTGCACCTCCTCTGCACCTCTACTCCTCCTCTACACCTCTACTCCTCCTCTACACCTCTACACCTCCTCTACACCTCCTCTGCTCCTCTACACCTCCTCTACACCTCCTCTGCTCCTCTACTCCTCCTCTACACCTCTACACCTCCTCTACACCTCCTCTGCTCCTCTACACCTCCTCTGCACCTCCTCTGCACCTCCTCTGCTCCTCTACTCCTCCTCTCTCCTCTACTCCTCTACCCTCCTCTCTCTCTACCTCCTCTACCTCCCCTCCTCCTCTCTCTCTCCTCCTCTACTCCTCTACACCTCTCTACACCTCCTCTCCTCCTCACCTCCTCTGCTCCTCTACTCCTCCTCTCTACACCTCTACACCTCCTCTACTCCTCCTCTGCTCCTCTACTCCTCCTCTACACCTCTACACCTCCTCTACACCTCCTCTGCTCCTCTACTCCCTCTCTCACCTCTACACCTCCTCTACACCTCCTCTCTCCTCTACACCTCCTCTGCACCTCCTCTGCACCTCCTGTACACCTCCTCTACACCTCCTCTGCTCCTCTACACTCCTCCTCTCTACTCCTCCTCTACACCTCCTCTACACCTCCTTTACTCCTCCTCTGCTCCTCTACACCTCCTCTACTCCTCCTCTGCACCTCCTCTACACCTCCTCTGCATCTCCTCTGCTCCTCTACACCTCCTCTGCACCTCCTCTACTCCTCCTCTACACCTCCTTTACTCCTCCTCTGCTCCTCTACACCTCCTCTACTCCTCCTCTACACCTCCTCTACACCTCCTTTACTCCTCCTCTGCTCCTCTGCACCTCCTCTGCTCCTCTACTCCTCCTCTACACCTCTACACCTCCTCTACACCTCCTCTGCTCCTCTACTCCTCCTCTACACCTCTACACCTCCTCTACACCTCCTCTACTCCTCTACACCTCCTCTGCACCTCCTCTG
>NW_026571447.1:41229500-41237000 GCF_026225935.1 Boleophthalmus pectinirostris
CCCGGTTTAGTCCAGGTTTAGTCCTTCTTTAATCCTGGTTTAGTTCTTCTTTAATCCTGGTTTAGTCCTTCTTTATTCCCGGTTTAGTCCAGGTTTAGTTCTTCTTTAATCCTGGTTTAGTTCTTCTTTAATCCTGGTTTAGTCCTTCTTTATTCCCGGTTTAGTCCAGGTTTAGTTCTTCTTTAATCCTGGTTTAGTTCTTCTTTAATCCTGGTTTAGTCCTTCTTTAGACCTGGTTCAGTCCTTCTTCAGTCCTGGTTTAGTCCTGGTTTAGTTCTTCTTCAGTTCTGGTTTAGTTAGACCAACATCTGGAGATGGTCCCACTGCTCCTGAGGTTTAAAACGGATGTCCTGCAGTCAGGTCATGTCCTGCAGTCTGGTCATGTCCTGCAGTCAGGTCATGTCTGTGTGTGTCCCTCAGGTCGTGTCCTGAGGTCAGGTCATGTCTGTGTGTGTCCCTCAGGTCGTGTCCTGCAGTCAGGTCATGTCTGTGTGTGTCCCTCAGGTCGTGTCCTGCAGTCAGGTCATGTCTGTGTGTGTCCCTCAGGTCGTGTCCTGCAGTCAGGTCATGTCTGTGTGTGTCCCTCAGGTCGTGTCCTGCAGTCAGGTCATGTCTGTGTGTGTCCCTCAGGTCGTGTAGAACTGGTTTTAGACCTGGTTCAGACCTGGTTCAGACCTGGACCTTTCAGACCTGGTTCAGAGACCAGACCTGGTTCAGACCTGGTTCAGAGTTTAGTCCTGGTTCAGACCTGGTTCAGACCTGGTTCAGACCTGGTTCAGACCTGGTTCAGACCTGGTTTAGTCCTGGTTCAGACCTGGTTTTCCTGGTTCAGACCTGGTTCAGACCTGGACCTTTCACCTGGACCTGGTTCAGACCTGGTTCAGTCCTGGTTCAGACCTGGTTCAGACCTGGTTCAGACTGGTTCAGACCTGGGTTCAGACCTGGTTCAGACCTGGTTCAGACCTGGTTCAGACCTGGTTCTCGTCCTCAGGTGTGGTGTTCTTGTACCGACCCGGGGGCAGATATTCTCTGATGTTCTCGGAGGCTCAGGAGGCGTGTCTCAGAGCCGGAGCTCGGATCGCAACCGGACCAGAACTTTACGCCGCCTTCAAGACCGGACTGCACCAGTGCGACGCCGGCTGGGTCCAGGACCAGACCGTCAGGTACAAAGGGACTGGACCAGGACTGGACCGGGACTAGACCAGGACTAGACCAGGACTAGACCAGGACTAGAGCAGGACTGGACCAGGACTGAATGAAAAAATAATTATTGACTAATAGACTAAAACTCCAGACTGATCCAGACCAGGACTAGACCTGTACTGATCCAGACCTGGTCCAAACCCAGTCTAAACCAGTCTAACCCCGCTCTAACTTGCTCTAAATTTAGTCTAATCTGGTTTTACCCGACCTAAACCCGGTGTATATCCATTTTAACGCAGTCTAACTCCACTCTAATTCGGTCTAAACCTGGTCTAACCTCAGTCTAACCTCGGTCTAAACCTGGTCTAAATCTGGTCTAACCCTGGTCTAAATCTGGTCTAACCCCGGTCTAAACCCGGTCTAAACCTGGTCTAAACCCGGTTTAAAACCAGTCTAAACCCGGTCTGACCCGGTGTGTGCTGCAGGTACCCGGTGGTGTTCCCCAGAGCGGCCTGTGGGGGCGATGTTCCTGGAGTCCGGACTTACGGCCTGAGACCAGCGGACGAGACCTGGGACGTGTACTGCTACAGCCACACCAGCAGGGGTCAGTGTGCGGGCTGAGGGGCGGGGCCAAAGGGGGCGGGGCCACAGGAAAATGAGTTGAGCTTAAATCTTAAACTTAAAACTTAGATCTTATTCTCCAAACTGTTCTCCTGAGATGTTTCTCCAGGTTCCAGTCGTTTCTTTTCTCTGAAGTTTATTTGGACTGATTCATGTTTGAGGAAACTTTAGTCTGTTATTTTCAAGACGCCGTTTGTCGTCAAAACCACAAGAACAAGAAAGTGCAGCTCAGTCTGTTTGTCTTCTGCTCCTCTACATTAACAAACGGGGTTTTGTTTTGTCGTGGCTCCACGTACAAAATGTTCTCTGTAAACTCAGGATGATTTCTTAGTCAGACAAATGTTTCCTTTTTGGTTCTTCCTGTGGATCAATCCTGCCCATCACCTTCACCTTTCACTATTTTTCAATTCTGTTGGGAAGAGAAACAGTTTGAACGGAGGTTTGAGTCACACACATCTGATTCACTTTTGCATTTATGAAGTTCACAAACACATTTCTGGAGTCGTTTTCCGCTGTTTGGATCCAACAACCACAACAATTACGACGTCCGAATCCCAAAACTAAAATATGACAATATCAGAACCAGAAACAAAAGTGAAATGGTTCAAAAGACTTGGAAGGTTTAGGTTTGATATTCACTTTTTTGGAAAATCCTTCCCAGTATGAACTGTACGATGACCGGAAGTCTGAAATTCAGGATGCATGAATTCTCCAGCTTCTGCACAACAAATATCATCAGAACCACTGCGGGAAAAGTTTGGATGGTGTTTGTGACGGTGGAGGAATCACAAACCCAGATGACAGAAAAGACCACAGTTTTAGACCTTATAGAGTCCTGGTTTAGTCCTGGTTTAGTCCTGGTTTAGTCCTGGTTTAGTCCTGGTTTAGTCCTATTTAGACCTGGTTTAGTCCTGATTTAGACCTGGTTTAGACCTGGTTTAGATCAGAACCTCCCCCCAGACGCTCACACACATTAATTAAAAAAAACATTTCACCAGTTTAACACCAAAGAGCAAGAAAACATGATTATTATCATTATTATTATTATTGAGCTCCTCCACTTGAGGCAGGGACTCTCCACCCACCTGGAGAGGGCAAGACGCCTTTTTCCGGTCGAGAACCACAACCTCAGATTTGGAGGAGCTGATCTTCATCCCAGCAGCTTCACACTCGGCTGCAAACCGCCCCAGTGCTGCAGGTCCTGGTTCGATGAAGCCAACAGGACAACATCATCTGCGAACAGCAGAGATGATCCTGTGGTCCCCAAACTGGACCCCCTCCGGCCCCTGACTGCCCCAGAAACTCTGTCCATAAACACAATGAACAGAACTGGTGACACGGAGTCCAACATGCACCGGGAACAGGTCTGACTTACTGCCGGCAACGAACACAGCTCCTGCTCCGGTCATACAGGGACCGGACAGCCCTTAGCAAAGGGCCCCGGACCCCAGACTCCCAGAGCACCCCCCACAGGACACCACGAGGGACACGGTCGAATGCCTTCTCCAAGTCCACAAAGCACATGTGGACTGGTTGGGCAAACTCCCATGAACCTCGAGCACCGATGGAGAGTGTAGAGCTGGTCCAGTGTTCCAAGACCAGGACGAAAACCACACTGCTCTCCTCCTGGATCCGAGGTTCGACTATCGACTATCGGCCGGATTCTCCTCTCCAGTCCCTGGCATAGACCGGGAAGGCTGAGGAGTATGATCCCCCTATAGTTGGAACACACCCTCCGGTCCCCCTTCTTATACAGAGGGACCACCACCCCGGTTTGCCAGTCCAGAGGTTCTGTCCCCGACCGCCACGCGATGTTGAAGAGGCGTGTCAGCCAAGACCCACAACATCCAGAGACTTAAGGTACTCAGGACGGATCTCATCCAACCCCGGAGCCTTGCCACCAAGGAGCTTTAACCACCTCAGTGACTTCAGCCAGGGTGATGGATGAGTCCGCCTCCGAGTCCCCAGCCTCGGCCTCCTCCTCGGAGGACGTGACGGTGGGATTGAGGTGCAGCGTCTGCAGTGATGCGGTCGCTGTATCGGTCGTTGTGGTGAAGAGGAGCTGAGTCTAAAGGTGAAGCTCTCGATTTACCGTCAGTCTTCGTTCCTACTCTCACCTCTGGTCATGAGCTCTGGGTAATGACCGAAAGGACGAGATCGCAGATACAAGCGCTCGAAATGAGTTTCCTCTGCAGGGTGTCTGGGCGTCTCCCTTAGAGACAGAGTGAGGAGCTCAGTCACACGGGAGGAGCTCGGAGTAGAGCCGCTGCTCCTCCTCGTGGAGAGGAGCGTCTGAGGGGAGGACGTCTGTTCTGATGTCTCCTGGACGTGTCCCTCAGGAGGTGTTCATGTCCCACCGGGAGGAGGCCCCGGGGAAGACCCAGGACACACTGGAGGGACGATGTCTCTCGGCTGGCCTGGGAACGTCTCGGGGTTCCCCCAGAGGAGCTGGAGGAAGTGTCTGGGGTGAAGGAAGTCTGGGAGTCCCTGTTTAGACTGATGCCCCCGAGACCCGACCCCGGATAACTGGAAGAAAATGGATGGATTATTATTATTATTATTAACATGAGGAGATTTTCATTCATATTTAACTCTGGTCTGGTTGTGTTGTAGGTGAAGTGTTCCCTCTAGCGACCTCTGCTGGTTGGTCGTACTCGGAGGCGTCGGAGGCGTGCGCCGCTCGGGGGGCGGAGCTATCGTCCGTGGCCGACCTGTACGTGGCGTGGAGGCGGGGCTTGGACTGGTGCAGAGCGGGCTGGCTGTCCGACGGGTCCGTGCGTTATCCAATCAGCCGTCCCCGGGCGCAGTGCGGGGGCGGAGCTACGGGAGTACACGCCGTTTACATCAACGACGACCAGAGCGGAAACCCCAGTCACAGTACACGCTTCGACGCCTTCTGTACCCGAGGTACTACTACTACTACTACTACTACTACTACTACTACTACTACTACTACTACTACTACTACTACTACTACTACTACTACTACTACTACTACTACTACTACTACTATTACAGTACATCCTGTTTTTACTTTTGTGTTTCAGTGAAGTCGTCCAGTGAGACAGAGTACGTCACCACCACAGATACTTCAGATACTTTTACTACAAATACTACAGATACTTCATATACTCCTACTGCGCCCCCTGCTGTGGTGGAGGTGGAGGAGGCTGTGAACATGACGAGCTCCACGCACCTGTCCAGACCAGGTGAGACGCACGACCGACGGTTCTACTCCTGTTCGCCCTTGAGCAAGACACTGAAATGATCACAGTAACAACATGATGATGAGGAGATGATGATGATGATGATGATGATGATGATGATGATGATGATGAGATGAGGATGATGATGATTCTGATGATGATGATTGATGATGATGATGAGGAGGAGGATGATGATGATGATGATGATGAGGAGGATGATGATGAGGATGATGATGATGATGATGATGATGATGATGATGATGATGATGAGGATGATGAGGATGATGATGATGAGGAGGATGATGATGAGGAGGAGGATGATGATGATGATGATGATGATGATGATGATGATGATGAGAGGAGGAGGATGATGATGATGATGATGATGATGATGAGGATGATGATGATGATGATGAGGAGGATGATGATGATGATGATGATGATGATGATGATGATGATGATGATGATGATGATGATGATGATGATGATGATGATGATGAGGAGGAGGAGGATGATGATGATGATGATGATGATGAGGAGGAGGATGATGATGATGATGAGGAGGATGATGATGATGATGATGATGATGATGATGATGATGATGATGATGATGATGATGATGAAGGAGGAGGATGAGGATGATGAGGATGATGATGATGATGATGAGGAGGAGATGATGATGATGATGATGATGATGATGATGATGATGATGATGATGATGATGATGATGATGATGATGATGATGATGATGAGGAGGAGGATGATGATGATGATGATGATGATGATGAGATGATGATGAGGATGATGATGAGGATGATGATGAGATGATGATGATGATGATGATGATGATGAGGATGATGATGATGATGATGATGATGATGATGATGATGATGATGATGATGATGATGATGATGATGATTCTGAGTTTGGGTTTTGTTCCGCCGCAGCTCCGTCCCCGATCCCGGCCCCGGACCACCTGGAGACCTCAGGATCAGGTTCTGGGTCTGGACTTGAATCCGGGTCAGGTCCAGTCCCCGGGTCTGGTCTTGGGTCCGGCTCTGGTGTGGACCTGGTTTTCTCGGGCTCAGAGTCTGTCCTGGTCCAGTCCGGGTCTGGTTCTGGTTCTGGGGGTCCACAGGAGGCTGGAGGAGAGGGGAGCGCCACACTGATCCTGCCCGGCCCCGAGGCTCCGTTCTCTGGGGAGAGCAGCGGCGGTGAGGGCCTCTCTGGCTCTGGAGCGGCTGGAGACGTCAGTGGAGGTCAGAGTTTAAACCACTTCAGGCCTTTTCATATTTCACAAGAACTTTGTTCTCACCTCCAGAGCCGAACAAAACGACGTCTAAATGTTGTTGGTCCAGTTCCTGTGGTTCTGTTCTTGTTCTTGTTCTAGACGCCTCCGTTAGTTCTGCAGGTCTGTTCTGTTGTTGTTTATGTGTTTGTGGTTTCTCTGTTTCCTCGTCGTTTTTGAGAGACACTGGAGGAAATGATGAGAAAACACAAACATGTGAAAGACACAACGACGATAAAGAGACAAACAAAGAAACTCATGGAGGGAGATCAACGACATTTTTGACTCAGACCAAAATCAGAGTAGAAAAGTCTGGAGTTTTTACAAGACAAGAGAAAGACAAAAGGGTCACCAAAAAAAAAGCATCAGGCTGGAGAGAAAAACCCTGGATGGGGGGGCAGAACATCTTTTGAAATCTGAAATGTCAGAGCCCAAAAGAACTTTGTTCTTGTCCTTCTCACCTCAAGAACAAGAACAAAGTTCTTCTGTTCTTGTGAACATGAACCGGCCTTTAGGGTTAAAAACAAAATCCTTCTGTGAGTCCAGTAAAAGATAAAAATATGAATTCTGTCTTTCTCCTCTAGGGTTCAGTGGCCTCTCCTCTGGTTCAGGGGAAAGTGGACTTGGGTCTGGTCTCGGGTCTGGACTTGGGTCTGGTCTCGGGTCTGGACTTGGGTCTGGTCTCGGGTCTGGACTTGGGTCTGGTCTCGGGTCTGGTGTCGGTGGATCCTGGTCTGGTTCTGGTTCTGGTTCTTCTGGGGGTGTGAGCTTTGTGGATGGAGACCTGCTGGACTTTACTGTTTACTCTGGATCCACAGAGGAACTTGGTGGAGACCTTCTGATCTTTTCAGGATCTGGACTTCCCTCAGGGTCTGGTCTTGGGTCTAGTCTCGGGTCCGGTCTCAGGTCTGGATCCAGACTTGAGCGTATCTTGTTTGGGGAGTCTGGGTCAGGTTCTGGTTCTGGAGGTCTCTCTGGTCTCTCAGAGGTCGTCACCTTCACGTCAGGTGAGTGAAACGTTTTGGAGCAGTTCTGTTTCTGTTTTAAAGCTGCACCATGTCACTTTTCCATCTCTAAGGGGGTGATGTTGCTTTGCCCGGAATTTTCCACAATAGGGCATTAAACAGATCTGTATATAGACCAGGTTACAGGTCAGATCTGTGGAGAGGCGACGCCGCTAACATTAAGAATCAATGTTTTCAAAGGATTTCTTCAGCAATAAAAACACCTCAAATGAAATCA
>NW_026571447.1:41239500-41244500 GCF_026225935.1 Boleophthalmus pectinirostris
CACACTGACAGGTGCAGTGTCCCTGTGCACACAGTGACAGGTGAGTGTGTCCCTGTCCACACACACTGACAGGTGCAGTGTCCCTGTGCACACACACTGATAGGTGCAGTGTCCCTGTCCACACACACTGACAGGTGCAGTGTCCCTGTCCACACACACTGACAGGTGCACTGTCCCTGTCCACACACACTGACAGGTGCAGTGTCCCTGTGCACACAGTGACAGGTGCAGTGTCCCTGTGCACACACACTGATAGGTGCAGTGTCCCTGTCCACACACACTGACAGGTGCAGTGTCCCTGTGCACACACACTGACAGGTGCAGTGTCCCTGTGCACACAGTGACAGGTGAGTGTGTCCCTGTCCACACACACTGACAGGTGCAGTGTCCCTGTCCACACACACTGACAGGTGCAGTGTCCCTGTGCACACAGTGACAGGTGCAGTGTCCCTGTGCACACAGTGACAGGTGCAGTGTCCCTGTGCACACAGTGACAGGTGCAGTGTCCCTGTGCACACAGTGACAGGTGCAGTGTCCCTGTCCACACACTGACAGGTGCAGTGTCCCTGTCCACACACTGACAGGTGCAGTGTCCCTGTCCACACACACTGACAGGTGAGTGTGTCCCTGTGCACACAGTGACAGGTGAGTGTGTCCCTGGGCACACAGTGACAGGTGAGTGTGTCCCTGGGCACACAGTGACAGGTGAGTGTGTCCCTGGGCACACAGTGACAGGTGAGTGTGTCCCTGTGCACACAGTGACAGGTGAGTGTGTCCCTGGGCACACAGTGACAGGTGAGTGTGTCCCTGTGCACACAGTGACAGGTGAGTGTGTCCCTGGGCACACAGTGACAGGTGAGTGTGTCCCTGGGCACACAGTGACAGGTGAGTGTGTCGTCATCTGTTGCCGGGTAAATAAACATCATGTTTTTCACACAGAGGTTCATTGATCGGGACCAGAGCCGCTCCGGGGGCCCCTCCCTGGGCTCCGGGGGCCCCTCCCTGGGCTCGCGCCCACAGAGGGCCCACCCTGCCCGGGGACAAGAGCGGCCGGTGTCCCTGGAGCGGGCGGAGTCACGGGAGACGCCCAGACGTTTCCTTTTTGCTTTATTCAGAGAAACTGTGACTCAAAATGTTCCACAAAGTTTAAATCCAAATAAACGACTCAGAGTTCACCAAGAATCCAACACAGAGACTCAAGTGTGGACTAAACCAGGACTAAACCAGGACTAAACCAGGACTAAACCAGGACTAAACCAGGACTAAACCAGGACTAAACCAGGACTAAACCAGGACTAAACCAGGACCAAACCAGGACCTAAACCAGGACTAAACCAGGACTAAACCAGGACTAAACCAGGACTAAAACCAGGACCTAAACCAGGACTAAACCAGGACCAAACCAGGACTAAACCAGGACTAAACCAGGACTAAACCAGGACTAAACCAGGACTAAACCAGGACCAAACCAGGACTAAACCAGGACTAAACCAGGACTAAACCAGGACTAAACCAGGACTAAACCAGGACTAAACCAGGACTAAAACCAGGACTAAACCAGGACCAAACCAGGACTAAACCAGGACTAAAACCAGGACTAAACCAGGACTAAACCAGGACCAAAACCAGGACTAAACCAGGAAAACCAGGACCAAACCAGGACTAAACCAGGACTAAACCAGGACTAAACCAGGACTAAACCAGGACCAAACCAGGACTAAACCAGGACCAGGACTAAACCAGGACTAAACCAGGACCAGGACTAAACCAGGACTAAACCAGGACTAAACCAGGACTAAACCAGGACTAAACCAGGACTAAACCAGGAAACCAGGACTAAACCAGGACTAAACCAGGACCAAACCAGGACTAAACCAGGACTGAACCAGGACCGAACCAGGACTAAACCAGGACCGAACCAGGACTAAACCAGGACTGAACCAGGACTGAACCAGGACTAAACCAGGACCAAACCAGGACTAAACCAGGACTAAACCAGGACTAAAACAGGACTAAACCAGGAGTAAATCTAGTCTACCCCAGTTCTAACCCCAGTCTGTCTCTGGTCTGGTTCTGATCCCGGTCTTTGGTCTGGTTTCAGGTTCCTGTCCGGAGTCCTGGTCCTGGTTTTCTGGACACTGTTACCTGCTGCAGTCAGAGAGACTCACCTGGGCGGAGGCGGAGCTTAACTGCAGAGACCTGGAGGCTCACCTGGTCAGCATCAACTCACCTGAGGAACAGCGCTTTGTGTCAGGTACAGAACCAGGACTAAACCAGGACTAAACCAGGACTGAACCAGGACTGAACCAGGACTGAACCAGGACTAAACCAGGACTAAAACAGGACTAAACCAGGACAGGACTGAACAGGACTACCAGGACTGAACAGGACTGAACCAGACAGGACCAGGACTGAACCAGACTGCAGGACTGAACCAGGACTGAACCAGGACTGAACCAGGACTGAACCAGGACTAAACCAGGACTGAACCAGGACTGAACCAGGACTGAACCAGGACTGAACCAGGACTGAACCAGGAACCAGGACTGAACCAGGACTGAACCAGGACTGAACCAGGACTGAACCAGGACTGAACCAGGACTAAACCAGGACTAAACAGGACTGAACCAGGACTGAACCAGGACTGAACCAGGACTAAACCAGGACTGAACCAGGACTAAACCAGGACTGAACCAGGACTAAACCAGGACTGAACCAGGACTGAACCAGGACTGAACCAGGACTAAACCAGGACTAAACCAGGACTAATAAAGTTTCTGAGTGTCTTTTTTAATCTCACTGTGTTTTTATCTTCGTGTGGTCTCTGGTCTGGTCTCTGGTCTGGTCTCTGGTCTGGTCTGGTCTCTGGTCTGGTCTGGTCTGGTCTGGTCTGGTCTGGTCTCTGGTCTCTGGTCTCTGGTCTGGTCTGGTCTGGTCTGGTCTGGTCTCTGGTCTGGTCTCTGGTCTGGTCTGGTCTCTGGTCTGGTCTGGTCTGGTCTGGTCTGGTCTCTGGTCTGGTCTCTGGTCTGGTCTCTGGTCTGGTCTGGTCTCTGGTCTCTGGTCTCTGGTCTGGTCTGGTCCAGATCTGGGTCGGGTTTATCAGTGGATCGGACTCAACGACCGAGAAGAAGAAGGAAACTTCACCTGGACGGACGGATCTGCTCAGGTGAGGACAGGAGCGCACCTGACACACACGAGGAGGGACCTGACACACACAGGAGCGCACCTGACACACACAGGAGCGCACCTGACACACACGAGGAGGGACCTGACACACACAGGAGCGCACCTGACACACACGAGGAGGGACCTGACACACACAGGAGCGCACCTGACACACACGAGGAGGGACCTGACACACACAGGAGGGCACCTGACACACACGAGGAGGGACCTGACACACACAGGACACTGACACACACGAGGAGGACCTGACACACACAGGAGCGCACCTGACACACACGAGGAGGGACCTGACACACACAGGAGCGCACCTGACACACACGAGGAGGGACCTGACACACAGGAGGAGCGCACCTGACACACACGAGGAGGGACCTGACACACACAGGAGCGCACCTGACACACACGAGGAGGGACCTGACACACACAGGAGCACCTGCACCTGACACCTGACACACACGAGGAGGGACCTGACACACACAGGAGCGCACCTGACACACACGAGGAGGGACCTGACACACACAGGAGCGCACCTGACACACACAGGAGCGCACCTGACACACACGAGGAGGACCTGAACACACACACAGGAGCGCACCTGACACACCTGACACACAGGAGGACCTGACCTGACACACACAGGAGCGCACCTGACACACACACGAGGGGACCTGACACACACAGGAGCGCACCTGACACACACGAGGAGGGACCTGACACACTGACACAGGAGGGACCTGACACACTGACACACACGAGGAGGGACCTGACACACACGAGGAGCGCACCTGACACACACAGGAGCGCACCTGACACACACAGGAGCGCACCTGACACACACGAGGAGGGACCTGACTGACACACACAGGAGGCACCTGACACACACGAGGAGGGACCTGACACACACGAGGAGGGCGCACCTGACACACACGAGGAGGGACCTGACACTGACACACACAGGAGGACACCTGACACACACGAGGAGGGGGACACCTGACACACACAGGAGGACACCTGACACACACAGGAGGACACCTGACACACACGGGGAGGACACCTGACACACACAGGAGGACACCTGACACACACGGAGGAGGGCACCTGACCTGACACACAGGAGCACCTGACACACACGCAGGAGGGCACCTGACACACACGAGGAGGGCACCTGACACACACGAGGAGGGCACCTGACACACAGTGTGAAGTGTGGAGTTTTTTGTGTGTTTTTCTGATGTCGTCAGAGGAAAAGTCAGAAAACAAAAACTTCACCAACATTTTAAACTTCAGTGAATAAAACTGAACATGTCACACACACACAACACACACACACACACACACACACACACACACACACACACACACACACACACACACACACACACACACACACACACACACACACACACACACACACACACAACACACACACACACACACACACACACACACACACACACACACACACACACACACACACACACACACACACACACACACACACACACACACACACACACACACACACACACACACACAACACACACACACACACACACACACACACACACACACACACACACAACACACACACAACACACACACACACACACACACACACACACACACACACACACACACACACACACACACACACACACACACACACACACACACACACACACACACACACACACACACACACACACACACACACACACACACATACACACACACACACACACACACACACACACACACACACACACAACACACACACACACACACACACACACACACACACACACACACACACA
>NW_026571447.1:41247000-41249500 GCF_026225935.1 Boleophthalmus pectinirostris
ACCTACCACCTGCCCTCCACCTGCGAGAAACCAGGTCAGGACCAAGACCAGGACCAGGACTAAGACCAAGACCAGGACTAAACCTACCACCTGCCCTCCACCTGCGAGAAACCAGGTCAGGACCAAGACCAGGACCAGGACTAAGACCAAGACCAGGACTAAACCTACCACCTGCCCTCCACCTGCGAGAAACCAGGTCAGGACCAAGACCAGGACCAGGACTAAGACCAAGACCAGGACTAAACCTACCACCTGCCCTCCACCTGCGAGAAACCAGGTCAGGACCAAGACCAGGACCAGGACTAAGACCAAGACCAGGACTAAACCTACCACCTGCCCTCCACCTGCGAGAAACCAGGTCAGGACCAAGACCAGGACCAGGACTAAGACCAAGACCAGGACTAAACCTACCACCTGCCCTCCACCTGCGAGAAACCAGGTCAGGACCAAGACCAGGACCAGGACTAAGACCAAGACCAGGACTAAACCTACCACCTGCCCTCCACCTGCGAGAAACCAGGTCAGGACCAAGACCAGGACCAGGACTAAGACCAAGACCAGGACTAAAACCTACCACCTGCCCTCCACCTGCGAGAAACCAGGTCAGGACCAAGACCAGGACCAGGACCAGGTCTGGACCAGGTCTCACGGTGTGTGTTGTGTTTCAGGAGCGGCTCGTGGTCGGTGAGCGCCCCCTGGAGGACGGACTGACACTGGTTTAAGTTATTGGGACGGAGGCCTGTGAGGCTCAAACTCAGAATCAAAGTTTATTTTATTTAAAGAAACTTTTATGGATTTTATTTTTGTTTTTATGGATTTTATTTTTGTTTTTATGGATTTTATTTTTGTTTTTATGGATTTTATTTTTGTTTTTGTGTCGTCGGCAAAAAACTGAGAGCAAAGATTCCCCGGCGAGGTCCAGACCTGGATCCTAACCAGATCTGGAGAAGGGTCCTGGGGCCTGGAGGACTTAAGAACCCGGACTAAACCAGGACTAAACCAGGACTGACTCCCGGTCTGATCCAGTCCTGGTTTTGGTCTTTGGGTTGGTTTTGGGTTCGGGGCTCAGTGGTTTTTGTCGGGTCGTGTCGGGTCTGTGCAGGCGCAGGTCTCCCTCTGACCGCAGGCTCTCCGGTTCTGCAGCCGCACGAGCAGAGTACACACTGTACTCGAGTAAGAGTACTGATACTTCTGAGTAACATTACTCCAAGACATTGACTTTTTCTCTCAGTAAAATCACATTTGTGTGATTTTAAATCTTTCTGAGGTCGAGGGGTGAATGTTTTTTTAAAGTGCAGCTCCTGATTGTGTCCGTGGTGATGCACTGAGGAGAATGTCCCGCAGTCTGGCATTAAACCTGCTTATTATTTAATTTAATTTAATTGATCAAAACCTTGAAAATTGTGCTGCTGTTGTTCTGTACGTGAGCTCGCCTCTCCACAGATCCGCCCTGTGACCCGGTCGGGCTCGTCTCCAGTCGTTTGGATTCAGACGTGAAAACTTCAGGTGAAGCAACAAAACATGAGTGAGGAAAGTTCCACAGTGCAGCTTTAAAGACGAAGAGACAAAAACGAGAAAATCACTCACCGCCTCTAGACTCACACGGAAGAGGAAGGACTGCTACTCGAGTAAAAGTACTGTTACTCTGTGCCTGATAGTACTCAAGTAAAAGTACTGTTACTCTGTGCTATAGTACTCAAGTAAAAAAAACTTACTCTGCTATAATACTCGAGTAAAAGTACTATTACTCTGTGCCTAATAGTACTTAAGTAAAAGTACTGTTACTCTGTGCCTGATAGTACTCGAGTAAAAGTACTGTTGTGTACTCGAGTAAAAAAAATGTTACTACTGCTAGAGTACTCAAGTAAAGTACTGTTACTCTGTACTGTACTGTACTCTAGTAAAAAACTGTTACTCTACTCGAGTAAAAGTACTGTTACTCTGTGCCTGATAGTACTCAAGTAAAAGTACTGTTACTCTGTGCTATAGTACTCAAGTAAAAAAAACTTACTCTGCTATAATACTCGAGTAAAAGTACTATTACTCTGTGCCTAATAGTACTTAAGTAAAAGTACTGTTACTCTGTGCCTGATAGTACTCGAGTAAAAGTACTGTTGCTCTGTGCTATAGTACTCGAGTAAAAAAAATGTTACTCTGCTAGAGTACTCAAGTAAAAGTACTGTTACTCTATGCTATAGTACTCGAGTAAAAAAACTGTTACTCTACTCTAGTACTCGAGTAAAAAACTGTTACTCTGTGTTGTAGTACTCGAGTAAAAGTACTGTTACTCTGTGCCTGATAATACTTGTGTAAAAGTACTGTTACTGCAATAAAAATATGACTCATGTAGGAGTAACCGTTGGCAGTTAGAAAAGTACAATGTCTTTAAAAAGTTACTGAATGTATCCGAGTACTCTGCTCCTCCGCCTGCAGCTCCCAGTGTCTGTTTGATCTACAGCGGCTTTTTTCAGACCCAGAGTTTGTTTTGGTCCTGACAGTT
>NW_026571447.1:41257000-41277000 GCF_026225935.1 Boleophthalmus pectinirostris
AGACTAAACTGCAACTTAACCAGGACTAAATTGGGTCTGAACCGGGTCTTTTTGTTTTTCAGGAGGAAGATTCGAACCAGGAGCATCATGCAAACCCACAATCCTCTGCTCCGACAAACCAGAACCAGCCTCAGAAACAACCGCCGCCTAGCAACCGCCTAGCAACCGCTGCCTAGCAACCCAAACTCCGCCTACACATTTTTCAACACGGTTTTGTCATATTTTTATAATATTTTTCTGCACTTTAACTTTTTTTTTTAATTTTTGTGCAAATTGTGACGTATTTTTCTGTTATTTACATTATATTTTTAGATATTTTTCATTTTGTTCCAGTTTCAGAACCTCGTCTTTTTACAGGGTTTGAAAAGTGTAATTTTTGTCCTTTAAACTCGGAAACGCTGGAGTATTTTTGAGTTTGTGCGTCTGTTTTTGCGTTTGACTCTTGTGGAGTTGTGCGTCTGGAATCTGCTTTGACTTTACCGGGAAATTCTTTATACGCATTTATTTTTGTAACTTTTAGATTTTTGTAACAGATTTATTCAGACGCTTGTGGATTCTGTTGGGAGTTTTGGGAAATTCTCAAACTTCTTCAGGAGATTTTTTGGAACGTGTCGTCTGGACTTTGGGAAAATCCGTTGATCGGTTTTTGTCGGCCATCTTCAGACGTTCTCCTCTGTTCTCCGGCGTTCCCCGGTGTTCTCCGGCGTTCCCCGGTGTTCTCCGGCGTTCCCCGGTGTTCTCCGGCGTTCCCCGGTGTTCTCCGGCGCTCCCTGGTGTTCGGACCATGATGTTCCGGGACCAGGTGTCCGTTCTGGCCGGTTGGTTTAAAGGGTGGAACGAGTGCGAGCAGACGGTGGCGCTGTTGTCGCTGCTGAAGCGCGTGAGTCGGACGCAGGCGCGTTTCCTGCAGCTCTGTCTGGAACATTCTCTGTCCGAGTGCAGCGAGCTCGTCGCCGCGGAGACGGACGCCAACGACCCAGGTACAACCACACCTGTGCACACCTGACGGACCAGACCAGGACCAGACCAGGACCAGGACCAGGACTGAAGTGAGACTGAAGTGAGACTGAAGTGAGACTGAAGTGAGACTGAATCAGGACTAGAGCAGGTCTTTCCCAGGACTGATGGTTTCCTCTGTCCACGGGGGTTTGATCCGTTCACCTCTCGGTCGGTGGGCGTCACCTGCTCCTCTGAGCTTCATGAGCCACTGAACAAAGAAACAACGAACTGACGCTTTTTTAGGGTGATTTTTTCGACACATCGGTTTGTCAAAGTCTGATCCCGTCAGAAGCTCTGGGTCTAGGTCCGGGTCTGGGTCTGGGTCTGGGTCCTGGGTCTGGGTCCGGGTCTGGGTCTGGTCAAGGTCCAGGTCTGGGTCTGGGTCTTTGTCTGGTCTGGGTCTGGTCTGGTCTGGGTCTGGTCTAGGTCTAGGTCTGGTCTAGGTCCGGGTCTGGTCTGGGTCCGGGTCTGGGTCTGGGTCTGGTCAAGGTCCGGGTCTGGGTCTGGGTCTAGGTCTTTGTCTGGTCTGGTCTGGTCTGGTCTGGGTCTGGTCTGGATCTAGGTCTGGGTCTGGGTCCGGGTCTGGGTCTGGTCTGGGTCTGGGTCTGGTCTAGGTCCAGGTCTAGGTCTAGGTCCGGGTCTGGGTCCGGGTCTGGGTTTGGGTCTGGATCTAGGTCTAGGTCTGGGTCTGGGTCCGGGTCTGGGTTTGGGTCTGGGTCTGGTCTGGATCTAGGTCTAGGTCTGGGTCTGGGTTTGGGTCTGGTCTGGGTCTGGTCTGGGTCTGGGTCCGGGTCTGGGTTTGGGTCTGGGTCTGGTCTGGATCTAGGTCTAGGTCTGGGTCCGGGTCTGGGTTTGGGTCTGGTCTGGTCTGGGTCTGGGTCCGGGTCTGGGTTTGGGTCTGGGTCTGGTCTGGTCTGGTCTGGTCTGGGTCTGGGTCTGGGTCTGGGTCGGGTCTGGGTTTGGGTCTGGGTCTGGGTCTGGTCTGGATCTAGGTCTAGGTCTGGGTCCGGGTCTGGGTTTGGGTCTGGTCTGGGTCTGGTCTGGGTCTGGGTCTGGGTCTGGTCCGGGTCTGGGTCTGGTCCGGGTCAGGGTCTGGTTCCGGGTCTGGACTTGGATGGAGACGCAGGGAAAATCATAATAATCATAAAGATAAAAACTGTTGTTGTGTCCTTAAGCAAAGCACTTCACCCACATTGCCACATAGAGTAATGTGTGTGTGTGTGTGTGTGTGTGTGTGTGTGTGTGTGTGTGGTGTGTGTGTGTGTGTGTGTGTGATGTTGGTCGATGGGCCTATGGCTCAGATTGGCAGCCACACTTCCATCAGTCTGCCCCAGGGCGGCTGTGGCTTCAGTGTTTTACACCTGTGAGTCTGAGTCAGAAACAAACACTGAACAAAACTGAGGCTTTGTTTTTTTGGTCCAGTTTGATCGAAACTCAAACACATCAACACCAGGTCACACACCAGGTCACACACACACACCAGGTCACACACACCAGGTCACACACACACACCAGGTCACACACACCAGGTCACACACACACACACACCAGGTCACACACACACACCACACACACACACCAGGTCACACACACACACCAGGTCACACACCACACACACCAGGTCACACCACACACACCAGGTCACACACAGGTCACACACACCAGGTCACACACACACACCAGGTCAGGTCACACACACCAGGTCACACACCAGGTCACACACACCAGGTCCACACACACCAGGTCCACACACACCAGGTCACACACACCAGGTCACACACCAGGTCACACACACCAGGTCACACACACCAGGTCACACACACCAGGTCACACACACCAGGTCACACACCAGGTCACACACACCAGGTCACACACACCAGGTCACACACCAGGTCACACACCAGGTCACACACCAGGTCACACACACCAGGTCACACACACCAGGTACACACACCACACACACCAGGTCAGGTCACACACACACACCAGGTCACACACCAGGTCACACACACCAGGTCACACACACACACCAGGTCACACACCACACACACCAGGTCACACACACCACACACACACCAGGTCACACACACACCAGGTCACACAGGCAGGTCACACACCAGGTTCACACACACCAGGTCACACACCAGGTCACACACACCAGGTCACACACACCAGGTCCACACACCAGGTCACACACACAGGTCACACACACCAGGTCACACACACCAGGTCCACACACCAGGTCACACACCACACACACACCAGGTCACACACACACACACCAGGTCACAACACACACACACCAGGTCCACACACCAGGTCACACACACACACACACACACACCAGGTCACACACACACAGGTCACACACACACCAGGTCACACACACACACACACCAGGTCACACACACCAGGTCACACACCAGGTCACACACACACACCAGGTCACACACACACACCAGGTCACACCCACACACACCAGGTCACACACACACCAGGTCCAACACCAGGTCACACACACACACCAGGTCCACACACACACACCAGGTCACACACCAGGTCACACACCAGGTCACACACACACACACACCAGGTCCACACACCAGGTCACACACACACACACCAGGTCCACACACACACACCAGGTCACACACACCAGGTCACACACACCACACAGGTCACACACACCAGGTCACACACACACCAGGTCCACACACATACCAGGTCCACACACACACCAGGTCCAGGTCCACAACTGTTTTAACTCGAGTGATGCAGAAAAGAACAACAACTGTCTGTGTGAATGTTCATGTGTGAATGTTCATGTGTGTGTGAAGGTTCATGTGTGAATGTTCATGTGTGTGTGAAGGTTCATGTGTGAATGTTCATGTGTGTGTGAAGGTTCATGTGTGAATGTTCATGTGTGTGTGTTCATGTGTGAATGTTCATGTGTGTGAGAATGTTCATGTGTGAAGGTTCATGTGTGTGTGAAGGTTCATGTGTGAATGTTCATGTGTGTGTGAAGGTTCATGTTGAATGTTCATGTGTGTGTGAATGTTCATGTGTGAATGTTCATGTGTGTGTGAAGGTTCATGTGTGAATGTCCATGTGTGTGTGAAGGTTCATGTGTGAATGTCCATGTGTGTGAAGGTTCATGTGTGAATGTCCATGTGTGTGTGAATGTCCATATGTGTGTGAAGGTTCATGTGTGGTGATGATGTCATGTGCTGTTGCCGGTCGCCATGGTGATGATGTCATGTGCTGTTGCCGGTCGCCATGGTGATGGCGTTGTTGGCCGTTGCCGTGGTGACGCTGCAGTGATGATGTCATCAAACGCAGACGTAGGTTTTCCAGAGACTCAAACACTTTGATATTTACAGACGCCATTTTGACTTTTACACCTCTGAGATCTGGTTAGTAGTAGAAGTAGTACTTGTAGTAGTATTTGTAGTAGTAGTATTATTAGTACTTGTAGTAGTAGTACTTGTAATAACAGTAAGAGCAGTAGTAGTAGTAGTAGTACTGTAGTAGTAGTAGTAGTAGTACTGTAGTAGTAGTAGTAGTAGTAGTAGTAGTAGTAGTACTGTAGTAGTAGTAGTAGTAGTAGTAGTAGTAGTAGTAGTAGTACTAGTAGTAGTAGTAGTAGTAGTAGTAGTAGTAGTAGTAGTACTAGTAGTAGTAGTAGTAGTAGTAGTAGTAGTAGTAGTAGTAGTAGTAGTAGTAGTAGTAGTAGTAGTAGTAGTAGTAGTAGTAGTAGTAGTAGTAGTAGTAGTAGTAGTTAGTAGTAGTAGTAGTAGTAGTAGTAGTAGTAGTAGTAGTAGTAGTAGTAGTAGTAGTAGTAGTAGTAGTAGTAGTAGTAGTAGTAGTAGTAGTAGTAGTAGTAGTAGTAGTAGTAGTAGTAGTAGTAGTAGTAGTAGTAGTAGTAGTAGTAGTAGTAGTAGTAGTAGTAGTAGTAGTAGTAGTAGTAGTAGTAGTAGTAGTAGTAGTAGTAGTAGTAGTAGTAGTAGTAGTAGTAGTAGTAGTAGTAGTAGTAGTAGTAGTAGTAGTAGTAGTAGTAGTAGTAGTAGTAGTAGTAGTAGTAGTAGTAGTAGTAGTAGTAGTAGTAGTAGTAGTAGTAGTAGTAGTAGTAGTAGTAGTAGTAGTAGTAGTAGTAGTAGTAGTAGTAGTAGTAGTAGTAGTAGTAGTAGTAGTAGTAGTAGTAGTAGTAGTAGTAGTAGTAGTAGTAGTAGTAGTAGTAGTAGTAGTAGTAGTAGTAGTAGTAGTAGTAGTAGTAGTAGTAGTAGTAGTAGTAGTAGTAGTAGTAGTAGTAGTAAGTAGTAGTTAGTAGTAGTAGTAGTAGTAGTAGTAGTAGTAGTAGTAGTAGTAGTAGTAGTAGTAGTAGTAGTAGTAGTAGTAGTAGTAGTAGTAGTTAGTAGTAGTAGTAGTAGTAGTAGTAGTAGTAGTAGTAGTTAGTAGTAGTAGTAGTAGTAGTAGTAGTAGTAGTAGTAGTAGTAGTAGTAGTAGTAGTAGTAGTAGTAGTAGTAGTAGTAGTAGTTAGTAGTAGTAGTAGTAGTAGTAGTAGTAGTAGTAGTAGTAGTAGTAGTTGTAGTAGTAGTAGTAGTAGTAGTAGTGTAGTAGTAGTTAGTAGTAGTAGTAGTAGTAGTAGTAGTAGTAGTAGTAGTAGTAGTAGTAGTAGTAGTAGTAGTAGTAGTAGTAGTAGTAGTAAGTAGTAGTATAGTAGTAGTAGTAGTAGTAGTAGTAGTAGTAGTAGTAGTAGTAGTAGTAGTAGTAGTAGTAGTAGTAGTAGTAGTAGTAGTAGTAGTAGTAGTAGTTAGTAGTAGTAGTAGTAGTAGTAGTAGTAGTAGTAGTAGTAGTAGTAGTAGTAGTAGTAGTAGTGTAGTAGTAGTAGTAGTAGTAGTAGTAGTAGTAGTAGTAGTGTGTGTAGTAGTAGTAGTAGTGTAG
Source organism: Boleophthalmus pectinirostris (assembly GCF_026225935.1). NCBI lineage: Eukaryota > Metazoa > Chordata > Actinopteri > Gobiiformes > Gobiidae > Boleophthalmus > Boleophthalmus pectinirostris. Next base: position 41,262,941 of record NW_026571447.1, read on the forward strand.
TAGTAGTAGTTGTAGTGTAGTAGTTTAGTAGTAGTAGTAGTAGTAGTAGTAGTAGTAGTAGTAAGTGTAGTAGTAGTAGTTAGTAGTGTAGTAGTAGTAGTAGTAGTAGTAGTAGTAGTAGTGTAGTTAGTTTAGCTAGTAGTAGCGTAGTAGTAGTAGTAGTAAGTAGTATGTAGTAGTAGTATTAGTAGTTAGTAGTAGTGTAGTAGTGTAAGGTAGTAGTTAGTTAGTTTGTAGTATAGTAGTAGTAGTAGTAGTAGTAGTAGTCATGAGTAGTAGTAGTAGTGTAGTAGTGTAGTAGTAGTAGTAGTAGTAGTAGTAGTAGTAGTGTAGTATAGTAGTAGTAGTAGTAGTAGTAGTAGTAGTAGTAAGTATAGTAGTAGTAGTAGTAGTTTAGTTAGTAGTAGTAGTAGTTGTAGTTGTAAAAGTAAGTAAGTAGTAGTAGATAGTAGTAGTAGTAGTAGTGAAGTAGTTAGTAGTAGTAGTAGTAGTAGTCGAGTAGTAGTCTGTGTCCTCCTAGTGAGTCTTTTCTCTTCTTATAGTATTTAGTAGTTGCTGTTCCTGTGGTAGTGCACTTTCCTGTTTGTGGGGGCGTGGGCCCATCATATTTGGACCATGAATCATCGACTTTAGACCTGCTCCAGACCAAAAGACCGAGACCTCGACTTACGGAACCTCCTCTTTAGAAAGCACCCAGAGTGTATGTACTGTGGTCTGGTCAGTTCTGGTTTAGTCTGGTTTGTCCTTGGTTTAGTCGTGGTTAGTCCTGTTTAGTCATGGTTTTAGTCCTGGTTTAGTCCTGGTTCAGTCCTGGTTAGTCTTAGGTTTAGATCCTGGTTCAGACTGGTTGTCCTTGTTTCAGTAGACCTGGTTTTTGGTGTAGTCCTGTTTAGTCTGGTTCGAGACCGTGGTGTTAGTCCTGGTTTTTGAGGTCTGGTTCAGACCTGGGTTAGTCCTGGTTGCAGACCCTGGTTTGAGTCCTGGTTTAGTCCTGGGTTTAGTCCTGTTAGACTCTTGGGTTTAGTCGTGGTTTAGACCTGTTTGAGTGCCGGGTTGGACTGGTTTGAGGTCTGTTCAACCTTGGTTTAGGTCCTGGTTAGTCGCTGTCGACTGGTTAGTCCTGGTTGTAGAGCTGGTTTAGTCCTGGTTCGAGACCTGGTTTAGTCTGTTTTAACCTGTTTAGTCCTGTTCAGACCTAGTTTAGGCCTGGTTAGTCCTTTTAGTTTCCTGGTGTTTAGTCTGTTGCCGGTTTGAGTCTGTTTGTGTGCTGTTAGACCTGTTTAGTCCGTTGGTTTAGTCCGGTTAGTCCTGGTTGTGACCTGTTAGTTCCTGGGTAGTCCTGGGTTTAGACCGTGGGTTAGTTCCGTTCAGGGAAGGCGCTGGTTTAGTCCTGGTTTGCAGTTCCTGGTTTACTGGTTGTAGGCTGTTCAGGGACCTGGTGTTAGTCGCGGTGTTAGTCGCTGTTGACTGGTTTAGTCCTGGTTCGACCTGTGTTTGCCTGCGTGTAGTCCTGGTTTAGCCTGGTTAGTCCTGGTTAGACTGGTTTAGTCCTGGTTTAGTCCTGTTCAGCTGTTTGTGCTGGTCAGACCTGGTTAGTCTGTTTAGTCCTGGTTAGACTGTTTAGTCCTGGTTAGCCTGGTTTACCTGGTTTGTCCTGGTTTAGACCTGTTTAGTCCTTGTTAGACCTGGTTTAGTCGCTGGTCAGACTGGTTTATCCTGGTTAGCCTGTTTACCCTGGTTTAGTCCTGTTTAGACCTGTTAGTCCTGGTTTAACCTGGTTTAGTCCTGGTTCAGACCTGGTAGTCCTGTGTGTCCTGGTCCTGTAGACCTGGTTTATCCTGGTTAGTCCCTGGGTTTAGCCTGGTTTAGTCCTGGGTTTAGTCCTGGTTTAGGACCTGGTTTAGTCCTGTCGACTGTTTAGTCTGGTTTAGTCCTGGTTGACTGTTTGAGTCCTGGTCAGACCCTGGTTTTAGTCTGTTTAGTCCGGTGTTAGAGACCTGGTGGTTAGTCCTGGTTTGAGACCTGGTTTAGACTGGTTTGTCCTGGTTGTGCGCTGGTGTAAGCCTCGTTAGTCCTGTTCGGACCTGGTTTAGTCCCCCCCTGGTTTTTAAGTTCCCTGGGGGTTGACGCTGGGTTGGTAGTCCTGGTCAGAACTGTGTTTAGTCCTGGTTTAGTCCTGGTTTACCTGGTTTAGTCCTGGTTTAGTAGACCTGGTTTACCTGGTTTAGTCCTGGTTTAGTCCTGGTTTAGTCCTGGTTTAGTCCTGGTTTAGTCCTGACCTGGATTCCGTGTGTGAGGGGTTAAGTCTGAGTTACATTCTTCTTCTGTGGTTTGCACATTCCTGGGCCTGAGTGTGAGTGGGAGAGTCGTTATCGTCCCGACGCCCTTCAGTGACACACACGGGGAGGGACCTGACACACACGGGGAGGGACCTGACACACACGGGGAGGGACCTGAACACACGGGAGGGACTGACACACACGGGGAGGACCTGACACACACGGGAGGGACCTGACACACACGGGAGGGACTGACACACACGGGGAGGGACCTGACACACACGGGAGGGACCTGACACACACGGGGAGGGACCTGACACACACGGGAGGGACCTGACACACACGGGGAGGGACCTGACACACACGGGAGGGGACCTGACACACACGGAGGGGACCTGACACACACGGGACCTGACACACACGGGGAGGGACCTGACACACACGGGGAGGCCTGACACACACGGGAGGGACCTGACACACACACGGGAGGGACCTGACACAGGGAGGACACGGGGACCTGACACACGGGAGGGACCTGACACACACACGGGGAGGGACCTGACACACACGGGGAGGGACCTGACACACACACGGGGAGGGACCCTGACACACACGGGGAGGGACCCTGACACACACGGGGAGGGACCTGACACACACGGGGAGGGACCCTGACACACACGGGGAGGGACCCTGACACACACGGGGAGGGACCCTGACACACACGGGGAGGGACCCTGACACACACGGGGAGGGCACAGACTAAAAACTGGAGGGTTAAAATTTGAGGGTGAAATATTTCAGTTTTGTTTTTAACACCAAAAGTGTTTTATTTTTACTCTTTGAGAGTTAAACGTGTGTTGGAGTTGAGGTGATTTGTCAGAGTTGATTTGGTTGAAGTTAATTCAACTTCTCTTAGTGTTAATTTGACTTCAAACTCCCTCCAGAGAAGAACCAGTTTGAACCAGTTTTGTTCTGATTTTCATCTTAAATTAACTCAAAGTGTCAAAATAAAACTCCTCTGTGTGTTGAGTTAAATCAGGATAACTCTACAAAGTGTTATCTGTTTACTCTCTAAACCTTCATTTAACTCTGGATTTGGGTTAAACAGGAACTTTGGTCCAGTTTTACTTCATGAACATTTAAACAAGTGTTAAATTAACTCTAGAACAGAGTGACTCAGAGAAACTCTGAGGAAATGTTCAACTGACTCAGTCAGAGTTGATTTTAACACTTTTTACTCTGTGTCTCACACTGGGATGTGCAGATTTAAAAACAGAATTTTGTTCAAAGTTTCACATTTGAAACTTGTCCAGAAAAGTCGACACAAAACTGAAATCTGCACTGACAAACAGAGTCACCGATACGATACCGATACGATACCGATACGATACAAACCTCGATACTTTAGATTCAGTTCAATAAAACATCAAGTTTAAATGGAGGTTTAATGTGAGTTTATGAGGAAATGTCCGGCACAAAAGTTTGTTCTAAATCTAAACTCTTAAATGTGTCAGAAAATGATTTCAAGTGTTGAAATGTTGTGTCCACACAGAAAATAATTTTACTGGACGAGTTTTCTTCAAACAATCGAATCTAAACGAGAAGGAAGCGTCTCAGGAGTCCAGCCTGTCCACTCGTCCCCGTGTCTCTGGGACAGACAGTTTATGTCCCACAGATTCACACAAAACCACTGATGTGTCCCACTTTATACACAAATGTCCCAGAGTCTCTGTTTTGGACCAAACTGATCCTGGAACAGTAAAGAGACACAAACTGATATTTGTTTGGGTCAAATACAGAAAATCTGCTTCAAAACGACAAAACACAAATAAAATGTGACGACACAGACTCATGTTCATCATGTTTGAGCCGAGTGAAGAACAGTTTTACTTCATTTCACTCAATTCACAATTTTATTATTACAACCTCCACAAACCAGGACGTCACAGTTTTTTTATTTTGAAAGTCTGAGTCTGCTCCCAATGAAGCTCATGGAGGTCAGCAGTTACAGCTCAGTTCTATATTTGTAATGACACTTATCACAGCAGCCAAAGAACCAATCAGGAGCGAGGATGTACAAAAATATCAAAATATATAATGTGTGATTCAGTATCGATATCGTGGGCTGCTGTGTCGATATATCACCAGGAGGATGTTTTGGTTTATTTTACCAAATGATTTTGTTGTTTGTTCAGAGGAAGGAAACTGGTTTCTGAGACATTTTCACTGTTTTGACGATTTAAATATTTGTGTTTCATTTGAACTTTGCACAAGAAGAAGTTTAACAAAAACTTTTAGTGTCACACACACGATTTACACTTTATTTTATTGAACCGTATCAAATCGATTTGAAATATATCGAATTTAATCAAAAGTTCCCTGTATCGAAACATGTATCGTATCAGCAACTTCTGAATGATCCCAGCCCCAGTATCGAGTATCGAGTATCGAGTTTATTCCTCAGTGTTGAAGTCTGATATTTGATCATGTGCTCGCGCTCGTGTTTGACTTTTGTCTTTTGTCTTTGTCTTTTGTCTCTGTTTTCTACGCGCAGTCGTGATCAGCCAATGGCGCGGCGAGTCGAAGGAGCGGGCGATCTCATTGGTCCTGTCGCACCTGCCGCTGCTCAAACCGGGGAACTGCCAGGCGAAGGGCGAGTACATGCGCCTGCTGCCCTGGATCCTGGCGCAGACCATCGAGTCCGGGCGCCACGTGGAGGAGTCGCGCCAGCTCCTGTCCTACGCCCTCATCCACCCGGCCACCTCCATGGAGGACCGCTCCGCCCTCGCCCTCTGGCTCACCCACCTGGAGGAGCACGCCGGCAGGGACGGCCTCGACAGGGACCCCCACGCCCCGGGCTCAGGTAGGCACCCGGCGGGACCCGGAGTCTAACAGTCAGTTTTATCACGGCCAAAATAATCTGGATTAAATCAGACGAGTTCTTCTAACGGGACTTTTCAGAGAAGTTATAGAAGTTTCATGATTGACTTTGTCGTTTTGGTTCAAATGTAAAAAAGCGGAGGGTGGAGAGTCTCCTGTGGAGGAGGGTGTTGTTCTCGAGCGACGGGAGGATGGAGCGTGAGACTGACAGGTGGACAGGTGCAGCGTGGGGAGACTGACAGGTGGACAGGTGCAGCGTGGGAAGATTGACAGGTGGACAGGTGCAGGTGGGCAGCGTGGGCAGACAGGTGGACAGGTGCAGCGTGGGCAGTGACAGGTGACAGGTGCAGCGTGGGCAGAGGTGACAGGTGCAGTGGGCAGATTGACAGTGGACAGGTGCAGCGTGGGCAGATTGACAGGTGGACAGGTGCAGCGTGGCAGATTGACAGTGGACAGGTGCAGCGTGGGCAGTGACAGGGGACAGGTGCAGCGTGGCAGATTGACAGGTGGACAGGTGCAGCGTGGGAAGATTGACAGGTGGACAGGTGCAGCGTGGGCAGTGATGCAGTCGCTGTATCGGTCGTTGTGGTGAAGAGGAGCTAATGTTCCTCCTCACCTCTGGTCATGACCCGAAGGACCAGATCCACGATACAAGAGACACAGATGAGTTTCCTCCTCAGGGCGTCCGGGCGTCTCCCTTAGACACAGAGGTCGGAGCTCGGAGTAGAGCCGCTGCTCCTCCACGTGGAGAGGAGCGTCTGAGGGGAGGAGCTCGGAGTAGAGCCGCTGCTCCCACGTGGAGAGGAGGTCTGAGGGGAGGACGTCTGTTCTGACGTCTCCTGGACGTGTCCCTCAGGAGGTGTTCATGTCCCACCTGGAGGAGGAGGAGACCCAGGACACACTGGAGGGACCATGTCTCTGGACTGGACTGGGAACACCTCAGGTCCCACTGGAGGAGCTGGAGGAAGTGTCTGGGGTGAAGGAAGTCTGGGAGTCTCTGTTCAGACTGATGCCCCCGAGACCCGACCCCAGAGAAGAAGAAGAACATGGACGGAGCTCTAGTGTGATGTTCAGCTCCACAGGACTGGACCACAACCTGGTCTAGTCCTGGTCTAGTCCTGGTTTAGTCCTGGTCTAGTCCTGGTTTAGTCCTGGTTTAGTCCTGGTTTAGTCCTGGTTTAGTCCTGGTCTAGTCCTGGTCTAGTCCTGGTTTAGTCCTGGTTTAGTCCTGGTCTAGTCCTGGTCTAGTCCTGGTTAGTCCTGGTCTAGTCCTGGTTTAGTCCTGGTCTAGTCCTGGTCTAGTCCTGGTTTAGTCCTGGTTTAGTCCTGGTTTAGTCCTGGTTAGTCCTGGTCTAGTCCTGGTCTAGTCCTGGTTTAGTCCTGGTTTAGTCCTGGTCTAGTCCTGGTTAGTCCTGGTTTAGTCCTGGTTTAGTCCTGGTCTAGTCCTGGTTTAGTCCTGGTTTAGTCCTGGTTTAGTCCTGGTCTAGTCCTGGTCTAGTCCTGGTCTGGTCTAGTCCTGGTTTAGTCCTGGTTTAGTCCTGGTTTAGTCCTGTTAGTCTGGTTTAGTCCTGTCTTTAGTCCTGGTCTAGTCTGGTCTGTTAGTCTGTCCTGGTCTAGTCCTGGTTCTTGTACTAAAGTTGCTGTTTTAAAGTGTTATAAATGTCCAGCAGGAGTCTCGCCCAGAAGTTTATGAGGTTTATGAAGTTTATGAGTTTATGAAGTTTATGAGGTTTATGAAGTTTATGAAGTTTATGAAGTTTATATGAGGTTTATGATGGTTTATGTTTATGAAGTTTATGAAGTTTATATGAGTTTATGAGGTTTATGAGTTTATGAAGTTTATGAGGTTTATGAAGTTTATGAAGGTTTATGAAGTTTATGTTTAATGAAGTTTATAGAAGTTTATGAAGTTTATGAAGTTTATGAGGTTTATGAGGTTTATGAAGTTATGAGGTTTATATGAAGTTTATGAGAAGTTTTTTTATGAAGTTTATGAGTTTATGAGGTTTATGAAGTTATGAGTTATGAGTTTATGAGGTTTATGAAGTTTATGAAGTTTATGTTTATGAGTTTATGAAGTTTATGAAGTTTATGAAGTTTAATGAAGTTTTTTTATGAAGTTTATGAGGTTTATGAAGTTTATGAAGTTTATGAGGTTTATGAAGTTTATGAGGTTTATGAGGTTTATGAGTTTATGAGGTTTATGAGGTTTATGAAGTTTATGAGGTTTATGAAGTTTATGAAGTTTATGAAGTTTATGAGTTTATGAAGTTTATGAGGTTTATGAAGTTTATGAAGTTTATGAGGTTTATGAAGAAGTTTATGATGAGTTTATGTTTAGGTTTATGAGGTTTATGAGGTTTATGTTTATGAGGTTTATGAGGTTTATGAGGTTTATGAAGTTTATGAAGTTTATGAGTTTATGAGGTTTATGAGGTTTATGAGGTTTATGAAGGTTTATGAGGTTTATGAAGGTTTATGAAGTTTATGATGTTTTATGAAGTTTATGAGTTTATGAGTTTATGAAGTTTTATGAGGTTTATGAAGTTTATGAAGTTTATGAAGTTTATGAAGTTTATGAGTTTATGTTTATGAAGTTTTTGAGGTTTATGAAGTTTATGAGGTTTATGAGGTTTATGAAGGTTTATGAAGTTTATGAAGTTTATGTTATGAGGTTTATGAGTTTATGAGGTTATGAGGTTTATGAGTTATTTATGGTTTATGATGATGTTTATGAGGTTTATGAGGTTTATGAAGTTTATGAAGTTTATGAGTTTATGAGGTTTATGAAGTTTATGAAGTTTATGAGGTTTATGAAGTTTATGTTTATGAGGTTTATGATGAGTTTATGAGGTTTAAAGTTTATGAGGTTTATGAGGTTTATGAAGTTTATGAGGTTTATGAAGTTTATGAGGTTTATGAAGTTTATGAGGTTTATGAAGGTTTTATGAAGTTTATGAAGTTTATGAAGTTTATGAGTTTATGAAGGTTTATGAGGTTTATGAGGTTTTATGAGGTTTTATGAAGTTTATGAGGTTTATGAGGTTTATGAAGGTTTATGAAGTTTATGAGGTTTATGAAGTTTATGAAGTTTATGAGGTTTATGAGGTTTATGAAGTTTATGAAGTTTATGAGGTTTATGAGGTTTATGAAGTTTATGAAGTTTATGAGTTTATGAGGTTTATGAGGTTTATGAAGTTTATGAAGTTTATGAAGTTTATGAGTTTATGAGGTTTATGAGGTTTATGAAGTTTATGAGGTTTATGAAGTTTATGAAGTTTATGAAGTTTATGAAGTTTATGAGGTTAGTTTATGAGGTTTATGAAGTTTATGAGGTTTATGAGGTTTATGAAGTTTATGAAGTTTATGAGTTTATGAGTTTATGAAGTTTATGAAGTTTATGAGAAGTTTATGAGTTTAGAAGTTTATGAAGTTTATGAAGTTTATGAAGTTATGATGATGAGTTTATATGAAGTTTATGAAGTTTATGAGGTTTATGAGGTTTATGAGTTTATGAGGTTTATGAGGTTTATGTTTATGAGTTTATGAAGTTTATGAAGTTTATGTTTGAAGTTTATGAAGGTTTATGAGGTTTTGTTTGAAGTTTATGAAGGTTTATGAGGTTTATGAAGTTTATGAGGTTTATGAGGTTTATGAAGTTTATGAAGTTTATGAAGTTTATGAAGTTTATGAGGTTTATGAAGTTTATGAAGTTTATGAGGTTTATGAGGTTTATGAAGTTTATGAAGTTTATGAAGTTTATGTTTATGAGTTTATGAAGGTTTATGAAGGTTTATGAAGTTTAGGTTTATGAGGTTTATGAAGTTTATGAGGTTTATGTTTTATGAAGTTTATGAGTTTATGTTTATGAAGTAGTTTATGAAGTTTATGAAGTTTATGAAGTTTATGAGGTTTATGAGTTTATGAAGTTTATGTTTATGAGGTTTATGAAGGTTATGAGGTTTGAGGTTTTATGAAGTTTATGAAGTTTATGTTTATGAGTTTATGAAGTTTATGAAGTTTATGAAGTTTATGAAGTTTATGAGGTTTATGAAGTTTATGAAGTTTATGAAGTTTATGAGTTTATGAAGGTTTATGAAGTTATAAGGTTTATGTTTATGAAGTTTATGAGGTTTATGAGGTTTATGAGGTTTATGAAGTTTATGAAGTTTATGAGGTTTATGAAGTTTATGAGGTTTATGAAGTTTATGAAGTTTATGAGGTTTATGAGGTTTATGAGGTTTATGAGGTTTATGAGGTTTATGAAGTTTATGAGGTTTATGAAGTTTATGAAGTGTCTCTGTGTCGTTGTTTTGTAAATGTGTCATTTTGACGTCAGACTTTGTGATAAATGGACAATAGTTTCTGTTTTATCTGCGTCTTTCTGTCGTCTGAGTTTGTGTTTTTTATATTTACTCAGTTTGTGCTGAAGTCGGCGTTTCTCTGATCTACAGTTTTATCAAAATAAACTCAATTATTATTTATTGTCTCGTCCCCAGGGTCCGGAGGGGGGCAGAAGAACCAACCGTACCCCCCGAGCCAGGGCACCGCAGGGGGGCAGAAGAACCAGCCGTACCCCCGCTACGGCTCGGAGGACCGGCTCAACGGCTGGCAGCAGCAGGGGGCGCAATGGAGCTCTGAGAACGGGCATCTGTTTCCCTCCTCCTCTGTGCCGGCCGCCATCAACGCCGTGGGCACCGGCCCAGCGGGCACCTGTGAGTCACACGGCGCGCAGACATGTGTCGCAGCGGGAGCATCGCGCGCGGCGAGGCGTCGCGCGGCGGGCGAGCGTCGCGCGGCGGCGCGAGCGCGTCGCGGCGGGCGAGCGTCGCGGCGGTAGTGTGCGTCGTGGCGGGCGAGCGCGTCGCGCGTGGGCGAGCCGTCGCGGGCGGTCGTCGGCGGCGGGGGCGGCGTAGTGTGCGTCGTGGCGGGCGAGCGCGTCGCGGTGGCGAGCGCGTCGCGGCGGTCGCGGCGGTAAGTGTGCGTCGTGGCGGGCGAGCGCGTCGCGGTGGGCGAGCGCGTCGCGGCGGGCGAGCGTCGCGGCGGTAGTGTGCGTCGTGGGCGACGTCGCGGCGAGCGCGTCGCGGCGGGCGAGCGTCGCGGCGTGTGTGCGTCGTGGCGGGCGAGCGCGNTTTTTTATATTTACTCAGTTTGTGCTGAAGTCGGCGTTTCTCTGATCTACAGTTTTATCAAAATAAACTCAATTATTATTTATTGTCTCGTCCCCAGGGTCCGGAGGGGGGCAGAAGAACCAACCGTACCCCCCGAGCCAGGGCACCGCAGGGGGGCAGAAGAACCAGCCGTACCCCCGCTACGGCTCGGAGGACCGGCTCAACGGCTGGCAGCAGCAGGGGGCGCAATGGAGCTCTGAGAACGGGCATCTGTTTCCCTCCTCCTCTGTGCCGGCCGCCATCAACGCCGTGGGCACCGGCCCAGCGGGCACCTGTGAGTCACACGGCGCGCAGACATGTGTCGCAGCGGGAGCATCGCGCGGCGGCGAGCGCGTCGAGCGCGTCGCGCGCGTCGCGGCGGCGAGCGTCGCGGCGGTAGTGTGCGTCGCGGCGGGCGAGCGCGTCGCGGTGGGCGAGCGCGTCGCGGCGGGCGAGCGTCGCGGCGGTAGTGTGCGTCGTGGCGGGCGAGCGCGTCGCGGTGGGCGAGCGCGTCGCGGCGGGCGAGCGTCGCGGCGGTAGTGTGCGTCGTGGCGGGCGAGCGCGTCGCGGTGGGCGAGCGCGTCGCGGCGGGCGAGCGTCGCGGCGGTAGTGTGCGTCGTGGCGGGCGCGAGCGCGCGTCGCGGCGGTAGTGTGCGTCGTGGCGGGCGAGCGCGTCGCGGCGGTAGTGAGCGTCGCGGCGGGCGAGCGCGTCGTACTTCACAGTGGTCGTGGACCAGTGGAGCTGAAAACAGGGTCGATCACAAAATGGCGTTTTGAAAATTCCAGATAAACTTCAGAGGGTTAGTTTCCACGTTTACATGAGAGATTTAATTCTGAATAAAACTGAATTCCATTTTAAAAAGTTCACGTAAAAACTTAAATGAAAATGTTGATTGTGATTGAATCTTCACAGTGAAGTAAGAGTTTGTTTTGTTCTGATTTTAAATGTGAGGGAGTTTGTTTCCTGGATCCTGTTTGTGGTTTGTTGTTGTTAAAATGCTGCTGGTGCTTCACGCTCGTCGCGTCGTCCTCCTGGTCCTGGTCCTGGTCCTGGTCCTGGTCCTGGTCCTGGTCCTGGTCCTGGTCCAGTTCTGTCTCAGGACTTTGATCCATGTCTCTTTGGATTTGTGAGTGGGATGCAGGAGTGGGCTGAGCTTTTGTTTTCTTCCTCCTTCTCCTCCTCAAACCGAGACGACAGAAAAGACCACAGTTTCAGACCTTGTACAGTTTCAGTACTGATTTAGTCCTGGTTTAGTTCTGGTTCAGACCTGGTTTTTGTGTCGGTGGAGGAACCACAAACCCAGACGACAGAAAAGTCAGGAGCAGCTGAAGTTTGTGTTTTCTTCACAAAGACGTAAATCTGTTGTTGTTTCTGTCCAATCAGAACCTCCCCCCAGACGCTCACACACATGAAATAAAAAACATTTCACCAGTTTAACACCAAACAACAAGAAAACATGAGTATTTACATGTAAAATAAATTCAGAATGAAAAGCCTCATGTAAACGTGGCCTGTGAGAAGAAACTCTTGGATCTGTTCTGGTCCCTGAGTCTCTGGAGCTCGTCGAGGTTCGTCTGGCAGCTCGAGTCGGTGCAGATTCTGGAGAGTCACTTAAACGCTGATGCTGATTCTGATTCTGAGTCGTTTCTGTTTTGGTGGTTTCCCAGTCGGGGGCGGGAGACGGTTTTTCCAATTGATCACACTGGACTTTACCACGGACTCTCCAAAAAATTATTTCATAAAAGTTGAACCTGATCATTTCTGCGAGTGACGAGACCCAAGAGCCACAGTCTGACAAGAAAAGTCCTGACTCCAGCGACACGATCTTCAGCTTCCTCCCGTTTGTATTAATAGTTGAGTTTCATTGTTGACAAAAGCGTGTGTTGCTGCTGGGAATTATTTTAGTCGGCGGCAAGAAACACTAATTGAACATGACGGACGGAGCGAGAAAACACGTAAAGGGTATTGATCCCGGTTATTGATCCACTCTAACGGCAGACGACCCAAGACCATCTGACCAGAAATTGGTCATAAACATCGACGGACGACAAATCTCCCTTTTCAACCCCGACAGAGTCTGGACCAAACCAAACTTCTGGTCAGAATCTCCAACTCCCTGGACAAATATTCACTTGGGCGACATCCACAATGACTTGGTGAAACTCCTGGGCCATTCACAGCAGAAAAGATGAAAACCTCCAAGAGTCTGGATGTGTTGTTGAACTTGTTGAGTCCACGGTTTGTTAGGATCTTCTACGTTTGCTCTGCGGATGTTTGAAAGTCGTTTAATTCACCGTTAGTGGTTCTTTTCACTCAGAATATGAAAAAGACATTTTCCTTCTTCCCTGTTTCTATTTGTGCATCTGATAATGCAGCAGGAATTTACCATTATCATGGAGAAATACATGAGGTTACACACTGTGTTTGACGCTACCGTGTTTCTGCCTCCGATCAAAATATTTCCCAGCAGCAACGCGGGTTTTTAATAACAATGACGTCAGCTGAAACTCGACTATAACATCGGCCTGTAGAGTGAAAGGTCCAAACTTTTGTGGAGCTGTAGACTGACTCTTTGTGCAACTTGTTCCACCTTTAAAACACCTCAAAAGTGAAATAAATCCCCGGAGAGTGATCCAAGTGCAGTTCAGAACTCTTTACTGAGGATTCACGGAGAGTTGAGGACAAACAAACGTACAGAAAAGGGAATTTTAACAAGTAAAGGGAGACAGGACGTCAAAAAAGAAGACCCGCCTGTACCCACCCGTACCCGCTCAGTCCAGCGCCGCACCCGCCCGTTCACCTGTGATTATATCAAAGTTAAACCTGCACCCGTGACCTGCCCGTGTCCGAGATAAATCACACACAGACAAAAACATTCTGACTGAAACTTTCATCAGAAAAGGAACTGAATTGTTACGACTTCAAGGATCACAATCACCAAATGAAACGAAACGGTTTCACTTTGTTCAGCACAAACACGAACGAACAGACGCACCTCGACTCACATCGCTCCACAGGCAGAAGAAACACACCACGAACTGAACCAGGACTGAACCAGGACTAAACCAGGACTAAACTAGGACTAAACCAGGACTGAACCAGGACTAAACCAGGACTCACTGTTGGTACGGGCTCGGAGCTGCGCCCGTGTAGACCGTTGGGTGACCGCAGGTGAAAGGACCATTGCAGAGCTCAGAGTAAATGCTGCTGTCGCACCATCGCACTTTGTGGACACCTGCTCCACAGGTTCAGGGTTCTCTCTCTCTTTTAAGTCCAAGATTAGTCCTGGTTTAGTCCTGGTTTAGACCTGGTTTAGACCTGGTTTAGTCCTGGTTTAGTCCTGGTTTAGTCCTGGTTTAGACCTGGTTTAGACCTGGTTTAGTCCTGGTTTAGTCCTGGTTTAGTCCTGGTTTAGACCTGGTTTAGTCCTGGTTTAGTCCTGGTTTAGTCCTGGTTTAGACCTGGTTTAGTCCTGGTTTAGACCTGGTTTAGTCCTGGTTTAGTCCTGGTTCAGACCTGGTTTAGTCTTGGTTTAGTCCTGGTTTAGTCCTGGTTAGACCTGGTTTAGTCCTGGTTTAGTCCTGGTTCAGACCTGGTTTAGTCCTGGTTTAGTCCTGGTTTAGTCTGGTTTAGACCTGGTTTAGTCCTGGTTTAGACCTGGTTTAGTCCTGGTTTAGTCCTGGTTTAGTCCTGGTTTAGACCTGGTTTAGTCCTGGTTTAGTCCTGGTTCAGACCTGGTTTAGACCTGGT
>NW_026571447.1:41282000-41369500 GCF_026225935.1 Boleophthalmus pectinirostris
CCTGTGGTCTGGACTCTCACAGGTCTTGGTCTTGGTCTTGATTTCAGGACTTTCAGATCTTCTCAGACCTGTTCTAAATCTGCTTCTCGTTTCCGTTTGTCATTTCAGATTTTTTTCCGTGTTTTTGTAAATTCTTCCGGACGTGTTAAAAACTGAACTTCGACCTGAACCCTTTTTTTTTTTTTTTTTTTTTTTTTTGGCCATGACTCGTTGGTCTGTAGCACCGTGTTCCTGGGCTCGTCTGGGCCGGTCCAGAACCTCCTCCAAACCCCACGCTGACCGACTGCGACTCGCTCTGACCAGCGCGAACACGGTGGCTAACCCCAAATGAGAGGCTCAGCGGGTTTAAGGGGCCGGAGAAAAGAAGCCTGTAATTACTGCACCGCGACGCGAGAGACGAAGACGAGGAGGAGGAGGAGGAGGAGGACGAGGAGGAAGAGGAGGAGGAGGAGAGGATAGGACGAGGAGAGAGGAGGAGGAGGAGAGGAGAGAGGACGAGGAGGGAGGAGGAGGAGAGGAGGACGAGGAGAGAGAGAGGAGAGGAGGAGGAGGACGAGGAGGAGGAGGAGGAGGAGGAGGAGGAGGAGGAGAGGAGAGGAGGAGGAGGACGAGGAGGAGAGGAGAGGAGAGAGGAGGAGGAGGAGGGGAGAAAGGAGGAGAGGAGGACGAGGAGGAGGAGGAGAGGACGAGGAGGAGGAGGACGAGGAGGAGGAACGAGAGGAGGACGAGGAAGGAGAGGAGGAGGAGGAGAGAGGAGAGAGGACGAGGACGAGGAGGAGGAGGAGGAGGAGGACGAGGAGGACGAGGAGGAGGAGGAGGAGGAGAGGAGGACGAGGAGGACGAGGAGGACGAGGAGGAGGGACGAGAGAGGAGGAGGAGGACGAGGAGGAGGAGGAGAGAGGACGAGGAGGAGGAGGACGAGGAGGAGGAGGAGGAGGACGGAGGAGAGGAGGAGGAGGAGGAGGAGACGAGGACGAGGAGGAGGAGGAGGACGAGGAGGAGGAGAGAGGAGGACGAGAGGACGAGGACGAGGAGGAGGAGGAGGAGAGAGGAGGAGAGGACGAGGAGGGAGGAGGAGGACGAGGAGAGGAGAGAGGAGGGACGAGGAGGAGGAGGAGGAGGAGGACGAGAGGAGGAGGACGAGGAGGAGAGGAGGAGGACGAGGAGGAGAGGAGGAGGACGAGGAGGACGAGGAGGAGGACGAGAGGAGGAGAGGAGGAGGACGAGGAGGACGAGGACGAGAGGAGAGGAGGAGGAGGAGGAGGAGGACGAGGAGGACGAGGAGGAGGAGAAGGAGGACGAGAGGAGAGGACGAGGAGGACGAGGAGAGAGGAGAGGAAGGGAGGAGGAGAGGAGGAGAGAGAGGAGGAGGAGGAGAGGAGGAGGCGAGGAGGACGAGGAGGACGAGGAGGAGGAGGACGAGGAGAGGAAGGAGGAGGAGAGGAGGAGGAGGAGGAGGAAGAGGAGGACGAGGAGAGGAGGAGGACGAGGAGGAGAGGACGAGAGGAGAGAGGAGGAGGAGGAGGAGGAGGAGAGGAGGAGGAGAGGAGGAGGGAGGAGGACGAGGAGGAGGAGGAGACGAGGAGGACGAGGAGGAGGAGGAGGAGGAGGAGAGGAGGACGAGGACAGAGAGGGGAGAGAGACGAGGAGGAGAGGAGCGAGGACGAGGAGGAGAGGAGGAGGGAGGAGGAGGAGGAGAGGAGGAGAGGAGGAGAGGAGGACGAGGAGGACGAGGAGGAGGAGGAGAGACGAGGAGGACGAGGAGGAGACGAGGAGGAGGAGGACGAGGAGGAGGACGAGGAGGAGGAGAGGAGCGAGGAGGAGGAGGAGGACGAGGAGGACGAGGAGGACGGAGGAGGACGAGGAGAGGAGGAGGACGAGGACGAGGAGGAGGAGGACGAGGAGGAGGAGGAGGAGGAGGACGAGGAGGAGGAGGAGGACGAGGAGGAGGAGGAGAGGACGAGGAGGAGGAGGAGGAGACGAGGAGGACGAGGAGGAGGAGGACGAGAGGAGGAGCGAGGAGGAGCGAGGAGGAGGAGGACGAGGAGGAGGAGAGGAGGACGAGGAGGAGAGGACGAGGAGGAGGAGGACGAGGAGGACGGGAGAGAGGAGGAGGAGCGAGGAGGAGAGAGGAGGAGGAGGACGAGGAGGAGGAGGAGGACGAGGAGGAGGAGGAGGACGAGGAGGAGAGAGGAGGCGAGGAGGAGGAGGAGGACGAGGAGGAGGAGGAGGAGGAGGAGGAGGAGGAGGCGAGGAGGAGGACGAGGAGGAGACGAGGAGGAGGATGGAGGAGACGAGGAGGACGAGGACGAGGAGGAGGAGGAGGAGGAGGAGGAGGAGGAGGAGGAGGAGGAGGAGGAGAGACGGAGAGGAGAGAGAGGACGAGGAGACGAGGAGGACGAGGAGGAGGAGAGGAGGAGAGGAGGAGGAGGAGGAAGAGGAGGAGGAAGGAGACGAGGAGGAGAGGACGAGGAGGACGAGGAGGAGAGGAGACGAGGAGAGGAGGAGGAGGAGGACGAGGAGGAGGAGGAGGAGGAGGACGAGGAGGAGGACGAGGAGGAGGAGGAGGAAGGAGGAGGAGGAAGAGGAGGAGGACGATGAAGACGAGGAGGAGGACGAGAACGAGGAGGACGAGGATGAGGAGGACGAGGACGAGGAGGAGGAGCCAGAGGACGAAGACAACAAGGAGGAGGAGGAGCTGCAAGACGAAGAAGAGGAGCTGCAGGAGGACGAGGAGGAGGAGGAGGAGCCAGAGCCAGAGGACGAAGACAAAGAGGAGGAGGAACTGTAGGATGAAGAGGAGGAGCTGCAGGAGGAGGAGGAGCTGTAGGACTGAGGAGGAGGTGAGAGGAGGAGGAGATGTAGGACGAGAAGGTGGAGGACAAGGAGGAGGACGAGGAGGAGGAGGACGAGAGGAGAGAGAGGAGAGGGGACGAGGAGGAGGAGGAGGAGCTGTAGGAGGAGGAGGAGGAGGAGGAAGAGGAGGAGCTGCAGGAGGATGAAGCACTGAATGTTTACATCAGTTTGAGCCGTGACCAAAGTTCGTACCAGAAACAGACACATCGTAAAATAACAAATAACCTCTGGATTTAAAAAAGCTCCAGGTCTGTTTCAAACTCCAAGTGCAGGTGGAGATTTGGATAAATAACACTGGTTCCAAATAAACGCTCAGTCTGTATAAAAAGTTCATGGTTCCCACAGTTATGGAAATCCTGGAAAAGTCATGGTAATTGAAAATGCCATTTTCCAGGCCTGGAAAAGTCATAGAATTTTAGTGTCTCTTTCCCTTTGCTCCAGTTCTGTTCAGTTCTCATGAGTCTGGTCTGATTATTTCCAGACATTTGCTCCTTTTGTTTAAAAGAGACAATAACCCTGACGTTTACTGATCGTATAAAAAAAAACTGTAAATTATTGTCGTGCTGATTAAAGAACATCAGGTTTTCCCAGTTTTGCTGAGCCACATTTTTGTCAGGAAGGAATTAACTGCCGCCTACGAGTGAACGAATCCTGATACTGTGAGGTCACACGGTTTCCACCAAGTGAAACGAAGTAAAACTCATATTTTAAAGGTTGTATGAAGGATTTTTTTTTTTGTTTCAAACTGTCAGTGAAAGATTAAAATACCATTACAGAGACGCAGCAGCTTTGTAATTATGATGACCAAAAAAAAAGAATGAAAATCTATCAACTGTGGACGTGTTGAGGCCAGATAAACATCAGCCAATAAAAAACGAGGCTCCCTCATTTTCTATTGGCTGTTGGGTTGTCAATCAAACTCCCTAGTGTAACTGACTCGTCGGAGCGCGGGGATTACGTGGTTTATGCAGCGGTTCTTAGAGGCTTTTTCGAACTGTCGCTTCCTCGCATTTCGCACAAAGTTTGTCGCGACGGCGGACGAGAATCCACGACCGGTTCGCCGCAAAAGAAAGTCCGTTTTTGAGGTCGCTGAAAGAAGAAGAGAAGAGGAAAAGGAGCGAAGCCAAACTGAGGTGATTCTTGGAGATCTCGTCCAGCGATGGCGCGACCGAAGCAGACGAAGGGTCTAAAAACTGACGCGTCGGTCGCTGAATTACTTCTAGACAGGAAACTTCAACAGTGATTCTGAACTATACAACCTTTAATCATATATAATCATATATTAATCATTTCATATATAAATCTGCCTCATCACCAAATCTTCAACCAACAAGAAGAATTTCAGAACAGTTCGTCCAAAACTCTGCTGCGCGACTTTTAACAGGAACAAAAAGAAGAGAAGAGAACATCACCCCAGTCCTCCGTCTTTGTCTGGCTCCTGTTAATTGTAGAATTGGTTTTAAGATTTTATTGTTTGTTTTTAAAGTTCCATTAAATTACTTAAAGTGAGTAATGTAATCTGATTACTTTGGATTACTTGGTTTTCTGTAGAGAAACAAAGACGAGGAAACTTAACCGTATTAAAAATATTATTGATAGAAGAAGAGGAAACACGTCCGCGCAGCTTGATTTAGTCCTGTTAAATCCTGTTTTAGACCTGGTTTAGTCCTGGTTTTAGTCCTTGTTTAGTCCTGGTTTAGTCTAGTCTGGTTTAGTCCCTGGTTTAGTCTGGTTTAGATCTGTTTAGACCTGGTTTAGACCTGGTTTTAGTCCTGGTTTAGTCCTGGTTTAGACCTGGTTTAGACCTGGTTTAGACCTGGTTTAGACCTGGTTCAGACCTGGTTTTAGACCTGGTTAGACCTGGTTTAGTCCTGGTTTACCTGGTTTAGTCCTGGTTTAGACCTGGTTAGACCTGGTTTAGTCCTGGTTTTAGACCTGGTTTTAGACCTGGTTTAGACCTGGTTTAGACCTGGTTTAGACCTGGTTTAGACCTGGTTTTAGACCTGGTTTAGACCTGGTTTAGTCCTGGTTTAGACCTGGTTTAGACCTGGTTTTAGACCTGGTTTTAGACCTGGTTTAGTCCTGGTTTAGACCTGGTTTT
Source organism: Boleophthalmus pectinirostris (assembly GCF_026225935.1). NCBI lineage: Eukaryota > Metazoa > Chordata > Actinopteri > Gobiiformes > Gobiidae > Boleophthalmus > Boleophthalmus pectinirostris. The sequence goes on from NW_026571447.1 coordinate 41,286,958, forward strand.
AGACCTGGTTTAGACCTGGTTTTAGACCTGGTTTTTGGTTTTAGACCTGGTTTAGACTGGTTTAGACCTGGTTTAGACCTGTTTAGACCTGGTTTAGACCTGGTTTTAGACCTGGTTTAGACCTGGTTTAGACCTGGTTTAGACCTGGTTTAGACCTGGTTAGACCTGGTTTAGAACCTGGTTTTAGACCTGGTTTAGACCTGGTTTAGACCTGGTTTTGACCTGGTTTTAGACCTGGTTTTAGACCTGGTTTAGACCTGGTTTAGACCTGGTTTTAGACCTGGTTTAGACCTGGTTTAGACCTGGTTTTAGACCTGGTTTTAGACTGGTTTAGACCTGGTTTAGACCTGGTTTAGACCTGGTTTTAGACCTGGTTTTAGACCTGGTTTAGACCTGGTTTTAGACCTGGTTTTAGACCTGGTTTTAGACCTGGTTTAGACCTGGTTTAGACCTGGTTTTAGACCTGGTTTAGACCTGGTTTAGACCTGGTTTTAGACCTGGTTTAGTCTCCAGCAACGACTGGAATAACCCAAAAAAAAAAAAGAAGAAAAAAGAGGTTTAGCCCAAAAATCCCTCTGTTTAATCCATTTATTTCAACAAAGTAACTGTAATCCAATTACCACTCACTGAAACAGTAACTGTAACTGAATACAGTTCATTTGTACTCTGATTACATCACTCTGGTACTTGTAATCTGTTCCTCCCCGACGCTGCTCCTAATGCAGAGTCGAGCAGTTGGAGCTGTTGATGTTTTGATATTTGACTTAGAAACTAAAACAGAAGGAACTTGTTCACTCAGACTCATTTTACTATTAAAATTAAAAATCGATTTCATGATGTGGAGATTTGCACAGACACAGAGATTTGTGCAGTTTGAACATGAGACACGGAAACAACATCTGTACAACCTTTGTGTCCGGGAGCAAAATCAAAACGCCGGAGAGTTTCTGATTTTAGCCACTGCAAGAAACTGAGTCGATATCAGAGTCGGAGCTTTAGACGTTGTCCAGTTAAACGCGTCTGACCGCACGTTCACACTGAAACAAATCACCGTATCACCGGATCTGGAACAATCTGTGTCCAGACACGTCGTTTCTGTGTCCACACATCATCTACAGACACTGTCACATCTGGACCACAGGGAGGCTGTTTCTGTAACTTGTAACTAACTTTAGGCGTTTTTGGCAAGAAAACTGCAAATTTATAGAGTTTGCCCAAATGTTGGCAAAAGAAAAAAAAAAAAAAACACCATGAAGAGAGTTTAGAAGCAACAACAGAGGATTTGATGTTTAGTTCCACTTTGATTCACTCTGTCAGACTGAGAGCTTCTCTCGTCTGGAACCAACGTCAAATCAAACCTGATCTGAACAACGACGTCCACTGAACAAACACAACAACAACAACAACAACAACAAAACTGTACAACTTTAAAACTGACTGAAGTGGAAAAATGTACAGAAGCCGAGAGGGTCACAACAAACACAAACGCCGCAACACGACAAAAAGCCACAACAAACCAAAAAAAGCCACAACGGAAATGACCGCGGGACTCTATTTTAATGCAAACGCCGCAACAAATACAAATGCTGCAACACAAACGCAAAAGCCACAACACATTAAAAAGCCACAACACATTAAAAAGTCACAACACAAACGCAAAAGCCACAACACATTAAAAAGTCACAACACAAACGCAAAAGCCACAACACATTAAAAAGTCACAACACATTAAAAAGCCACAACACATTAAAAAGCCACAACACAAAAGCACAACACATTAAAAAGTCACAACACATTAAAAAGTCACAACAGAAGTGAGGGCAGGACTCTATTTTCCGTCGGACCGATCAAGCGGCAAGTGAAGACGAAGAACTACAACGTGAAAAGTAAAGGAACAGAGGAGTTGGAAACGTAAGTAAAAGTAATTTATTGTTTTATCATTATGCGTTTGTGTTGTGGCTTTTGTATTTGTTGCGGCTTTTGCGTTCGTTTTGACGCCTCTCGGCTTCCGTAAAAATGACTTAAAAGTAACAAAACTCGATGTTTATCTCCACACGAAGAAAGAAACTCCCCACAACGACAACGAAGTGTTTTCACCACGAACACAAAAGAACAGATCTCATTTACATCTCAAACATCTTTCACTTCCAATTAAATAACAAAAAATAATGATTGTTTTTCACTCAAACTCAGAGTCGGAGCTGCTCAGGACTTTGGAGAAACGCTGTGAGACGCCAGCGCCAAAAACTGTTGTTGTGTCTTTTGGCAACTGCAACTTTATTATAACGCACTTTAAAAAGTGCACAGGTCGAGCAGAGTGCTACACAACTATTTAATTAAAACAATAAAACATGTGAATAAAATCTGAATCTAGTAAAAACGATCAAATAAAATGTCAACAACTCAAACTGTGTCAAAGGTTAAATGAGTTTTAAGAAGAGATTTAAAAAACAGGGACAGAAAAGGTCGATCGAATGTTTAAAAACAGTAAAGTCTGTGTCCGTCTTTGGCTCAGGACAAGACGGGACACGTCACATGACCAAGTGTGAATGTGACTGTGTGAAGTCGCCCCCATCAAACACACAACTGCAAAAAAAACTCTGTCAGTCTGTGTGTCGTTCGTTTATTCGTTTTTCAAAATAAAACCAAAAATAAGAAAATGAAAAATCAACAGTTTTCTTCATTATTTGTCTCCAAAAACCAAAATGAAAAAACAGAAAATTATTCATTTTTTCAGTTTTTGATTTTGTGTTTAAATGAAAAATGGAAAAAAAAAATGGATAACGACCGTTTCCCGTTTATGTGACTTCAGTGACTCTGATGCCGAACTGAACCAGGACTGATCCAGGACTCAGACCGAGACCAGGACCAGAGAGGGACTGAGACCAAGACCAGGCCGAGATCAGACCAAGACCAGGCCGGGACCAGACCGAGACTGAGACCAGGACTGAGACTGGGACTGGGACCGAGACTCAGACCGAGACTGGACCAGACCAGACCGGACTGAGACCAGACTGAGACAGAGCCCAGGGCAGACCGTCTGGAGCTCCGAAGCTGAGGCTCGGAGTCAAAGCTCGGAGTCCACTCTGGTCCCGGTCTGGTCCCGCTCTGGTCCCGGTCTGGTCCTGGTCTGGTCCCGGTCTGGTCCCGCTCTGGTCCGGCTCTGGTCCTCTGGTCCGGTCTGGTCCCGTCTGGTCTGGTCCCGGTCTGGTCTGGTCCGGTCTGGTCTGGTCTCTGGTCTCTGGTCCTCTGTCCCGGTCTGGTCCCGCTCTGGTCCTGGTCTGGTCCCGGTCTGGTCCTGGACCTGGATCAGTCCTGGTTCAGTCCGTATGCAGTGTAAACGTTCGGCGTCACATAAACGGGAAACGGTCTTTATCCGTTTTTTCCATTTTTCATTTAAACACAAAATTGAAAACTGAAAAAATGAATCATTATCAGTTTTTTCATTTTGGTTTCACGTCATTTCATTTCAGTCGTTTGTGCTGCAAAAAGTTTGGTTTAAGATATTTGCAGTTTTAGTTTTGGTTCGATGATTCAAAATGTGAAACAAGCCTCAAAACAGAAAATTAAACAAACATTTGTATTTGTTTTCTGTTGTTTTGTGTGTGACTCTTTTCATTTGTGTGAGTTTATTTCTAAAATTATTAATATTATTTGATTTAATATGAAAAATCAGCTGGCGGCAGCGACTTTACTCCACAAAACTTGTGAAGAGAAACGACTTGAGCCTGTGGAAAAGTCTGAGTTATTTATTAGATAAAATGTGAATCAAAAGTGAGTTCCTGAAGACTCTTTTCTCTTCTCGAGTTTTGTGGAGTTTTGTTAAAGTCTTTGTCGTCAACTGAACGGAAACGACCAAAATATAATTTACACAAAAATAATAATGAATAATTTTAGAAATAAACTCACACAAATGAAAAGAGTCACACACAAAACAACACAAAACAAATACAAATGTTTGGTTTAATTTTCTGTTGTTTTGAGGCTTTTTCATATTTTGAATCATCGACCAAAAATAAAACTGTGAATATTTTAAGAACCAGATTCACACAAACTGAATATTTAAAGCACAAATGAAGCACAAACAATTGACTCTATTTTGTGTCGTTTTAGAGAATTTTGAAGTTTCCTGAGGCTGACCCCAGTTTAATCTATAAAAGAATCATTAATATTTCCAAAATTAAAACAGCACAAACCAAACTTTCTGCAGCACAAACGACTGACAGAGTTCTCGTGTGGCGTCTGCGTTCGATGGGGCGACTTCGCGGACGTGTGAACGTGTTGTGTGCGTTGGCAGGTGGCGGTGGGAGGAGCCGACGGTGCTCGTCTGTCAGTCTGCCCCAGGGCGGCCGTGGCTACAAGTGTGGAGTGAAAGAAAAAAACAAACCAAACTGAAAAGAGAAAAAGCGTCGAGAAAAAAGCTCCGTGTCAGATTCATGTGTCAAAATTCAAAATAAACGTGTGTGTGTGTGTGTGTGTGTGTGTGTGTGTGTGTGTGTGTGTGTGTGTGTCTGTGTGTGTGTCTGTGTGTGTGTGTGTGTTTCTCTCACATGTGTGTACACTCTCACTCACACTCTGTCCTCACTGTTACACACACACACACACACACACACACACACGTACACACACTCTCTCTCTGTGTGTTTGTCAGGGTTGATTTCACAAACCGCTCGTTTAGTCGGAGTCTGACTTCAGCTTTAGTCACGTTTCTTTAAATAAATGTGCAGGTGAACAGGAGAAAATAACAAACAAACTGGATCAAAACGTTTTATCGTGTCGTGTTTTGGTGGAAAAATACACAGGGAGGAGTTTGGATTTTGTCTTTAGTATTTGACTAAACGAAATCCAAGGTTTCCCGCTCTTTTTCACTGACAAATTTTAACACTTTTCCATGACTTTCCAGCACCTGCACGTATAGAATTGATCAGACTTTTAGGTGTAAATCTGAAGTGTGTTTGGGATTATAGTTTTTTAACATTCTAAATCCCGTCAGTGCTTTTATTATCGTCTCTTTTAAACAAAAGACTCAGACGTTCACAAATAATCAGAACAAACTCATGAAAACTGAACACAACACTGGAGCCAAGGGAAAGAGATATTCACATTCCATGACTTTTCCAAAACTTTCATTAAATTTACAAAATTCCATGTAAATATGATTGAAACTTTGGCTAAAAATTCAAATTTTGCAATCTGCTTTAGTTAAATTTGTTTAACTTTAAGCTCCTTTAAGAGATGATCCTCATGTTCCTCTGGGGGTAAAACACATTTTCAGAAAAAGGCCTGAAGTTGAAGTGTAAATCTAAAGCTTCAGGTTGGTTCATTCACAGGTTCTAGACCAGTGTTTCCCAAACACTGGGTCGTGACCCTCAGGTGGGTCTGCATGTCGCTCTGTGATATAAAGTTTTGACACATGTTGAAATGATAAGACATGTTTTGTATCATTGATGTAAAAATAACCAAAATATGGTGATATCGTATCGTCAAAAGTCTCACAATATCATGAACCGTCACAATTTATCGAATCACAAAGTCTCTTTGTTTAAATGAAAAGTTCTGGTGCAGCAACAACTAAAAAAACACAGAGAAACTACATAGACCATGATCCTTTGCTCCATTTCAGTGCAGACGACAAGAAGAAACAACAGTTCTGACACTTTTAACCCTCAGTTCTTTGGATTAAGTGTAAAATCATTTTAAGAGGAAAAAGTCAAATATTCAAAGTTTTATTTGCCTCCACAAAATATTGCAATAAATATTGTCGCGTGAGACTTGGATATCATCACATCCCTAATTATTACTAATCTTTTTGTAATGACTTTATTGACTGTTTTGTTCCAGTATTGCAGGTTCAGTTGAAGGTTGAAAAGAAAAAGAAAAGTTCTACATTTAACGTCCGAACAGGCGACTTCTGGATCCTTTTATTTCTGCTTCAGTGTTTTTATTGTTTAAACTTGAGTAAAACTAAATGTTCAGAGACTCGATCAGTCAACAATAAAATCTCCTCATTAATGTTCAATAATGAAAAAATCCAACTTTATTTTGTGATTTACGAATAATGTGGCTTTTAAAATATGAATCCCCAGAAAAAAAGGTTTGTGAAACACTGAAGTAGATCACACAAAACTGACTTTTTTGAGCTTCACGTCAACCTCAGATTCAGAGCTGCACTTGTGTTTTGTTTGAGTTTCTCTTTATTTTTGGTCTGTCTACGTCTCCAAAGCTCCAGACGCTCTGTTCCACCTTGTGATGTCATGAAGTGGTAGTTTTCAAGTTAAACATCTCCTTTCACCTTTAGTTCAGTGGAGCTCGGCGATTCCACGTCTGTAATCACCCAGATGATTTTAGTGAAAGTGTGGAGCTTAAATCACCACATGACATCACCAGGTGGAGCAGAGTGTTTTCAGTTTGAGAGAAAAACTCTTCAGTCTAAATGTTCAGTTTGTGAGTGAAACAAAAGAAACAAAACCACGACTCCGGGTCTGCGTGAGATGAAGAAACTCCGTCTTTTCTTCCAGACTAAACCGTTTTGTTGTTTCCACATGAAAACCTGAGACGTGTGAGTCTGAACTTCAAGCGACGTCTCATTTTCATCAATAACTCCAGTCAAATGAAGCTCATGAGGTCGGCAGTTACAGTGGTGAACCTGGAGAACGTTCTATATCAGAGAAAGGAATTTATTTATGGACAAAACAGTGAAATAAAAACTCGAGGATCACGGCGAGCGGCTTCAAACGAACATTTTACACTCAGAACGACGAGTCTGAGAGAAGCAGAACCAGAGAAAAGGGAAACGTTTCAATACAAAGTGAATTTGAGTCGATGGAGTTAGAAGAACGTCCATAAAGTTGGTCCATCAAACACGGTCACAAATAAAGTTTCAATTAGAACCTGCGTTAGGTTTTCGCTCCAAAAGATGATTTAGGAGGAAATTCAGAAGAAAAAGGAGATGTTTTCGAGGAGCTCAAGCTGCATGAAGTTTCTGCATGAAGTTCTGAAGCTCCTGCAGATGATTTGTTTTTTCTTAAGAAGCTTCACAGTCTGAACATTCAAGGTTGTATGGAGGTTGTTGTTTTTTTTTTTGTTTCAAATTGTCATTGAAAGTTTAAAATACCATTACAGAGACGCAGCAGCTTTGTAATTATAATGACGGAAAAAAAAAAGAATGAAAATCTATCAACTGTGGACGTGTTGAGGACAGATAAACATCAGCCAATAGAAAACGAGGCTCCCTCATTTTCTATTGGCTGTTAGGTTGTCAATCAAACTCCCTAGTGTAACTGACTCGTCGACGCGCTGAGATTATGTGGTTTACGCGGCGGTTCTTAGAGGCTTTTTCAAACTGTCCGTTCCTCTCAATTCGCACAAAGTTTGTTGCGACAGCGGACGAGAATCCACGAGCAGTTCGCCGCAAAAGAAAGTCCGTTTTTGAGGTCGATGAAAGAAGAAGAGAAGAGGAAAAGGAGCGAAGACAAGCTGAGGTGATTCTTGGAGATCTCGTCCAGCGACGGCGCGACTCAAGCAGACGAAGGATCTAAAAACTGAAGACGCGTCGGTCGCTAAAATATTTCTAGACAGGAAACTTCAACAGTGATTCTGAACAAACACTGGATGTAAACAAACGTGATTTCTAGAGTAAAGAGGCGGGAGGAGGAGATGTTTCTACTGAGGCTGTGGAGGAGGAAGGTGGAGTCACACAACATTTGAAAAAGGACGGTCGCTGTGTCACTTCCCTTCAAAAATCCTCTATAAAACCTTTCAGTCGTGAAGAAAACGCCTGAACAGTTTTGGGCGACGTCTTTGGTCCTTGAGTGAAGAAATGTTTGTCCTGACGTTCTTCACTCGGGTGCGACAGAAGAACAGAAGAAGCTGATGTTTGGCACAGTTCTAATCCACAGAATCTAAAAAATAAAATGTTCTGGACCTTTCTACCGCCCGTACTCACTTCCTGTTCATAACGAGTCGGTGGTTGGTGTTTTTCTCTGTTCGTGTTCTCGGTACATTACAGATCCATTTCTCCTGGTTCAGATGAGACGAGGGCCCCTTCCCACACACACACACACACACACACACACACACACACACACACACACACACACACACACACACACACACACACGCGTATGTGCCTCGGTCTGGTTCAGTTCGAGGTTTTATTAGTCCACCGCAATATCTGAGCAGTTAGTCAGAGTTTAGTCACTGTTACTGTTCCCGAGCTCCACCGATCGGTTCAGACTCTGCAGATGGACGGGACGGGATGTTTTTATAATCACTAAACGTCCTAAAAACAAAAACAAACTCTTGAAAAAAACTCAAATTAAATTCAAAATACAAGTTATTTTACAGCAGCAGGAGGAGGTCAAATAAGAGTCAGGTTTGTGGAGATGCGAGCACGTTCGAAAGCGTTAAGTCAATTTAAAATCCATTTTAGGTTCATCGAGTCAGTTTTTTATACTGATACTGAGTCCTGATTTAGTCCTGGTTTAGTCCTGGTTTAGTCCTGATTTAGTCCTGGTTTAGTCCTGTCTTAGTCCTGTTTAGTCCTGGGTTTAGACCCTGTTTTAGTCCTGGTTTAGTCCTGTTTTAGTCCTGGTTTAATCCTGGTTTAGTCCTGTTTTAGTCCTGGTTTAGTCCTGGTTTAGCCCTGGTTTAGTCCTGTTTAGTCCTGGTTTAGTCCTGGGTTAGTCCTGGTTTAAGTCCTGTTTTAGTCCTGGTTTAGTCCTGGTTTAGTCCTGGTTTTAGTCCTTTTTAGTTTAGTCCTGTTTAGTCCTGGTTTAGTCCTGTTTTAGTCCTGGTTTAGTCCTGTTTAGTCCTGTTTTAGTCCTGGTTTTAGTCCTGGTTTGTCCTGGTTTAGTCCTGGTTTCAGTCTCCTGGTTGTTTAGTCCTGGTTTAGTAGTAGTCCTGGTTTCCCTGGTTTAGTCCTGGTTTAGTTGTTTTAGTCCTTTAGTCCTGGTTTTAGTTCAGTTTTAGTCCTGTTTAGTTCCTGTTTTAGTCCTGTTCTTTAGTTTTAACCTGTTTCAGTCCTGGTTTGTCCTGGTTTAGTCCTGGTTTTAGTTCTGTTTAGTCTATTGGTTCAGTCCAGTGTTTCCTCTGGTTTAGTTCTTTTTAGTCCTTGGTTGTTTCAGTGTTTAAGTCCCTGGTTTAGTCCTGTTTTAGTCCTGGTTTAGTCCTGGTTTAGTCCTGTTTAGTTTGGTCCTGTCCTGGTTTAGTCCCTGGTTTCAGTCCTGGTTTAAGTCCTGTTTAGTCCTGGTTTAGTCCTGGTTTTTAGTCCTGGTTTAGTCCCTGGTTTAGTCCTGGTTTTAGTCCTGGTTTAGTCCTTTTAGTCCTGGTTTAGTCCTGGTTTAAGTCCTGGTTTTAGTCCTGTTTATACCTGGTTTAGTCCTGGTTTTAAGTCCTGTTTTAGTTTAGTCCTGGTTTAGTCCTGGTTTAGTCCTGTTTAGTCCTGGTTTAGTCCTGGTTTAGTATGTCCTGGTTTAGTCCTGGTTTAGTCCTGGTTTAAGTTTTAGTCCTGGTTTAGTCCTGGTTAGTCCCTGGTTTAGTCCTGGTTTAGTCCTGGTTTAGTTGGTTTTAGTCCTGTTTTAGTCCTGGTTTTAGTCCTGGTTTAGTCCTGGTTTAGTCCTGGTTTAGTCCAGTGGTTTAGTCCTGGTTTAGTCCTTTTGTCCTGGTTTAGTCCTGGTTTAGTCCTGGTTTAGTCCTGGTTTAGTCTGGTTTAGTCCTGTTTTAGTCCTGGTTTAGTCCTGGTTTAGTCCTGTCTTTAGTCCTGGTTTTAGTCCTGGTTTAGTCCTGTTTGTCCTGTTAGTCCTGGTTTAGTCCTGTTTTAGTCCTGGTTTAGTCCTGGTTTAGTCCTGGTTTTAGTCCTGGTTTAGTCCTGGTTTAGTTTTTTAGTCCTGGTTTAGTCCTGGTTTGTCCTGGTTTAGTCTGGTTTTAGTCCTGTTTAGTCCGGTTTTAGTCCTGGTTTAGTTTGTCCTGTTTAGACCTGTTTAAGTCTGTTTTAGTCCTGGTTTAGTCCTGGTTTAGTTCTGGTTTAGTCCTGGTTTAGTCCTGTTTAGTTGTTAGTCCTGGTTTAGTCTGGTTTAGTCTGTCTGGTTTATCCTGGTTTAGTCCTGTTTTAGTCCTGGTTTTTCCTGTTTAGTCCTGGATTTTAGTCCTGTTTTGTTTTAAGTCAGTCCTGGTGTTTCAGTTTCCTTTTTTATCCTGGTTTATCCTTTTTGTTTTTTTTTTTTCCTTTTTTCCTGTAGAAAATAAAGTCCTGAGAAGTCGTTTTTGTTTTCCTGGTTTAGTCCTGTTTTTTTTTTAGTTTTTAGTCCTGGTTTAGTTCTGTTTTAGTCCTGGTTTAGTTCTGTTTTAGTCCTTTTTCATACAGAGAATCACAATTTTCAGTTCAGTTTTATATAATTTTCCAATCAGAATCTCAGTTTTACTCAGATTTGACTCTTGTGAGATTTAAACGCCGCTCAGTTCATGTTTTGAGAAATCGTAGATCCAAAAAGCAGCACAAAAATGACCACAGACGTCCTCAATAAAACATCTAAAACGTAAATGTCCAAACTGTGAACTGAAAGTGTCACACGGCTTCTGAAAATTACAATAAAACATCTTTATTTTGTTGAAATGTTTAAAATATTGGGGAAAAATTGTTTCTTTTGTGTAAATTTTGCCGAACTTTTGGACCAAACTCTCCCAGTGTTGGTCTCAGTCCTGATCACCAGACACTCCTGGTTTAGTCCTGTTTAGTCCTGGTTTAGTCCTGGTTTAGTAGTCCTGGTTTCCTGGTTTAAGTCCTGTTTAGTCCTGTTAGTCCCTGGTTTATCCTGGTTTACTCCTGGTTTACCTGGTTTCGTGGTTTAGTCCTGGTTTACCTGGTTTAGTCCTGGTTTTAGAGAGTCCTGGTTAGTCTGTGTCCTGGTTTAGTCCTGGTTTAGTCTGTTTTAGTTGTAGTCCTGTTTAGAGTCTGGTTTTATCCTGGTTTAGTCCTGGTTTAGACCTGGTTTAGTCCTGGTTTTAGTCTGGTTTAGTCTGGTTTAAGTCCTGGTTTTTTAGTCGAGTTTTTTCCTTTTAGAAAACAAATTTTTATCCTTTTTTTTTTTTTTTTTTTTTTTTTCATTTTGGTTTCGGAGACAAATAATGAAGAAAATCGTTCTTCTTCTTGGTTTTATTTTGAAAAACGCCTGAACAAACATCACACGGATTTTAAATAAACGACTTTGTGTTTATTTAGTGAATTGAAGGTTTAAAGTGTCAGAGAAAAACTTTCTTCTGTGTAAATCCTCCGACAGAAGCGAGAGATTCTGTTTTACGTCTTTCACTTCTTCTATAATCTGAAAAGCAGAAAAAGCGGCTCCGGGTCTGGACTCGACTCCCGTGAAATGATCTTATAATGGGGTTAATTGTGTTTTAGTGACTCAGACTCTAAACCTGTTATTACGCAAACTCAATCTGACTGTTTATGTCCCGGCGCCCACCCTGTAGTTTCATCTGCAGTGTCCCACGGTGCAGACGAACAAGACGAAGGTTCAACTCCGCTCAAACGTGCAGCGGCTCCAGTTACACGAGACTCTGAAGTAAGATGATGGTTTTAAAGCGGGATTAATTTAATCCTTGATCATGTACTGTATTTTTCTGACTATAATTTGCATTTTAAATCTATAAAGTTTCTCAAAAATCAACAGTGCGTCTTATAATCTGATGCCTTATGTATTAAAGGGACAGTTTTTTGGTTTTTTTTTTTGACATGAATCTGTGTGTCGTCCCCGTCCGCTGAGTCCAGATACTGACCGTTTTCTGTGCTGATGAAAGTCGTCCGGCAAGTTGTTCTGGGGACATTAAAATAAAGCGTTTTTCTTCTCAAAACAATCTGTGTTCAAAAGAGTGACACGTTTGCATCACAAAACCATCGTCCTCAAAACAGTCAGACTCATAATCACTTGGCACTATTTTCTCTCCGTTCGTATCACTGCGCTGACGCCAGGTGACAGCCGCGCACGAATCCACCACTTTGTGTTTACGTGCTCAGATCTGCCGCGACGTGAGAACTAGAGCCATAATTATATAAACTTGTATAAGACACATAAGAATATATCTAAAAAATAGTGCGACTCTTGATTCTCCAGGCTGGAACAACAAAAATCTGGCTGAATCTCCACACACATTTCACCATTTTCCTGTCACGGACTTTGCACTGAGGAAACTTTGGCTTCTTGTCTTTTTACTTCAATGTGGAAACCAAAGATTAAAAAGCTTCGTGTGCAGTGAACAATTCAGTGAGATGATGTTCCTTCATGCCCCGGACAGAGGAACAAATGTGTTTTGAAGAGCACTGCTGCACCTGCACCAGGTAAGAACAAAGAGGTGCAGCTGTGTTTACAAGTGAACAGACTCAAGAATCAGCAGCATCAGTGTCACGTCACCAGTGAAGCTTCTACAAAACATTAACTTTATAAGTCGACTGTTTTTACTATTGTAAATGTCTCGTTCACTGTTGGCAGCAGCGACGTGGACGTGTGGATGATTCATGTTTCTATTAGTCGTCCATGTTTCAGTCACAGTGTCGACTCTATGTTCACTGTAGACGAGTTTATAAATGACGTGATGGTGATTGTCACTCAGTCTCTCACGGCTCCAGCTTCAACTTGTCCCACTTCTCTGTCTCTCTTCTGTCTCTGCTCGTTCTAACTCCATCTGTTGAATTTCAGCATCAGTATATTCAGGTTCATAAAGATCTCCTCTTGACTTTGTGGTAAAGGCAAAGTCTTTATTGTCGGTGTCGTATTCAGACATGTTGTCGTTAACATTCTGAGCAGTAAACACAGTGAACCAGGCGCGGCTGTCACCTGGCGTCAGCGCAGTGATACGAACGGAGAGAAAATAGTGCCAAGTGATTATGAGGTCGGACTGTTTGAGGACGATGGTTTTGTGATGCAAACGTGTCACTCTTTTGAACACAGATTGTTTTGAGAAGAAAAACGCTTTATTTTAATGTCCCCAGACAACTTACCGGACGACTTTCGTCAGCACTGAAAACGGTCAGTATCTGGACTCAGCGGACGGGGACGACGCACAGATTCATGTCAAAAAACCCAAACTGTCCCTTTAAGGCACGAGACACGTTTTGAAAGTTCACTGTGGGAACTCAACTAAACTTCAGTCCCACAAACTAAATCTGAGTGAAAAGTAAAAGATACAAATGATTCATGTTTGTCTGTCAAACATCATTTGTGCTGGAGATTTAATTTGGCCTTAATAAAAACATTTTAAGCAGAATAAACTTGTGGACGTGGTTTAATCTCGCGCACGTTTTAGACAATTCTTTTCTGTTTCTCCGTGTTTGGACTAGAGCCCGACTGATATGAAACCGATAAAACAGGAGTTGGAGCTGCCGATATAATCGCCGATATATTTAGTGATGTAAAAATTCACTGTAAATCTTGACTTGTTTAAAACACTTCAGTTTGTCTCTGGTGGATTTTAAATTGGGTTTATTTAGGAAACATTTATTGTTCTTCTGACTCTTTATGTCACATTTACAGACAGAAGTTTGGCCCAACAGAATTTTTGCATCGTCACATTTTAGACACGAGTGATGATGGGGATTCAGTTCTTTTTAGAGAACCGGCTCTTGTGGCTCGGCTCACTATAAGCAGCTGGCTCTTTCGGCTCCCAAGCGGCTCTTCAGATTGTTTTGTTGCAAACAGGACTAAAGCAGAACTGAACCAGGACTGAACCAGAACTGAACCAGGACTGAACCAGGACTGAACCAGGACTGAGTGTCTGGACTCGGTCTCTGTCTCTCTCCCTCTCTCGAGCCCAAGATTAGTCCTGATTTATTTATTTTATGCTGAACTACAGACAAACATGCAGGTTTTTTTCTCTCCTATGCACACACACATTTCTGAAAGTTTCGTTTTCAGCCGCTGTCAAACTCCCACGAGTCTGAACGCGACGTGAAGAGAAAAAAAGTGAGAGAAAAACAAAACACAGCTCAATAAGAAGCCGGTTCCCGTCGTTCGTTTCAAAGAGCTGATCTAAGTCTATGTTCAGTCTGCAGGGCTTAACGCTCAATTCCGATTTTTTTGTGAAAGTCGATGTTTTTTCGAGGTCGTTCACATTTCCAGTTAAATGTGACTTGTATGTGACTCCAGTGTGAACATTAAACGGTCCAAAAGTGTCCCACATGTGACACTGGAGACACGACGACGTCAACCGCAGCGAGCGTCTCTGTGTTTACACAAGTTGAACAAACATGGACGCAGCATCGAGCACCTGGAGATTTTAAAGTTCCTCTCGTACCGGAGCCACAACATGAACAACTGACTTGTTTTAAGGAGGAGATTGAGAAGGAGAAGGACGAGGTTTTTGGTGGTGGTGTTTTGTGGTGAGTGGAGATGTGCTTCACTTCAGTCACATGGATCATGAACAGTTTTCTCTACTTCAGTGCAGAATAGTGACGTTTGTGTGTCTTGTTGATGACGTGTAGGTGGATGAATGTGACCTGACTGTTCACACTCAAGTCACATGTTAAAGATCAGATATGGATCAGTTTCAGGAGCACAGATCCAAGTGTCCTGGTCACATGTGAAAACATCAGATCTGTGTGGTTCAGACATGAAAAGATCAGATACAGAAACATAGAGACAAAACATCAGATTTGGGAAATTTCAGGTGCATGTGAACGCAGCCTAAGAGCCGCTTCGTTCACGACCGACTCATCACTACAAGCTAGTAAAGAAACTAGCACTATTAGCCTTTTGCCGTAAATGCTGCGCCGCGGTAATTAATTATATGTGTAAATGTTGATCATTCACACGTCTGTTCACAGCTCATTTATACAAACAATATAATCACTTTACAACAGACCAACAGAAAACAGACTGTTTATGTGAGAGACACAGGCTCCTCCCACATCACACAGGCTCCTCCCACATCACAAGTCTCAACTAATAAATGTCCTTTTAATCCAGACTCAAACCGATTGTCGTAAAAAGAAAATAATCTCAGTGTTTGGATCTGAGTGTGAGTGTAAACAAACACACACACACACACACACACACACACAGACACACACACAGACACACACACACACAGACACACACACACAGACACACACACACACACACACACACACACACACACACACACACACACACACACACACACAGACACACACAGACACACACACACACACACACACAGACACACACACACACACACAGACACACACACACACAGACACACACACACACACACAGACACACACACAGACACACACACACACACACACAGACACACACACACACACAGACACACACACACACAGACACACACACACACACACACACACACACACACAGACACACACACACACACACACACACACACACGCACACACACACACACACACACACACACACACACAGTGGAGACACACATTAGAACATTTATGTGTCTGTAAATTGGATTAAATGAACAGAATGTAAAGAGTCTAAGATTTTTAACGACGTATCACATGACCACGGGAAATATCGGCCCCTAACAGCAAACATATGAAATATATATAAAATATAATAAATATAGGAAATGTCCCGCAGTGGAGCTTTAAACACTAAACCTGAGCTGACGGACGAGTTTCAGAACAAGTTTGTCGAAGTTGAAACGTTTGAGATGAGCAGGTTTTCCACAGACGCTCGAGGACGTGTTTGTACAGATCTAAACTACAGGCCTCAGTGTTTTTAGTCGGAGTCAAAGTGGAGATTTTGTTTGTGGAGGAAATTATGGGAGCGAAGAAACTGCAGCTCGGTGGTTTTTACTCACTGTGTCCGTTTCACCAGCTCATCTCCACGGAAACGAGCGTCAGGCAGAAGCTTCAACACGACACGACTACAGGACCTGAAGGAAAATATTCACCCCGGAGTTTGATCCGCGTGTCGATCGTTTGTTTTTCAAAATAAAAACAAAAAGAAGAAAATGAAAAAAAAAAAAACAACAAAACTAAAATGAAAAAACAGATAAAGATTCATTTTGTTAGTTTTTGGTTTTGTGTTTAAATGAAAAATGAAAAAAAAAAAAACGGACTAAATCAGAACTAAACCAGGACTAAACCAGGACTAAAACAGGACTAAAAACCAGGACTAAAACAGGACTAAACCAGGACTAAAACAGGACTAAACCAGGACTTAAACAGGACTAAAACAGGATCGAACCAGAACTAAACCAGGTCTAAACCAGGACTAAAACAGGACTAATCCAGGACTAAACCAGGACTAAAACAGGACTAAACCAGGACTAAAAACAGGATCGAACCAGAACTAAACCAGGTCTAAACCAGGACTAAAACAGGACTAAATCAGAAGTAAACCAGGACTGAACCAAGACTAAATCGGTCTCAGTCCTGGTCTGGTCCCGGTCTCAGTTCTGGACTAAACCAGGACTGACCGGGACCGATGTCGTTTCCGTCTGAAGTCCAGATGTTCGCCGACCATTTATTTACATTTTTATTATTTTTCTATTTTTCATTTCTTCGATTATTACACAAACACATTTTCGTGGCAAATTAAATTAAACCAGACCCGGACTCTGAGTCGGGTCCATCGTCGTCAGATTCTCCGCACGGCACAAGGATTTTATTAAAAGGACGTGGATAAAAGTAAAAACCGGCAGCAGCTGGTTGTTTGTGTTTGTGCGTCTGTGATCCAGATGAAGATCGAGTCTCAGTTTGAATATTTTCGTTTTAAAGGATCCGTGTTACACTAAAGTCTTTTCCTCGTCACAAACCTGGACCTGGAGAATCTGTGTGTCGTTCGTTTGTTCGTTTTTCAAAATAAAATAAAAAATAAGAAAATGAAAAAAAAAAAAAAAAAATTTTCTTTAGTATTTGTCTCCAAAACCAAAATGAAAAGAAAAAAACAGATAATGGACTAAACCAGGACTAAACCAGAACTGAACCAGGACTAAACCAGGTCTAAACCAGGACTAAACCAGAACTAAACCAGAACTGAACCAGGACTAAAACAGGACTAAGTGTCTGGACAGGCCCGGAGTTGCGCCCACATAGAGGTGATCAGGAAACCAGAACTAGACCAGGACTGAGACAAGGACTGAGTCTGGTTTAGACCTGGTTCAGTTCTGGTTCAGTCCTTGTTTATTCCTGGTTTAGTTCTGTTTTAGTCCTGGTTTAGTTCTGGTTCAGTCCTGGTTTATTCCTAGTTTAGTCCTGGTTTAGACCTGGTTTAGTCCTGGTTTAGACCTGGTTTAGTCCTGGTTTAGTCCTAGTTTTAGTCCTGGTTTTAGACCTGGTTTAGTCCTGGTTTAGTCCTGGTTCACTCCTGTTTTAGTCCTGTTTTTAGTCCTGGTTTAGTCCTGTTTTAGTCCTGTTTTAGTCCCTGTTTAGTCCTGGTTTAGTCCTGTTTTAGTCCTGTTTTAGTTCCTGGTTTAGTTCTGGTTCAGTCCTGGTTCAGTCCTGGTTTAGTCCTGGTTTAGTTCCTGTTTAGTTGTTTAGTCCTGTTTTAGTCCTGTTTTAGTCCTGTTTAGTCCTGTTTTAGTCCTGTTTTAGTCCTGGTTTAGTCCTGGTTTAGTCCTGGTTTAGTCCTGGTTTAGACCTGGTTTAGTCCTGGTTCAGTCCTGGTTCAGTCCTGGTTTAGTCCTGGTTTAGTTCTGTTTTAGTCCTGTTTTAGTCCTGTTTTAGTCCTGGTTTAGTCCTGTTTTAGTCCTGTTTTAGTCCTGGTTTAGTTCTGGTTCAGTCCTGGTTCAGTCCTGGTTTAGTCCTGGTTTAGTCCTGGTTTAGTTCTGTTTTAGTCCTGTTTTAGTCCTGTTTTAGTCCTGGTTTAGTCCTGTTTTAGTCCTGTTTTAGTCCTGGTTTAGTCCTGTTTAGTCCTGGTTTAGACCTGGTTTAGACCTGGTTTAGTCCTGGTTCAGTCCTGGTTCACTCCTGTTTAGTCCTGGTTTAGTTCTGTTTTAGTCCTGTTTAGTCCTGGTTTAGTCCTGGTTTAGTCCTGTTTTAGTCCTGGTTTAGTTCTGGTTCAGTCCTGGTTCAGTCCTGGTTTAGTCCTGTTTTAGTCCTGGTTTAGTTCTGTTTTAGTTTTAGTCTCTAACGCTCAGAATTAAAAGTGCAAAAATACAAAAATATCGATATATCGTATCCTTTAATGTGATGATGCTGTATCGATAAATCGCCGAGAAAACTTTGACACATTTGACATTTTCACAGTTTTGTGGATTTAAATATTTGTGTTTCATTTGAACTTTACACAAGAAGAAACGATTTAACAAAGACATGATTTAGACTTTAGATTTATCGAACCGTATCGAATCGAAAGCTCACTGTATCGAGGTGCGTATCGTATCGGCAGCTGTGGATCGATCCTCGGATCGACTCAAATAAACCACGTCTGTTTTTTCCGTGTTTTTAAAGACGATAAAACTGAAGTCGAGCTGCTTTAATAAAACCCTCCACACACACGAAGAACCAGGACTAAACCAGGACTAAAACAGGTCTAAACCAGGACTAAACCAGGACTAAAACCAGGACTAAACCAGAACTAAAACAGGACTAAAACAGGACTAAACCAGGACTAAAACAGGACTAAAACAGGACTAAACCAGGACTAAATCTGTCTCAGTCCTGGTCTGGTCCCAGTCTGGTCCCAGTCTCAGTTCTGGACTAAACCAGGAATAAACCAGGACTAAACCAGGACTAAAACAGGACTAAACCAGGATTAAACCAGAACTAAACCAGAACTAAACCAGGATTAAACCAGGACTAAACCAGGTCTAAACCAGAACTAAACCAGGATTAAACCAGGACTAAACCAGGTCTAAACCAGGACTGAACCAGGACTAAACCAGGATCTAAACCAGGACTAAAACCAGGATTAAACCAGGATTAAACCAGGACTAAACCAGGACTAAACCAGGATTAAACCAGGACTAAACCAGGACTAAACCAGGTCTAAACCAGAACTAAACCAGGACTAAATCAGTCTCAGTCCTGGTCTGGTCCCAGTCTGGTCTGGACTAAACCAGGTCTAAACCAGGACTAAATCAGGACTAAACCAGGACTAAAACAGGACTAAACCAGGACCGAATCAGGACTGAACCAGGACTTAACCAAGATTAAATCGGTCTCAGTCCTTATCTGGTCCCAGTCTGGTCCCAGTCTGGTCCCGGTCTCAGTTCTGGACTAAACCAGGACTGACCGGGACCGATGTCGAGGAAGAACGTCGGAGCGAGACGATAAAACTCAAGTAGAGCTCGTTTAAGAAATAAAACCCTCCACACACACGAGCGCGGCCAGGTAGAAGAGGAGGTCCAGAACAGAACACACACACTCACACACACACACACACACACACACACACTCGCAGACCCCTCCTCTTTCTCTCTGTTTCTCTGCTCCATCTGGATCTCACTAGGGTCTGAGGCCAGAGCCACGTGGACGACTCGAGCTGCAGCTACGAGAGCAACAACAAGGTGTGTGTGTGTGTGTGTGTGTGTGTGTGTGTGTGTGTGTGATTCTCTGTGTAAATGTGTTTAACTCTACGTTTGTACGATGTCGCTCTAACACGGACGCAGAGAAAAATCATAAAGAATCACGTTTCAGAATTTCCAGACTAAGCGATAAACTTGATACTCAAACAAAATAAAGTGATTTTCAACATTAAAGAGCCACTAAACCTCAACATCACTTTTATTCTCGTGATTCTCTGGGTAAATGTTTCTAACTCTACGTTTGTACGATGAGGGTCTGAACAGAAAACACAAAAGTGGCGTCGCGTCTTCGCTTTCCCAACTTTTTCAGTGTTTCAAAGTTCTGAGGCACCAGTCCCTGCGGTGCTGGATCGTTGTGACTCTCGGTTGACCGTCAATCATCGCTCCAGGACCTTGCGTCGCAGGAATCGTGAATCGTTGCAGGAATCGTCGTGTGAACCGTCGTAGGAATCGTCGCATCGCATAAATCGTCACAGGGATCGTTGCATAAATCGCGCATGAACCATTGCAGGAATCATGAATCGTCGCAGGAATCGTCGCGTAAACTGTCGCAGGAATCGTCACATAAACCATCGCAGGAATCGTCACAGGAATCGTTGCATAAATCGCACATGAACCATTGCAGGAATCATGAATCGTCGCAGGTATCGTCGCATAAATTGTTGCAGGAATCGCCGCAGGAATCGCTGCAGGAATCATCACAGGAATCGTGAATCGCCGCAGGAATCGTCACATAAACCGTCGCAGTAATCGTTGCAGGAATCGTGAATCGTCGCAGGAATCATCGCGTAAACTGTCACAGGAATCGTCGCAGGAATCGTCGCAGGAATCGTCGCAGGAATCGTGAATCGTTGCAGGAATCGTCGCAGGAATCGTCACAGGAATCGTGAATCGTCACAGGAATCATCACGTAAACCATCGCATGAATCGTCACATGAATCGTCGCAGGAATCGTCGCGTGTTGAGGGACTATTTTCTCAGCTGCAGTGGAGTTTTACTTGGTGATATCAATCCGCCGCTGCCGACTTTTCTATCAGGATCTACAACTTGGTTTTACTTCTAAAATTATTCTGCCCCAAAAAACTCCGCGGCCAAAAACCTCGTCCTTCTCCTTCTCAGTCTGTCCATGTTCTGACTCCGATACGACGCTCGCTGTGTGTGACGTCGTTGTGTGTTTAAAGTTCACACAGGAGATCACACACAAGTCATATTTAACTGGAAATGTGAACAACCTCACAAAAATAAAAAATAAATAAAAATGATTTCACAAAAAAATCTGAACTTAGCTTTAAATCCTACAGAGACGAGTTTATTTTAGTTTAGTTTCGTCTCTCGATCCCGTTTGTGGGTTTTGTGACTTTATTTTGGGACACTTGTGATTGTGTGTTTTGCAGAAGTGGAACTCGCGAGTCGTGACTTGGACTCGAGTCAGACTTGAGTCACTATTTTTAGGACTTGAGACTTGACAAAATGGACTAAGACTCGGGACTCGACTCGGACTTGAAGCTCAGTGACTTCAGAAGCTCTTTTAAATCTGAATTATTTTTATTCTGACCGTAATAATTCACACTAAGATCTTGTCAAGACGTTTAAAAAGAAAAAATAACTAAATTAATTTCTACAACTCTTATAAAAATACTCAAATATAAATATACCAGGACTTTTTAAGAACAATTTAGTTAAAAATTCATATAAATTGCAAAAACTAAGCTTTAGTTTAAAGACTTGAAACGACTTGAAGCTCAAAGCAGATGACTTGGACTTGACTTGGACTTGACTTGGACTCATGGACCAGTGACTCGAGACTCGACTTGTACTTGTCTGTATTTGACTCGGGACTTGACTCGGACTTGAGCTCAAAGCCTTGAGACTCGCAAAACAACGACTTGGTCCCTTGAGTTTCGTCTTTCGTTTGTTTTTCGACCGTCGTGACTCGTTTTGTTTTTTTGGCACCAAACTCGTTCGTCTTTGTTAAATCTTGTTATTTTGTGTAAATATTTTCGACCGCTTTTGTTATTTCGCCTTTTCCGTCTTCGTTAAATTATTACTTCATTTCAACCATTTTCCACTTCGGCTTCTGTCACTTCACTGACACTAACTTCAACAACAATCGAATTATGTAAGAAAACGATCTGTGTTGAGAGTTTCTGCGCGGCTCAGACTTTCCTCGACAAAAGAAACTCTCTCTGTCCGAAAAAAAAATCATTTTCAAAGCCCCTGAATCACCGAAATCGACCAAATCTAAAGTGGAGGATTTAAAAAACACATGCTGTATTCAAACAAAAGTTCAGAGAGGAGAGGGAAAATAAACTCACTACCCCCAAACCGCAGAGACGAGGACGGGGACGGGGGGCGAGGGCTTTGTGGGCGGGGTCTGGGCTTTGTGGGCGGGGTTTGGTGGGTTTGTGGGCGGGGTCTGGTGGTCTAAGCCCCTCCCTCTGCTTCTCTCTCGGGCACAGTGGACCTTACACAAACACAGCCCAAACTCTAAGTACTACAGTGTGTGCAGGCCGCTCCGGTACACGGCTCAGAGTACTACTACTTCAAAAGAAAAGTACTCAAGTCGAAGTACAAAGTAAAATGCAGAGAAATGACACAAGTGTAAGAGTAAAAAGTGTTTAGCAGGAGGAGTTTTTGTGTCATTTTCTTCTAAACACACTGAAAATTTCTCTGATCTGGACAAGATTTTAAAAGTTTTATCAAGTTCAGGGCCCTGGGTTAGTCCTGGTTTAGTCCTGGTTTAGTCCTGGTTTAGTCCTGGTTTAGTCCTGGTTTAGTCCTAGTTTAGTCCTGATTTAGTCCTGATTTAGTCCTGGTTCAGACCTGGTTTAGTTCTGGTTTAGTCCTTTTTTAGTCCTGGTTTTAGTCCTGGTTTAGACCTGGTTTAGTCCTGGTTTAGTCCTGTTTAGTCCTGCTTTAGACCTTGGTTAGATCTGGTTTAGTCCTGGTTTTAGTCCTGGTTTAGATCCTGGTTTAGTCCTGGTTTAGTCCTGGTTTAGACCTCAGTGAGTCCTGGTTTAGTCCTGGTTTAGTTCTGGTTAGTCCTGGTTTAGTCCTGGGTTTAGTCCTGGTTTAGTCCTGGTTTAGTCCTGGTTTAGTCCTGGTTTAGTCCTGGTTTAGTCCTGGTTTAGATCTGGGTTAGTCCTGGTTTAGTCCTGGTTTAGATCTGGGTTAGTCCTGGTTTAGTTCTGGGTTAGTCCTGGTTTAGTTCTGGGTTAGTCCTGGTTTAGTTCTGGGTTAGTCCTGGTTTAGTTCTGGGTTAGTCCTGGTTTAGTCACATATTTTTCTTCCGTGACTCAAATCGTCAGAAAATCTTAAATTTAGGCGATAAACGTTTAAAAGAAGAAGCTGGATTCACCAGGACCAACAACTTTGAATTTATGATCAGGTCATTTTTACTCATCATGAACTGGTTTTGAGAATATTTATCTAGAATTTAACAGAATTTAAAACATTTTTATCTAGAATTTGGCATCTGAGAACTTGTGATCAGACCACGAACACAAATCACAAACTGATTTCATCTCAAACTTAACATCCGTAAATTTATTTCCAGCCCATGAAGACGGAGCACAGACGCTTCATTCTAGTCTCGAGGTCGTTTATTTTAAGATAAACTTGTCAGGTAAAATGATTTTGCTGCACGGACACATCGTTTCACTGCTTTTAAGTCATTTTCTGATCAATTTAAGTGATTAGGTTTTAAGTTTTTTGAGGTGCGCGTTCTTTTTTCTAGTAATTGAGTCTAATTCTGTCCAAATTACGTTGAGAATGAAGATGGAATCACTGAGCGCTGAACAAGTCCAAACAGTCAAGTCTGTGCAGCAGATAAAGCGATAACGTCACCATGGAGACAAGCAGAAAAGCTACAGAGTGGAGCTTTAACGTCACCTCAGCTCGATTTAAAGAAGACGTAAACTATTGTGTTCAGAGCGACATTTGTTCTTTTGAATTTGAATTAAGAACGAAAAACATTAAAATGGGAAAACGGTTTGTTATTTCATTTTCAGGTTTCGACCTCTATTTCCAATATTTAATTTAAAGTTTAATCTCGTGTCTGTTTTAATGTTGATATTTTAGTTCTGAAGTTCTGCTGCTGAAGGATTCACCTGAAAAATCGTTGCAGTTTCGTGGACAAACATGTTTCTTCTTTTACAGCGACGCGTTTATTTTCACGTCTTAGAAAATCACTGTTGATCCACGACGAGAAACAGGAAGCGGCGAGAAACTCTGCTTTGTTTTTTTTTTGTTGTTGCTGAATATGTGTGTTTCACGTGACGTCACAGGGCGACGTTTGTCAGCGCAAAATCAGACGGAGGCAGGAAGTGAACCGACTGGAGGAAAATGCCGATGTGTTGTGTCGTTTACGGCTGTGCCAATCGTTCTAACCCAGAGAAGGAAAAGCCATTTTTTTAGAGAACCAAATATAGTCGTCCATAAAAAGTGGATTACAAACCCGTTTGCGGTCGGGAGGAGCAGACTTCGCTAATGCTCGTGTCTGCAGTGACACTTCGTCAAAGGTTTGTTACAAAGATAATTTTTTTTTTTTGTGGTTTATCTAAACATAAACGAATCATTAACGACTAACGACGTTTGTTGACATTAAATAGTTCAGATAGCGGTTGGCCTGTGAGTAGAGTCTCCGCAGGTTTCAAATGAGCGCACAGGCCGAACTGAGACGCCCCACACGCTCCTGCACCCGCTACAAGTTTATTACCAACAGCAGCGGCCGGAATGAAATATGATCACACTTGTTGAGTGTCAAACCTCGAGTGAGAGACAAGACCGAGTCCAAACACGAGTCCGAGACGAGTACTAAGGCTGCGTTCAGACTGCAGCCTGAAGTGACCCAAACCTCATTTTTTGTCTCTATGTTCCTGTATCTGATCTTTTCATGTCTGAACCACACAGATCTGATGTTTTCACATGTGACCAGGACACTTGGATCTGTGCTCCTGAAACTGATCCATATCTGATCTTTAACATGTGACTTGAGTGTGAACAGTCAGGTCACATTCATCCACCTACACGTCATCAACAAGACACAAACGTCACTATTCTGCACTGAAGTAGAGAAAACTGTTCATGATCCATGTGACTGAAGTGAAGCACATCTCCACTCACCACAAAACACCACCACCAAAAACCTGCTCCTTCTCCTTCTCAATCTCCTCCTTAAAACAAGTCAGTTGTTCATGTTGTGGCTCCGGTACGAGAGGAACTTTAAAATCTCCAGGTGCTCGATGCTGCGTCCATGTTTGTTCAACTTGTGTAAACACAGAGACGCTCGCTGCGGTTGACGTCGTCGTGTCTCCAGTGTCACATGTGGGACACTTTTGGACCGTTTAATGTTCACACTGGAGTCACATACAAGTCACATTTAACTGGAAATGTGAACGACCTCGAAAAAACATTGGATTTCACAAAAAAATCTGAATTGAGCGTTAAACCTGCAGACTGAACGGAGACTTAGACACGATGATCGACCCACACGACCTCGGCGATCGACGTATTGATCACGATCGACGTATTGATCATCACTGGACTAGAACATGAAGAAAAAAGGAAATAAAACGACTTCTGCATAATGTGTCTCCTTTAAACGCAATGTCAATATGAACCACCAAATATTAAAGCTACAGTGTGTAACTTTCTGGAGGTGGCGCCTGCATGTCTCCATGGAAACCGAAAGTTAAAACCACATTTCTCCATGGTGACAAGTTTAAAGCCTTAACATGGAAAATTACAGCCAAAGAACCGAAGAATATTTCCCTGTAAACAAGCAGGACGAAGCTCTACACGAGATAAATCAAGTCGAGTCAGGTCTGTGGAGACGCGAGCCGCTCACGAGGTTTCAGTGCAAGAAAAACATCGAAAAAGTGACTCACTGTGGCTTTAAACCAAGTCGAAGTGTGAAGAGACGTGTGTGCAGAGCTGCTCCCGGCAACGAGTCGCTTCAGCTTTTTTCAATAAGAAGAAAAATGTGGCGTTAAAAATCACAAAACTGAAACTGAAGCGTGTGAAGAAGAACGAGCCACAGGAGCCACAGGAGGCGAGACGAGCCGCAGGAGCCAAGACGAGCCACAGGAGCCGAGTCAGAAGAGCCACAGGAGCCGAGACAAGATGAGCCACAAGAGCCGAGACGAGCCACAGGAGAAGAGATGAGCCACGGGAGACGAGACGAGCCACAAGAGATGAGACGAGCCACAAGAGCCACAGGAGCCAAGACGAGCCACAAGAGCTGAGACGAGCCACAAGAGCCACAAGAGCCGAGACGAGCCACGGGAGACGAGACAAGCCACAGGAACCGAGACGAGCCACAAGAGCCGAGATGAGCCACAAGAGCCGAGATGAGCCACAAGAGACGAGACGAGCCACAAGAGATGAGACGAGCCACAAGAGCCACAAGAGCCGAGACGAGCCACAAGAGACGAGACGAGCCACAAGAGCCGAGACGAGCCACAAGAGCCGAGACGAGTCACAAGAGCCGAGACGAGCCACAAGAGCCGAGAGATTCTGAGCTGAGATGAGCCACAAGAGCCACAGGAGCCAAGACGAGCCACAAGAGCCGAGATGAGCCACCGGAGCCGAGACGAGACACAAGAGCCAAAATGAGCCACAAGAGATGAGCTACAAGAGACGAGACGAGCCACCGGAAAACTCCGATGAGGAGGAGGAAGGTCACAAGTGCACGAAAAATTACCTCAGACTCTCAAGTGATCATGTCGATACTCGATACCGATTCTGATACTATGATTAAAAAAAATTTAAAAACTGTTTAAATGTGATTTTTCACATTAAATGGTAAAAATGTCTTTGTTCCCATGTGTCCTTAAATCTGTGTGATCCTCAGTCCAGGTCTAAACCAGGTCTAAACCAGGACTAAACCAGGACTAAACCAGGTCTAAACCAGGTCTAAACCAGGACCAGACTAAACAGGTCTAAACCAGGACTAAACCAGGACTAAACCAGGTCTAAACCAGGTCTAAACCAGGACTAAACCAGGTCTCAACCAGATCTAAACCAGGTCTAAACCAGGTCCATGTGTCTTATTCTTGTTCTAATCCAGATCCAGTTCGTTGTTCTAATGGTTTTAAAGTTTCTGCTCTGTTCTGAAAGTGTGATTTTTTTTATTTTTTAGTATCGATTCCTGTGAAACTGAGTCTGTGGTTTCGATATCGGTTTGAGTTGGACGGAGAATCGAGTCCGGGTGGATTTTTCTGTGAGATTTGGACAGAAACTCTGACGTCATGAGATGTTTACTGAGCACAAAGTCTCCGAGCGTTTGAACTTTTATCACAGTGGAAAAACGATCTGCAGACCGTCTTGGATGTTTGTCGCTGTTACTGCACTTTTCTTCTTTTTTTTTTTTTTTTTTTTTTTTTTTTTTTTTTCAGATTCTAGATGAGGCCAGTTTTCCTTCACATCGATCACACTGAACTTTACCGTGACAGATCCAAAAGGTAAATTCACAAACGTTTGACTTCATCATTTCTTTTACTCACTCGACCCAAGAACTCAATAAAAATAGAATCACAATAAAAATCTGCATTTTAAAACTATTAATTTTGGCTTTTGCCCAAACTTCTGTCCAAACCTGAGACGATCCAAACCCAGACAAAAGGAGAAATTCAACAGAAAATGTAAACCAAGTAAACCAAAATAAAAGTATTCCACCAAAATAAAAGTGTTCGACCAAAATAAAAGTGTTCGACCGAAATAAAAGTATTCAAACAAAATAAAAGTATTCAACCAAAATAAAAGTATTTCACCAAAATATAAGTGTTTGATTGAAATAAATGTATTCAACAAAATAAAAGTATTCCACCAAAATAAAAGTATTCGACCGAAATAAAAGTATTTGACTAAAATAAACTTATTCTCCAAAACTTCTCGTAACATTCAGATCAAAATATATAACATCTTTACCTGAGATAAGTCAGAGTTTGACGTTTCGATTATTAATTCTGTAAAAATCTGCTGTTTCTCAGATCTTTATGTTGATTTTTCTCCTTTTTTTTACCTGTAAGCCGCTATTTTAACTTCTTGGGTTCTTTTTACAGACAATACAGTAAAGTGCATTTACTGTTGACATGTTCTTGGTTTTAGAAAGAAGCCAAGAAGTTAAAAACGTAAGAAGACAAAATGAACATCTTTGCCAGGTTTGTTTTTGATGCAAATGGACCATGCTTCTCTCTGATTGGTTAATCCTCCTGTCAATCACTCCCTCTGAAACCAGGGAACAGGTCACGGCTCCAGATCGACTCGTCTCTGTGGAGTTTAGTCCCAGTCTGTGGTTGTGTCTGCTCAGGTGAACACTTCTCCTTCAACAAAACTGTTCTAAAAATACTCAGGAAAAGTCCAACTGTGTCCGAATAAAAACTACAAAAACCAGAACTGCACCAGGAGACAAAGTATTTATATAAAGACAGACTCAACCTGTAAATCCTGCTCCTTCTTTTGACTTAAACACCAAAACACAAACTCTTCACTCGCTCACGACTCGTTTCTGCTGTTGTGTCGTAAGTACAGACACGAGACGCGTCACAACAAACGCAAACGCCGCAACAAACACAAAAGCCACAACACAAAAAAAAAAAAAAAAGACACAACAGAAGTGACCGCGGGACCGATCAAGCGGCAAGTGAAGAAGAAGAACTACAACGTGAAAAGTAAAGGAACGGAGAAGTTGGAAACGTAAGTAAAAGTAATTTATTGTTTTATCATTATTCGTTTCACGTTGTAGTTCTTCTTCTTCACTTGCCGCTTGATCGGTCCGTCTGGAAAAAAGAGTCCCACGGTCACTTCTGTTGTGTCTTTTTTTTTTTTTTTTTTGTGTTGTGGCTTTTTTGGTGTGTTGTGGCTTTTTTTTGTGTGTTGTGGCTTTTTGTGTGTTGTGGCTTTTTTGGTGTGTTGTGGCTTTTTTGGTGTGTTGTGGCTTTTTTGTGTGTGTGTTATGGCTTTTTGTGTGTTGTGGCTTTTTTGATGTGTTGTTGGTTTTTTTGGTGTGTTGTGGCTTTTTTGGTGTGTTGTGGCTTTTTTGGTGTGTTGTGGCTTTTTGGTGTGTTGTGGCTTTTTTGGTGTGTTGTGGCTTTTTTGGTGTGTTGTGGCTTTTTTTGGTGTGTTGTGGCTTTTTTGGTGTGTTGTGGCTTTTTTGGTGTGTTGTGGCTTTTTTGGTGTGTTGTGGCTTTTTTGGTGTGTTGTGGCTTTTTTTGATGTGTTGTGTTTTTTGGTGTTGTTGTGGTTTTTTGGTGTGTTGTGGCTTTTTGGTGTGTTGTGGCTTTTTTGGTGTGTTGTGGCTTTTTTGGTGTGTTGTGGCTTTTTTGGTGTATTGTGGCTTTTTTGGTCTGTTGTGGCTTTTTTGTGTGTTGTGGCTTTTTTGGTGTGTTGTGGCTTTTTTGTGTGTTGTGGCTTTTTATGTTCTGTGTCTTTTTTTGTTGTGTTGTGGCTTTTTTGTGTGTTGTGGCTTTTTTGGTCTGTTGTGTTTTTTTGGTGTGTTGTGGCTTTTTTTGGTGTGTTGTGGCTTTTTGGTGTGTTGTGGCTTTTTGGTGTGTTGTGGCTTTTTTTGGTGTTGTGGCTTTTTTGGTCTGTTGTGGCTTTTTTGGTGTGTTGTGGCTTTTTTAATGTGTTGTGGCTTTTTTATGTTCTGTGTCTTTTTTGTTGTGTTGTGTCTTTTTTGGTGTGTTGTGGCTTTTTTTGGTGTGTTGTGGCTTTTTTTGGTGTGTTGAGGAACGAGCATGGGCGCGATTCCGGCTCCATCGACTCTGGCTTCAGTTCAGTTTCTATTGAAAAACCGTCCCCGTGTGTTTGGTTTCATTCTGCACTCTTCTCTCTAATTTATCTCATTAATGTCTCTCTCTTTTTTTATTTTATTTCAATCTTTAATTTTATGATGATTATTTATGTTTTGATTTGTTTTTATTGTGATTTTAATCTTTTTCTTCTTCTGTAAAACACTTTGAATGACTTTGTGAACGAGTTGTGCTACACAAATAAACTCGTCTAAATGTTCGTATGAAATTCTATCAAATCCTGCGGTTTTATTATTTAATCCGTAAATCAATTTCTTTTCCCAAAACAGAACTGTGCTCCAAATGAACTCCCCAGGAAAGAGGGATGAGGACAGAGAGAAAGAGAGAGAGAGAGAGAGAGAAGAGAGAGAGAGAGAGAGAGAGAGAGAGAGAGAGAGCAAGAAGAGAGAGAGAGAGAGAGAGAAAGAGAGAGAGAGAGAGAGAGAGAGAGAGAGAGAGAGAGAGAGAGAGAGAGAGAGAGAGAGAGAAGAGAGAGAGAGAGAGAGAGAGAGAGAGAGAGAGAGAGAGAGAGAGAGAGAGAGAGAGAGAGAGAGAGAGAGAGAGAGAGAGAGAGAGAGAGAGAGGAGAGATAGAGAGATAGAGTGAGAGAGTGGTAGATCTGTGTGAGGAACAGCTGCTTCAGAAACATTCAGAACTAAACACCAGATTATCCCCAAAACTGTGACAGAACTGAACCAGGACTAAAACAGGACTAAACCAGGACTAAAACAGAACTGAACCAGGACTAAACCAGGACTAAAACAGGACTAAAACAGGTCTAAAACAGGACTAAAACCAGGACTAAAACAGGACTGAAACCAGGACTAAAACTAAACAGGACTAAAACAGGACTAAAACTAAAACCAGGACTAAAACAGGACTAAAACAGGACTAAAACAGGACTAAACCAGGACTAAAACAGGACTAAACAGGACTAAAACAGGACTAAACCAGGACTAAACAGGACTAAACAGGACTAAGGACTAAAACAGGACTGAAACCAGGACTAAAACAGGACTAAAACAGAACTGAACCAGGACTAAACCAGGACTAAAACAGGACTAAACCAGGACTGAACCAGGACTAAAACAGGACTAAAACAGAACTGAACCAGGACTAAAACAGAACTGAACCAGGACTAAAACAGAACTGAACCAGGACTAAACCAGGACTAAAACAGAACTGAACCAGGACTAAAACAGGACTAAAACAGAACTGAACCAGGACTAAACCAGGACTAAAACATAACTGAACCAGGACTAAAACAGGATTAAAACTGAACTGAACAAGGACTAAACAGGACTAAAACAGAAGTTAAAAAACCTGGACGTAAACCAGAGACAGAACCAGAGATGGAACCAGGTCTGAACTGGGACTAAAACAGGATTAATCCAGGACTGAACCAGAACTAAACAAGGTTTGAATCAGGACTAAAATGGAACTGAAATTGGACTAAATGAGGACAGGAGTAAAACTGAATCAAAAAACAAAAAAACAGAACAGAACTGAACTGAATCAGGACTAAAAAACAGGACTGAACCAGGTCTGAAACAGGAGTAAAACAGGTCTAAACCGGGAATGAACCAGGACTAAACCAGGCCTGGAACAGGACTGAACCAGGACTAAACTAGGACTAAAAAACAGAACTGAACCAGGACTAAAACGGGATTAAAACTGGACTTGAACCAGACCAGCAGGAGAGAGGACCAGGTCTGAACCAAGCTTGAACCTGGACTAAACCACCACTAAACAAGGTCTGAACCAGGACTAAATCTGGACTGAAACAGGACTGAACCAGAAACAGAACTAAACAAGGACTGAACCAGGTCTGAACCAGGACTAAAACGGGATTTTAAAAAACTGGACTTGAACCAGAGACAGAACAAGACAGAACCAGACCTGAAACCAGGACTAAACCAGGACTGAAACAGGACCGAATCAGGATTAATCCAAGGCTGAACCAGGACTGGGGATAAAAAACAGAACTGAACCAGGACTAAAACGGGATTTAAAAAACAGGACTTGAACCAGAGACAGAACAAGAGAGAGAACCAGGTCTGAACCAAGACTGAACCCGGACTAAATCTGGACTACACCATGACTAAAATCAGGACAGGACTAAAACAGGATTAAAAAACTGGACTTGAACCAGAGACAGAATAGGAGAGAGAACCAGATCTGAACCAGGACTAAAACAGGATTAATCCAGGACTGAACCAGAAACAGAACCAGAAATAAACAAGGACTGAACCAGACCTGAACCAGGACTAAAACGGGATTTAAAAACTGGACTTGAGCCAGAAACAGAACAAGAGAGAGAACCAGGTCTGAACCAAGACTGAACCCGGACTAAACCAGGACTCAACCTGAACTAAACCTGGACTACACCACGACTAAAACCAGGACTAAAACAAGACTGAACCAGGACTAAACCAGAACTGAACCAGGACTAAAACAGGATTTATCCAGGACTGAACCAGAAACAGAACCAGAATTAAACAAGGACTGAACCAGGTCTGGAGCAGGATTTAAAAACTGGACTTGAACAAGATCCAGAGAGAACCAGGTCTAAAACAGGATTAAAACTACAGGTCTGAACCAGGTCTGATCCAAGCCTGAACCCGGACTAAACCCGGACTAAACCAGGTCTGGCCCTGGTCTTGGATCCTCCAGATGATGAAGCTGCAGCTCGGAGCGCGCGGGGTTGACAGCTCCGGCTCCGCGTGACCAAATACGGCCGAGCGCACGAGCCTCTCCAAATCTGGACACACCTCATGCGTAAAGACGAACGCACCGAACCCACACGCACACGCACGCACGCACACGTAACACACGCACGCGCACGGGGGTCGCGTCCACACACACACACACACACGCACGCACACACTCACGCGCACGTACGGCACAGCGTCCACAAAACAGCAGAGTCTCTTCGCGGTGCCACGGGAGACGGACGCAGCGCCACGTAAACCCCCCGCGCGCCCCGATCCTCACGATCCCCGCACCGCGAATCTGTCACTGCGAGTTTCCAAACGTGCGTAGAATCATTAAAAGTCACGTTCAACAACCAAAAATGTCGGAGTGATCGATCCAAATCTGAAAAACGGAACGATCTTTTTTGGAAACGTCAAGATTTGTCGCGCGTGTTCGTTTTCGTACAACTTTTTTTTTCACCTTTTCTGCATTTAACACTTAAATTTAAGATGTAAACGGGTTAAATTAAGAACTTTTGTGACATTACAGATGCAAAATTAAGATGTTACTGCGTTAACTTTTTTGTTTTTTCTTTTTTTTTACGATAATCGACTCAACATTTACAACATTTTTGGGGATAATTTTGCGTTAGTGTTTTGTGTCAGCGCCATAATTTCGTTTATCGTAGGCTGTAATTTGCGTGTTCCACAGTTGTACCGCATTTCTAAACGCGTTACGATGCGGTGACAGACGAAGTCCAAACCCGGAGCTCAGTTTTCACCGCATCTTCGCTTCAGCACGAACTTCAACAACTTCCAGCAACTTTTGCAGCTCGAATCGCTTTTACGTGACGTTCGTTCACGTACGGCGCGCGTGGTGCGGGTTTTGTGGTGCGGATCCCGCGTGGCGCCGCCGTCCGTGCGTCAACAAACAAACAAACAAGTCAACAAACAAACAAACGAAAAAACGGCGCTTACCTTCGGAAAGTTTGAGAGTCGCTGCGCTCGGAGAAGAAAAGCGAAGGAGACGGAGAGAGAGAGAGAGAGAGAGAGAGAGAGAGAGGAGGAGGGGCTTAGGGCGCACGAGCGAGGAGATGAGCGAGGAGAGAGGAAACGAGAGGAGAGAGAAGGACGGAGAGGAGACAAAAAAGGGGAGAAAGGAAAGAGAGGAGACGAGAGAGAATAGAGGAGGAAATGAGAGAGGAAACGAGGGAGGAGACGAAGAAGAGAGAGAAGGAGAGAGGAGATAAAGGAGGAGAGAGGAGATGAGCGAGGAGAGAGGAAACGAGGAGAGACAAAAAAAGTGGAGAAAGGAGAGAGAGGAGGAGAGAGAAAGAGAGGAAATGAGAGAGGAGAGAAACAAAGAAGGAGAGAGGAGAGATGAGATAAAAGAGGAGAGAAAAGAGAGGGGAGAGGAGATGAGCGAGGAGAGAGGAAACGAGGAGAGACAAAAGAGGAGAGAGAGGAGACAAAAAAGGGAAGAAAGGAGAGAGAGAATAGAGGAGGAAATGAGAGGGGAGAGAGGAAACGAGGGAGGAGAGAAACAAAGAAGAGAGAGAAGGAGAGAGGAGATAAAAGAGGAGAGAGGAGGAGATGAGCAAGGAGCGAGGAGACAAAGGAGGCGAGAGGAGAGAGAGGAGAGAGGAGACAAAAAAGGGGAGAAAGGAGAGAGAGGAGGAGGAGAGAGGAAGGAGGAGAGAGAAGAAAAAAGAGGAGAAGAGAGAAGAGGAGTGAAAAGGAGAGGAGAGGAGGAAAGACGAAGGAGGAGAGAAGAGGAGAAAAGACAGGAGAGGAGAGAGAGAAGAGGAGGAGAGGAGACGAGGACAGGAGAAAGAAGAGAAGAGGAAAGAGGAGAGGAAGAGAGCTAGGAAGTGAGAGAAAAGGAAATGAGCAAAGAAAACAAAGGAGGTGAGAAAGGAGACAAAAGAGGAGAGAGGAGAGAGAGCAGAAAGAGGAGAACAGGAGTGGGGAAACTCCTCTATCTTTCCTCTTCATCCTCTCTCCTCCTCCTCCTCTCCTCCTCCTCCCTCCTCTGTTCTTCTCCTCTCTCCTCCTCTCCTCCTCCTCTCTCTCCTCTCCTCCCTCCTTCTCTCTCCTCTTCCTCCTCTTCCTCCTCTCCTCTTCTTCCTCTCTCCTCTTTCTCCTCTCTCTCTCTCCTCTTCCTCTCTCTCTCTCCTCTCTCTTGTTCTTCTCCTCCTCTGTTCTCCTCTCCTCCTCTGTTCCTCCTCTGTTCTCTCCATCTGTGTGTTAAACCTGTGAGTCCCGCTGTGGCCGCTGGGGGGCGGTGTGGCGCTGTGACGCTGTGTGAACACAAACCCCCGACACTCGGGGCGTTTGTGTCACGAGAGTCAAACTGTTTCTCTCCAAGTGTGAAACAGTTTGAACCGTTTTTATTTGAGAAACAAACACATCACGGTTTCCATAGCAACAAACTAAATGTTCTTTATTTCACCCACAAACCCACAGGTCACGTGATGTTTATGAGTCCTGATTCTGCTGTGACGTGGGAGCGAATGTGTCCAGATTATTTCCCTTGTGGATCAATAAAGTTAAATTTTCAACAGTTTCTCTCAGCTCAAACTGTTCGAACAAATCACAGAGTTTAAAAGTTCACAGCTCAAGATTCACGCAGCTCGTTCGAGGTGAGAGAAGAAAAAAGTAAAACCAAGACGTAAAATGGAATAAATTAAATAATGTTTAATTAACAGGAATGTAAAAGGTAAATTAACAAAAGACTAAAATATACAGAAAGAAACAAAACTACAGACAACAGGTTTTGTGCCACAAAAAGGTCACGCAGGTTCAATCAATAACGAGTCGTAAAATTAAGAGACAAACACGAAACTAAACACAAGTTCCCCAAATTAAACCAAATAAACTCACAAACAGAATCAAGTGACCAAATCAAAAAAGACACAAAACTAAACTAAACTAAACACACAAACAAACAGTAAATGTCAGACTGACCACGAAGACCTGCAGCTCCGAACAGGTGCAGGTCGTCTCCTTAAACAGGGGGCGTGGCTGCAGGTGAGGTGGGCGTCGACCTGCTCCACCAATCACAGACCAGAGCTCCTGCAGCAGGAATCACGAGACGTCGACAAAAATCACACAAACAAATTAGAGCTAAAACCTGGAGCCGTAAAACCGGACGACTTCAACAGAGACAAACCCTCACGGAGGCGACTGGTTCAAACAGGTTTGATATTCAGTTATTGATCAGGAGCTGCTCGTCAGGTATTAACTGATTCTTTTTACTCCATGTTACTACACGAAGCACGACACAATTAAGACAAAAGTCCATCCCAAAAAACAAACGCACGAGTGAAAAATCAGCTCAAAAAGAGTCAAAAATGGCACAGTTTTCTCCTGGATTAAGTCTAAGTGTGAAACATTAAGACACATTTTTGTGACAAACTTTGTTTATGAAGAGAAGATGTGTCCTGTTTAAGTTGTTTGTCTTAATGACAAAAACACTGGGCATCGTGGACAAGTTTTTTTTAGTTTTTTTAATTATTATTATTATTTTTAGATGATTTTCCAACAGTCCCAGTCCTGAGTCTGTGTCTCCTTTAACTAAAGATTTATACAAAACCACTGATTTATCTCAGTTTATACAAGAAATGTCCCAGGTGTCCCCACTTTGACCCAGTCCATGTCTCTGTGTCTCTGTGTCTCTGTGTGTCTGTGTCTCTGTGTCTGTGTCTGTGTCTCTGTGTCTCTGTGTCTCTGTGTCTCTGTGTCTGTGTGTCTCTGTGTCTGTGTCTGTGTCTCTGTGTCTGTGTCTCTGTGTCTCTGTGTCTCTGTGTCTCGTGTCTCTGTGTCTGTGTCTCTGTGTCTGTGTCTGTGTCTGTGTCTCTGTGTCTGTGTCTCTGTGTCTGTGTCTGTGTCTCTGTGTCTGTGTCTCTGTGTCTCTGTGTCTCTGTGTCTCTGTGTCTCTGTGTCTCTGTGTCTCTGTGTCTCTGTGTCTCTGTGTCTCTGTGTCTCTGTGTCTGTGTCTCTGTGTCTGTGTGTCTCTGTGTCTCTGTGTGTGTGTCTGTGTCTCTGTGTCTCTGTGTGTCTCTGTGTCTCTGTGTCTGTGTCTCTGTGTCTCTGTGTCTGTGTCTCTGTGTCTGTGTCTCTGTGTCTCTCTGTGTCTCTGTGTCTGTGTCTGTGTCTCTGTGTCTCTGTGTGTCTCTGTGTGTCTGTGTCTGTGTCTGTGTCTGTGTCTCTGTGTCTCTGTGTCTCTGTGTCTCTGTGTCTGTGTCTCTGTGTCTGTGTCTGTGTCTCTGTGTCTCTGTGTCTCTGTGTCTCTGTGTCTCTGTGTCTCTGTGTCTCTGTGTCTCTGTCTGTGTCTGTGTCTCTGTGTCTCTGTGTCTCTGTGTCTCTGTGTCTCTGTCTCTGTGTCTCTGTGTCTCTGTGTGTCTGTGTCTCTCTGTGTGTCTCTGTGTCTCAGTGTCTCAGTGTCTCAGTGTCTCAGTGTCTCCACCTGCAGGTGAAGTGTCTCGTCCCTCGGTCTGTTTGTTCAGAGCTCGGGTCATTTGCATGTGAATAGTCGACTGGAGCGAGTCGCCCGCTGCCTCTGTCCACACACACACACACACACACACACACTCACCGCTCAGAGCCACCGGCATGAAGACCACCAACCGAGACATGGAGCCCAAAACCAACAGAACCACAGAACCCACCACCACCAGAACCAGGGAACCTCCTACCAGAACCATGGAATCCATGACCACCAGAACCACAGCCTTCACCACCACCAGAACCATGGAACCTACCACCACCACCACCAGAAGCACAGACCCCACCTCCAGCTCCAGGGAAACCTCCAGCACCTTCTTGTACTTCGCCTACGGCAGTAACCTGCTGAAGGAGCGTCTGACGCTGAAGAACCCGTCCGCCACCGTTCACTGTGTGGCCCGACTCAAGGTACGAGCCCCAGACTCTCACAACATTTACATCTGTAGAAAAGAAACTAACTAAATAAAGAAAATAAAACTGTTAAAACATTCAGCCGTCGTTTAAACCTTCACGAGGATTTTTAAAAACAGAGACAAGACATTTTCTTTAATATGTTTCCGTCTTTTACACACAAACAGCGAATTCAAGTGTGAAAAAGAATCTTTGTAAAATCTCCATGTAGTTTGATCGAGTAAAACTCTGGTTTGTTGTTTGTGTGAAGTGAAAAACAGAGTTTTAGGACTTGACTCCTGCTCTGATGATGATGAAACATCAGAGCATCAGTCGTGTTTCTTCTGCTGAAACACTTTTCATGTGTTTCATTTACACACAGCTGATGTTTCATGTCCATGACCACAGACCAGTGAGTCTGTATCAGATCTGTGGAGAGGCGAGCCGCTCTGTGGACGATTAATACAGGTCGATATAAACGAAAACATTTTTGAAAATGATGCTTTGAGCACAAAGTTTGACTCGATGGTTTCACCACCTCCACCTCCTCCACCTCCACCTCCTACTCTCTCCTACTCTACTACTACTACGACTACTACTACTACAACTACTACTACGACTACTACTACTGCTACAACAACTACTACTACTACTACTACTACTACTACTACTACTACTACTACTACTACTACTACTACTAACTACTACTACTACTACTACTACTACTACTACTACTACTACTACTACTACTACTACTACTACTACTACAACTACTACTACTACTACTACTACTACTACTACTACTGACTACTACTACTACTACTACTACTACTACTACTACTACTACTACTACTACTACTACTACTACTACTACTACTACTACTACTACTACTACTACTACAACTACTACTACTACTACTACTACTACTACTACTACTACTACTACTACTACTACTACTACTACTACTACTACTACTACTACTACTAATACTAATACCTGGTGATGATAAACTACTATTGTAGCCACAGCTGCCCTGGGGCAGACTAATGGAAGCGATTCTGCCAATCGGTGCCATTGGCCCCTCCCACCACCACCATCACACACACACACACACACAACACTTTCATACCAGGCAATGTGGGTGAAGTGTCTTGCCTAAGGACACAACAACAGTTTAGTTTTGTTTTTTTACAACTGGACCAGACCCAGACCAGACCCAGACCAGACCCAGACCAGACCCAGACCAGACCAGACCCAGACCAGACCCAGACCCAGACCCAGACCAGACCAGACCAGACCAGACCAGACCAGACCCAGACCCAGACCAGACCAGACCAGACCAGACCCAGACCCAGACCAGACCAGACCCAGACCCAGACCCAGACCCAGACCCAGACCCAGACCCAGACCAGACCAGACCCAGACCCAGACCAGACCCAGACCAGACCAGACCAGACCCAGACCCAGACCAGACCCAGACCCAGACCAGACAGACCAGATCCAGACCAGACCCAGACCAGACCCAGACCCAGACCCAGACCAGACCCAGACCCAGACCAGATCCAGACCCAGACCAGACCCAGACCAGATCCAGACCTGCTGAGATCTGACAGGATCAGAGTCTGACAAGCCGATAGAATACGACACACACTTACACACATATATACACACACACACTTACACACACACACTTACACACATATATACACATACACACATATATACACATACACACTTACACACACACTTACACACACTTACACACATATATACACACACACACTTACACACACACACTTACACACATATATACACATACACACATATATACACATACACACTTACACACACACACTTACACACACACACTTACACACATATATACACACACACACTTACACACACACACTTACACACATATATACACATACACACTACATACACATACACACTTACACACACACACTTACACACACACACTTACACACACATACACACACACACTTACACACACACACTTACACACATATATACACATACACACTTACACACACACATTTACACACACACTTACACACACATTTACACACACACACACTTACACACACACACTTACACACACACACTTACACACACACTTACACACACACTTACACACACACACTTAC
This sequence comes from Boleophthalmus pectinirostris, assembly GCF_026225935.1. Classification (NCBI taxonomy): domain Eukaryota; kingdom Metazoa; phylum Chordata; class Actinopteri; order Gobiiformes; family Gobiidae; genus Boleophthalmus; species Boleophthalmus pectinirostris. The sequence goes on from NW_026571447.1 coordinate 41,325,986, forward strand.
ACACACACACTTACACACACACTTACACACACACACACATTTTGCTCTTCTAGCTGTTGTGAAAAAGTCTATTAGATCATTTTAAATTTTATTTTAAAATGTTCTGATGTGACGTGATCTCGACCTGTGAAAGATCAAATGTATTGACACTGATCAGAAATGCCTCTGTGCCCTCTGTGCCCTCTGTGCCCCCTGTGCCCCCTGTGCCCCTTGTACCCTCTGTACCCCTTGAACCCTCTGTGCCCTCTGTGCCCCCTGTGCCCCTGTGCCCCTGTGCCCTTGTACCCTCTGTACCCCTTGAACCCTCTGTGCCCGCTGTGCCCTCTGTACCCTCTGTGCCCCCTGTGCCCCTTGTACCCTCTGTACCCCTTGAACCCTCTGTGCCCGCTGTGCCCTCTGTACCCTCTGTGCCCCCTGTGCCCCTTGTACCCTCTGTACCCCTTGTACCCTCTGTGCCCTCTGTGCCCTCTGTACCCTCTGTGCCCCCTGTGCCCCCTGTGCCCCCTGTGCCCTGTGCCCTCTGTACCCTCTGTGCCCTCTGTACCCTCTGTACCCCTTGTACACTCTGTACCCTCTGTACCCTCTGTACCATCTGTACCCCTTGTACCCTCTGTACCCTCTGTGCCCCCTGTACCCTCTGTATCGTCTGTGCCCTCTGTGCCCTCTGTGCCCTCTGTACCCTCTCTGTACCCCTTGTACCCTCTGTACCCCTTGAACCCTCTGTGCCCGCTGTGCCCTCTGTACCCTCTGTGCCCTCTGTACCCTCTGTACCCCTTGTACACTCTGTACCCTCTGTGCCCTCTGTACCCTCTGTGCCCCCTGTACCCTCTGTATCGTCTGTGCCCTCTGTTACCCTCTGTGCCCTCTGTACCCTCTGTACCCCTTGTATCCTCTGTACCCTCTGTGCCCTCTGTACCCTCTGTGCCCCCTGTACCCTCTGTACCCTCTGTGCCCTCTGTACCCTCTGTTCCCCCTGTGCCCCTTGTACCCTCTGTGCCCTCTGTGCCCGCCCTCTGTGCCCTCTGTGCCCCTTGTACCCTCTGTGCCCTCTGTGCCCCCTGTGCCCTCTGTACCCTCTGTACCCCTCTGTACCCTCTGTACCCTCTATGCCCCTTGTACCCTCTGTGCCCTCTGTACCCTCTGTACCCTCTGTAACCTCTGTACCCTCTGTGTCCCTCTGTGTCCCTCTGTACCCTCTGTACCCTCTGTGCCCTCTGTACCCTCTGTACCCTCTGTACCCTCTGTACCCTCTGTACCCTCTGTACCCTCTGTGCCTCTGTGCCCTCTGTACCCTCTGTACCCTCTGTGCCCTCTGTGCCCTCTGTACCCTCTGTACCCTCTGTACCCTCTGTACCCTCTGTACCCTCTGTACCCTCTGTACCCTCTGTGCCCTCTGTACCCTCTGTACCCTCTGTACCCGCTGCAGGACTACAGGTTGGTGTTTGGGAACCACAAAGGGCGGGCGAGCGAGCGCTGGCACGGGGGCGTCGCCACCATCGAACACAGCCCCGGCGACGAGGTGTGGGGCGTCGTCTGGAGGCTCAGCGTCACCGACCTGGAGTCCCTGGACAGGTGAGAGGTGGACAGGTGAGGGTGGACAGGTGAGAGGTGACAGGTGAGGGGGTGGACAGGTGAGGGGGTGGACAGGTGAGAGGTGGACAGGTGAGAGGTGGACAGGTGAGGGTGGACAGGTGGACATGTGAGGGTGTGACAGGTGGACAGGTGAGGGTGTGACAGGTGGACAGGTGAGGTCTGAGGGGGTGGACAGGTGAGCAGATGGACAGGTGAGAGGGTGGACAGGTGGATAGGTGAGGGTCAGGTGAGGGTCAGGTGGACAGGTGAGGGGGGACAGGTGAGGGTGGACAGGTGAGAGGTGGACAGGTGAGGGTGGACAGGTGAGAGGTGGACAGGTGAGAGGTGGACAGGTGAGGGTGGACAGGTGAGAGGTGGACAGGTGGACAGGTGAGGGTCAGGTGGACAGGTGAGGGTCAGGTTCCTCTGGTGACCCTGTCTGTGGTCCTGCAGTCAGGAGAACGTGACCCTGGGAGCCTACAGCCCGGTGGAGCTCAATGTGAAGACCACAGAACAAGACCTGAGCTGCAGAACCTACATCATGAACAGCTGCGTGTACGCCCCCCCGTCCCCACAGTACCTGAAGGTAACACACACACACACACACACACACACACACACACACACTAACACACACACACACACACACACACTAACACACACACACACACTAACACACACACACACACACACACTATAACACACAACACACACACACACACACACACACACACACACTAACACACACACATAACACACAACACACTAACGCCCCCCCGTCCCCACAGTACCTGAAGGTAACACACACACACACACACACACACACATACACACACACACTAACACACACACACACACACACACACACACACACACACACACTAACACACACACACACTAACACACACACACACTATACACACACACACACACACACACACACTAACACACACACACACACACACACTAACACACACACTAACACACACACTAACACACACACTAACACCACTAACGCCCCCCCCTCCCCACAGTACCTGAAGGTAACACACACACACACACACACACACACACTATCACACACACTATACACACACACTATCACACACACACACTAACACACACACACACACACACTAACACACACACACACACACACACACACACACACACACACAACACACACACTAACACACACACACACACACTAACACACACACACACACTAACACACACACACAACACAAACACACACACACTAACACACACACAGACACACACGCTAACACACTGTCACTGTACATGACACACAGTGACACACACATTAGATCAGGGTTCTTCTTTTTTTGATGCTGAGGTTAGTTCAGTGCAGTGGCCCCGGGGCCCATATAACACTGTAGATCAGGGATGTTCAACTCAAATTTGAGGAGGTCCAGTTTGAGCAGAGTCTGGGACATCAGAAGGTCCAACCTGTGTTCAGATGGTGATACAGACGTCTCCTCGTTTGATCAAAGTCAGAGTTTTATCTGTGTTCAGAGCTGTGAGCGTCTGGAATAAACCGACTTGATCGGCTCAGGATCATCACAGGCGACGGCTTTGTTTGATCCTTGGTCCATTAGTACAGAACTGTAAAGTTTAGAGTCTAAACTGCACAGGCCCAGTTCAACTGATTCAACTTATAAAATGACCTGTATTTAGACACAGTCGGACTAGATCCAAACCAGAGTCCTGACCCAGCGGGAGCAGCTCTGCTTCAGGTCAGGTTCAGAGGAGCTGGAGCGAGGAGCGATGTCTGGAGTCTCAGACTGAGAAGAACTTTCCCAGGGAAGAACCAAGTGTGCGGAGGACAGACGCTCAGAACAACATAGAACCAACCAAACTGGATTCACGCTGCTGTCCAGATGTTTTACACCACCTCAGAACCAGCTGAAGTCCTCGAGCCCAGAGGACCAGAGCAGCCCGCCCGGACCTGCAGTCCACAGCACATTCTCACTTTCCCCTGATGGAAACGCTCAGACCCAGTCCACTGTGCACTGGTCTTACTCGTCCCCGTCTGGAACCAGAACATGAAGGACGAAGCCTCTGGACCATCTGACCAACACACCTGGAGGACGACACAAGACCAAGGACCAGACCCCAGCCTCGTCCTGAGGGGCTGTGAGTCTTTATCACTGTGGCTGCTGTTACCTGAACTCAGATCTTCTGCTCTGCACTGATGTGGTGAGTTTGTACAAAGTTCTTCACGCTGCTGTTTTATGAGTTCATGGTGAGAACTTAAGATGAGGACGGCCCACGGTTTTAATGGGGAACATAGAAACCTTTTACAATTGGAGGAACATGAGGATTAACAGGGAAGATCGGGCTGATCCTGTCCGGGTCTGTATGGGATGGAGTTTGGGTCTGGACTCGGACCTCGGTCCAACACAGTCCCACAGCCTCGCAGCTCACAGCTGCAAAACTGAAAGTTTCTTGCGTCCCTCTACGTGGAGTTTGAGGCCCAAGTTTGGCCCTGTTGTTCAGAATCACTGCATGAGACGACACACAGATCAGAAACAGTGTGACATGGGCCCTCAGAGAGTCCTGCTGTGTTGACCCATAAAAGTTGTTGTGTTTTGTCTGACACGTGTGCGCTCCGGTCACATGGACGCACACACACTGGGGCTGGTTTGTGTATTTGTTGGGAGCAGAGAGGTGCGGGTTCAGACCGCGACAAAGAGACAAAAGCCGCAGACAAAGGCGGCGTGTGTGCAGCTACATGTGCAAAGGAAGGTTCTGGACCAGCCTGGCGGCGCTGGGGGTCGGGGGCCCGCGGCTCCAGATGTGTGCGCGCGGCGGGAGGGGAAACGCTCACACCGGCCCCGAGAATATCTGAGCTCACAATGATGGAAGGAAGAGGCTGTTTTTAAAATGTCCAAACTCAAGGAAAATCCTGTTACTGCTCATATGACGTTATTTTCTGCTGTTCTAAAGTCGTTTCCTCGTCGCACAAACCTGGAGTTGTGTTTGTTTCATTCACACGTTTAACACACAAACACACACATTTAGGCTGAGTTCTTCTTTCAAACAGAATCTACTTCCACCTTGTGATGTCATGCGCACACTTCACTAGAATCAATCGCATCATTTCAGTCGTGGAATTCCTGAACTTTAACATTAAATCTGTTGTTTTAGCCTCATTGAAACTGCTTCACTCCTCAGCGCACCAGAAGAATGGGAGACGTATTGACAATCGCAGCTGTACAAAAAGTAAATCAGAAAAGAAAACAGTTTAAAGTTACTCTAGTGTGTTTTAGAGTAAAACAACTGAGGCTAAAAACAGATTTTACCGTTAAAACTGTCCTATAATGACATCACAAGGTGGAACAGAGCGTTTGGAGGTTTAGAGATGAAGACAGATTAATAATAAAGATTTTCTCAAACATGTAAATGAAACAAAACAAAACTAAAGCTCTAATTTTGAGGAGGAAACAACATTAGAACACGACTTAAATCTCACAGGAGTCAGTTTTGTTTGATATTTGCAGTGGTGGAGTTTGGATTTTGGGGGCCCAAGGTGAACTTGAGTTTGGGGCCCTCACTGTTTTTAGTATTTTTTGATATTTATTGTCTGTTTTTCCACATTGTTCATGAGACACGTACATCTTTATTTGAATTATCGTGGATTGTTTTATTAGTTTGGTCGCCGACTAGAAAACCAAAACTGAAAGTACTTTTATTTTCTGGTACAATTACATTTTTGTTTACATCCATTACATATGATTATTATTATGATTATGATTCTGTTCAAATCAGGGTCGAGCTGACGAGTTCATTCTAACGTGAAAAGGGGGAAACACTTTGACAGTTAAATATATTTGAAAATCAGATGATATTTTGATGATGTTTTCTTAATCTGTGTGTTGTTCGTTCATTTGTTTTTCAATATAAAACCAAAAATAAGAAAATGAAAAACAACTATTTTCTTCATTATTTGTCTCCCAAACCAAAATGAAAAAAACTGATAATGATTGGTTTTTGTCTTTTTTCGATTTTGTGTTTAAATGAAAAATGGAAAAAATGGATAACGGCCGTTTCCCGTTGACGTGACTTCAGTGACTGCGATGCCGGACTTTTGCACTGCATACGGACTGAACCAGGACCGGGACCAGAGCGGGACCAGAGCGGGACCACAGCAGGACTGAGACTGAGACCAGGCCAGGACTAGACGGGAACCAGACTGGAGGCCACAGGTCTCCAGTCTGGTTCATCAGAGTCCACGGCAAGGACCAGAACACGAAGCTGAGGCTCGGACCCTGCGGAGGCTCAGAGTCAAAGTTCGGAGTCAAAGCTCAGAGTCAAAGCTCAGAGTCAAAGCTCAGAGTCAAAGCTCAGAGTCAAAGCTCAGAGTCTGCTCTGGTCCCGCTCTGGTCCCAATCTGGTCCCAATCTGGTCCCAAACCTGGATCAGTCCTGGTTCAGTCCGTATACGGTGCAAAAGTCCGGCATCGCAGTCACGAGAGTCACGTCAACGGGAAACCGTTTTTTCCATTTTTCATTTAAACACAAAATCAAAAACTGAAAACTAACAAATCAGTTTTTTTTCATTTTGATTTTGGAGACAAATAATGAAGAAAACTCTTGTTTTTTCGTTATTATTTTTGGTTTTATATTGAAAAACGACTGAACGAATGACAAATGATTTTTCTTGTTTAAAACTAAAACTCCTCTCATTTAATGTCAAATTGAGAGAAAATCAAATTGCTCTGAGGCCTCGGTCTTTAGTGGCACCGAGGGACATTTGTTGGGGGCCCCTTCAGTTTCAGGGGCCCTAAGCAGCCGCCCACTTCTGCCTAATAGTTGCACTGCCTCTGGATACAGGACCTTTCATGTGTTTAATGTTTCGCTCCTGTATTTCTGTCGCTCTGGTGAACATGTCCTGTTTCACTGGTGTTTCTCTCGCCGGTGTTTCTGGAGGAAAAAGATCGTAGCTCTCCAGCCGCTGGTGATCGAGTGCGTCTGTGTGGAGAGACTCTCGACTTCCTCTTTCAGGGAGTTAAACGTGAGGGACCTGACCTGAGGCGTCAACACCACTGAGCGAGCGAAACAGGCCCAGCAGAGACTTCACTTCCTGCGAGTTCCCTGGAAGAACAACATCCCTCAAAAGACGTTCTGGCTCCGTGTGTGGCTCTGGAGCTGCTCTTCGACACACGGGGAAAACGCTCCAGAGGCTCATAAACGCAGCACAGAAAATCACCGACTGCTCTTTTCCCTCCGGACGATCCGCACAGAACCCACCGCCTCCAAAAGACCAACTCCATCTGAAAGACTCATCACAAACTGTTTGAACCGAACATCAGGAGGAGAAACGGCTCCATAAAACCAGGACAAACAGACGACAAAACCGTTTTTATCCAACAGACATGATTTCATTAAACGATGCGACTAAAGCAGAGTTTTTACATTTTAGATTTATGAATGTGTGTGTGTGTGTGTGTGTGTGTGTGTGTGAGGTTTTATGCACTTTTTTAAATAATTGAAGCATGAGAGAGAAACACATGACAGAACGAAATGTGCTCCCCGAGGCCCAGTGATCCAGAGAGAGATAAAAACAATAATAAATAAGCAAAATTAAAAAGTAAATACATCAAAAACAACAACATTTAGCAGTTTCCATGGACAAGTACAAGTAAAAACGACAGAGAGGCAACCCAAGCAGGAAGTCAGTCTGCACCGTTCAAAATTAGGGCTGTCAAATTATCGTGTTAATTAATTACAGTCATATTTAGTGCGTTATGTTTTTTAATCGCGTTAATCTTATTTTTAATCTCTAACTTTACTGTTTCTGTGTGAGTCGCCTTATTATAAAATCTGTTTTTGTGTGTTGTTGGGACACAGTCGCACTGTGCAGTCCTGCTCCACTCGCTCCAACAAACAATTGTAATTTTCATTCCCGTTGTCGCCGCATCTGTGATAAACCTGCACATGTCTGATCTGAAAACATCACGACACAAACACAGAACAGACTCACCATCAGCAGAACATCCCTCTGTCACAGAAAGAACATCTATATTCCACTGAGTCGTGTCCTTTAGTAGAAGCTGAACCACATCAATGACACAAGAGCGTTTTATTTTTTATTTTCTCCGTTTAATTTATGCAAATGAGTCAAGTGGTTTTAAGTTTTGTTTCTGTGAGATTTGCGCAAATCTGCATTAAACACATTCTAATGTCAAACAGCTGATGTGGCTCTAGAGTGTTTATGTTTATATGTTGTAAAGTTGAGTTTATTTATGCAGATTAGTAACAGTAATGATGATGATACTGACATGATAGTATGAAAATAATGTAATAATGAATTCAAATGAAAATACCTCAAGTTGAAGCTTTTCTCAGCAATTTTTAGGTGAGATTAAAAAAGAGATTAATTAGATTAATTAATTACAGATCATAATTAATTAATCTCTTCATTTTTTTAATCCATAGAGACTCGTTTTTTTCATTTTATTTTATTATTTTCTGCCTTTGCACTGAACAAGGACTGCTCTTAATTTTGTTGTATCTGTAACAATAACAACTAATGATATTCTACTCTCTGTCCGTTGTTTCTCTGACGTTGTTTCTCTAACATTGTTTCTCTGACGTTTCTTTGACGTTGTTTCTCCGACGTTGTTTCTCCGACGTTGTTTCTCCGACGTTGTTTCTCTGACGTTGTTTCTTTGACATTGTTTCTCTGACGTTGTTTCTCTGACGTTGTTTCTCTGACGTTGTTTCTCTGACGTTGTTTCTCTGACGTTGTTTCTTGTTTCTTCTCTGACGTTGTTTCTCTGACGTTGTTTCTCTGACGTTGTTTCTCTGACATTGTTTCTCTGACGTTGTTTCTCTGACGTTGTTTCTCTGACATTGTTTCTCTGACGTTGTTTCTCTGACGTTGTTTCTCTGACGTTGTTTCTCTGACGTTGTTTCTCTGACGTTGTTTCTCTGACGTTGTTTCTCTGACATTGTTTCTCTGACGTTGTTTCTCTGACGTTGTTTCTCTTGACATTGTTTCTCTGACGTTGTTTCTCTGACGTTGTTTCTCTTTGACGTTGTTTCTCTGACGTTGTTTCTCTGTTGTTTCTCTGACGTTGTTTCTCTGTTTCTCTGTTGTTTCTTTGACATTGTTTCTCTGACGTTGTTTCTCTGACGTTGTTTCTCTGACGTTGTTTCTTTGACTTGACATTGTTTCTCTTGTTTCTCCAACGTTGTTTCTCTGACGTTGTTTCTCTAACGTTGTTTCTCTGTTTCTCTGTTGTTTCTTTGACGTTGTTTCTCTGTTTCTCGTTGTTTCTCTGACATTGTTTCTCTGACCATTGTTTCTCTGACGTTGTTTCTTTGACATTGTTTCTCTGACGTTGTTTCTCTGACGTTGTTTCTCTGACATTGTTTCTCTGACGTTGTTTCTCTGACGTTGTTTCTCTGACTTGACGTTGTTTCTCTGTTTTCTCGTTGTTTCTCTGACGTTGTTTCTCTTGACATTGTTTCTCTGTTTCTCGTTGTTTCTCTTGACGTTGTTTCTCTGACGTTGTTTCTCTGACGTTGTTTCTCTGACGTTGTTTCTTTCACATTGTTTCTCTGACGTTGTTTCTCTGACGTTGTTTCTCTGACGTTGTTTCTCTGACGTTGTTTCTCTTGTTTCTGACGTTGTTTCTCTGACATTGTTTCTCTGTTGTTTCTCTGTTTTTCTCGTTGTTTCTCTGACGTTGTTTCTCTGACGTTGTTTCTCGTTGTTTCTCTGACGTTGTTGTTTCTCTGACGTTGTTTTCTCTTGACGTTGTTTCTCTTGACTTGTTGTTTCTCTGACGTTGTTTCTCTGTCCGTTGTTTCTCTGACATTGTTTCTCTGTTGTTTCTCGTTGTTGTTTCTTCTGACGTTGTTTCTCCGACGTTGTTTCTCTGACGTTGTTTCTCTGACGTTGTTTCTCTGACGTTGTTTCTCTGACGTTGTTTCTCTGACGTTGTTTCTCTGACGTTGTTTCTCCTCTGTGACATTGTTTCTCTGACGTTGTTTCTCTGACGTTGTTTCTCTGTTGTTTCTCGTTGTTTCTCTGTTCGTTGTTTCTCTTGTTTCCGTTGTTTCTCTGATGTTGTTTCTCTGACATTGTTTCTCTGACGTTGTTTCTCCAACGTTGTTTTTCTCCAATGTTGTTTCTTTGACGTTGTTTCTCTGACTTGTGTTTCTCTTGACATTGTTTCTCCAACGCTGTTTCTCCAATTGTTGTTTCTTTGACATTGTTTCTCTGACATTGTTTCTCTGACGTTGTTTCTCTGACGTTGTTTCTTTGACATTGTTTCTCTGACGTTGTTTCTCTGACGTTGTTTCTCCGACGTTGTTTCTCTAACGTTGTTTCTCTGACGTTGTTTCTCTGACGTTGTTTCTCTAACGTTGTTTCTCCGACGTTGTTTCTCCGACGTTGTTTCTCTGACGTTGTTTCTCCGACGTTGTTTCTCTGACGTTGTTTCTCTGACGTTGTTTCTCTGACGTTGTTTCTCTGACGTTGTTTCTTTCCCGCTGTTCCTCTTCCTCAGGTGATGGTGATGGGCGCGGCGCAGAACGGTCTTCCTCAGGAGTACCAGGCCAAACTGAGGGCCATAAAGACCAACATGTACGAGGGCCCGCTGCACGTGATGGACGAGCTGGAGCGGGCGTGGCACAAGGTCGCACACAGCCCCGCCTCCTTATGACGCACCCCAGACAAGCTCCGCCCCCTATGACCAGTGCCCTTCTGAAGATCCACCCCCCCCCCACCGAAACAGCTCCACCCCTCTATGACCACTTCATACAAGCCCCGCCCCCCCAAGACTAGGGCTGGGTACATACATACATACATACCTCAGTACATCGGCCGTGATACGATGCATGTCTCAATACAGTGAGCTCACGATTCAATACGATTCAATACGATATATTTCAAAATGGTTCAATAATAAAAAAGCTAAATCACGGCCGTGAAACTAAAAATCTTCATACGAAAGTTCATACGAAACACAAGTGAACATGTCAAATGTGTCGCATAAACGAGTTTCCTTACACTAAAAAAACAACAAAACTGCTATCCAGGGTGGCGCCACCTAGTGCCTCCACTCGATTTCATTTCTCTCCAGCGACTAGGTCAGGAATCGGAACACACTAGACAGTTGCAAAAAACCCGGATGTTGTAGACCACGCACCGGCCAATCAGTGAAGAGCTGTTGTGCCGGCAATTACTTGGACACCACTGAGCATTCCGGCGCATTACATACGTCACGACCAAACAGCAGCGATTGGTTAGATAAAAAAAAGTCCCCGCCTACTGTCGAGTGAACGAATCCTAATGCTGCAGGTCACACGGTTTCCACCAAGTGAAACCGACTCATGAATCAGGCTACAAAACCGGAGCAATTACAAAATAATTGGTAACACTTTATAATAACTACACCTTATTTAGCCTTAATAAAGCATGAACAAAGACTTAATTAATAATGATTCACGCTTAGTAACTACTTAATTACTACCTGAATTAGCACTTAACTTGTACTTAATTCACCTGTGCTGTAAATAGTTACTCATAAGTATTTCTTACTTAATTACTCATGAACTAACCATTTGTGTGCATTTGTAAATGTATATTTAAGTACAAATTTGAGCATTTATTTATGATTAATAAGTCATGAGAGAATGATTTACTAATAATGCATTATTGTTTCTCTGGAATTTGATCAACCTTAACAAATGTTAATAAACATAATTATTCTTCACTTTAGAAAAACTCTCAGAAAGACTTAAATAACAGAGAACAGCTGCTGAATGATCATTACATTGTGTTATTAGTAAATCATTCTGTCATGGCTTATTAATGATTAATAAATGCTCAAATTTGTACTTAAATATACATTTGTAAACACACAAATGGTTAGTTCATGAGTAATTAAGAAGTATTGAGTTACTATTTACAGCACAGGTGAATTAAGTGCAAGTTAAGTGCTAATTCAGGTAGTAATTAAGTAGTTACTAAGTGTGAATCATTATTAGTTAAGTCTTTGTTCATGCTTTATTAAGGCTAAATAAGGTGCAGTTATTATAAAGTGTTAACAAATAATTTAGTAAAATATACAAAAAATACGCTTGGCGATATATATCGATACAGCAGCACACGATATCGATACTGTATCATGACATTAAACACATTATAAAACACATCGATATTTCAATATTTTTGCACACCTCTACCTATGACGCAGCCCAGACAAGCCCCGCCCCTGATGATCACCTTACATAAGCTCCACCCACACCTCACACCTGCCCCGCCCCCTGCGACCGCCTCTCCGAAGCTCCACCCACACCTGGCAGAAGCCCCGCCCCCTGCGCCCCACAGAAGCCCCAGGTCTCTGTGTGCATCTGTGTGTTGGACCTTCTCTGTCTCATCATCTCTGTCTCTGTTCGGCAATAAATCTATTTTACACCTCACGAACTCTGACTCTGTTTTCTGACTTTATGTTCGATATCGATAAAGAGGCCGACAGGACTCAGAACACCTCAGTCGACACTTTGAATGACTTTGTGAACAAATTGTGCTGTACAAATAAACTTGCCAGAGATCGAAAGAGAAAAGAATGAGGAAAGAAAAGAAAGAGACAAACACTGAGATGCAGATTCAACACGGGACGAGTTTTATGTCCAGACGTTTGTGTTTGGAGAAATATAATCGGTCATTTGCGTCAGAATTCTTATTTTATAAATGACAGACATGGAGCATTCACACTGGATTAAGATCTCAGACGTCGTCCACAGTTATTACACATCACCAAAGGTCCACAGGTCAAACTAATCCCATGTGACTAGAGCTTTAGTTTTCATTGACACACACGTTTCTTTAATTTAGTCCAGAGGTGTTAAACTCATGTTGTTCCGGGGGTCGAGTCCAACCGACTTTGATCCAAAGTGTCCGGATCAGAAAACTCATGTCATATAAACCCCAAAAATAACAATAAGTTCAAATATTTGTGCAGAGAAACACAAATCTATTACAGAAATCTTTTTTAACTGATGAACTCTTTCTTTTACTAAATATGATAATATTATGAACAACCTGAAACTTTAAGAAAAATACAATTTCAACCCAAAGTTTGAACATGAACTTGTCTGTAAACAGGAATAAGTCCATTTTTGTTGTAAAATCCTGCACTCGGCTCCACTTTTCTCATGTTGGACATTTTTCTGATGAGGGTGTCACGGTCAACAGTCAAAACGATCGTCCTTTAAGAGCGTTTGGAAAGAGACAAGTCTTCATTTGTGCTGCTCTGGTGGGAGGGGCCACGTACAGAGACGCTGGAGACGCTGCTGTGATAAACACCACAGAAAATTAACACCATTTTAATAGAAAATATCATTAAAATATTTTAGTAGAAAATCAGCCGAGGGCCAGATTAAAGGTCTTGCAGGGCCGGATCTGGCCCCCGGGCCGTATGTTTGACACTCTTGGGTTAGAGGACAGTGTCTATTCATGCAAACCAGGAAAACGTTTGGAAACATGCAGTGAAACGTCCGGTGCAGCTCCTGACACTGGACCAACTGTGATCAAACCCACTGAAGTAAACGACGTCATCAAACTTTAGCAGAGTTTTCACAACCTGCCAGAAGTTTCCGTGTGGGACGTGAGTCTAAACACAGCGTCGACGTCACTCACAGACACAGGCTCAAAACTAGAGAAACACCACAAGTTCTTCAAAGAAAAGCACTTGTTTGCCCCAGTTTTCTTCATCTCCGTGTCACTGTCGTTTTCCGTTATGTTCGGCTCATCAACATTTCCAACCAAACCTCAGTTTTCATCATTTGAATAATAAAAAATATATAATAATTGAGATGAATCCATGATAAATTATGATACAATTTTTATTATTCAAATGATGAAAACTGAGGTTTGGTTGGAAATGTTGATGAGCCGAACATAACGGAAAACGACAGTGACACGGAGATGAAGAAAACTGGGACATTTTCTCATTTTTCCTGCAGTTTGTCAGACTTACACACCTCACATCTTCACATGTTTCCTGGTTGGTGACGTGAGTGTGAAGAGAGACTTTTGTGTGAACCTCAGGAGAAAGTCTCAGCTCAGGATCTGCTCGGCTCCGAAACGTGACAAAGACACGAGACGGTTTTTCCTCGTCTGTGATTCGGGTCATTTCACTTTTTTTCTTTGTTGTAACTGTGAAAAATGTTGGTCTGGGATTTTTCTCCTGGTTAAAGCCAAACACACACACACACACACACATACACACACACACACACACACACACACACACACTCTGGACCCACACACACACACACACACACACACACACACACACACATACACACACACACACACACACACACACACACACACACATACACACATACACACATACACACACACTCTGGAGCCCCCCCCCCCCACACACACACACACACACACACACTCTGGACCCACACACACACACTCTGGAGACACACTCACACACTCTGGAGCCCACACACACACACTCTGGAGCCCACACACACACACACACACACACACACACTGGAGCCCCCCACACACTCTGGACCCACACACACTCTGGACCCACACACACACACACTCTGGAGCCCCACACACACACTCTGGAGCCCCCCACACACACACACACACACACTCTCTGGAGCCCCACACACACTTTGCCGCCCCACACACACTCTGGAGCCCCCCACACACACACACACACTCTGGCTGTGGACCTCGTGAGGACTCTGTGGAGATTTTCCAAACAAACATGGATGTGGGGCAGAGCTCGACCTGACAGCAGGGGGCAGCAAAACAACACCTCCTCCTCCTGAGTCTGAGTCTGGTCCAGAGAAACTCGCTCTGGACGCTCATTCACAAAATGTGCACCTGTCAAAGAGCCTGGCACCTGCCGAGGCCCTGGCACCTGCCGAGGCCCTGGCACCTGCCGAGGCCCTGGCACCTGCCGAGGCCCTGGCACCTGCAGAGGCCCTGGCACCTGCAGAGGCCCTGGCACCTGCCGAGGCCCTGGCACCTGCCGAGGCCCTGGCACCTGCCGAGGCCCTGGCACCTGCCGAGGCCCTGGCACGCTGCACATTTCTCTGATCTGGCCAAGATTTTAACACTTATAATCAGGTTCTTCATGTTGTTTTCAGGTTTATGATCGATTTATTTGCTCTGAGATGCTTCATTTTTTGTCTAGAGTTCGTTTATTTGAAGAGAACCTGTCGAGTAAAATGATCTTGCTGCACGGACACCTCATTTCACTACTTCAAAGTCATTTTCTGATAGATTTAAGTGTTTATATCTCACATTTTGGCCCTGCTTTTTTTGCAGTGTACCTGCCGAGGGGTTTGGGCCCAGAGAACAAACACGACACACAACACTGGAATAATGTTCAACTGTCCATAAGAGAAAGTCCATCACTGTCCTGTCCACTTTCAAACAGCACTAAAATAATAATAATAATAATAATACATTGGTTTTACAGAGCGCTCTTCATGGTAACACAAATTAACACTAAAACACTCAAATATCACACAAAACTGACTCTCGTGAGCTTTAAGTCGTGTTCTAACACTGTTCCCTTCTCAAAAACAGACCTGGAGTTGTGTTTGTTTCATTCACATGTTTGACTAAATCTTTATTATGAGTCTGTTTACATTTACAAAGCTCCAAACACTCTGCTCCACCTTGTGATGTCATGAAGCGGTAGTCAGGCTGGTGTCACCATGTGCCTCCGCTCAATTTCATTTCTCTCCATCGACTAGATCAGGAATCAGAAAACACTAGACGATTTGAAGAATCCTGGAAGTTGTAGACACGCACCGACCAATCAGCTGTGGGCTGTGAAGTCATGATGTCATCGTGGTCGTGGCGTTTGTCTGTGTCACTTTTGTGGAACAGCACAACAGTAAACAAAGCGTCGAGATGTAGAAGACAAACATTCTGTGTTGGCGATGATTCTTCAGATCCCCGAGGATTTAAAGTCGGAACAAAGAGAATGTTTGGTGAATTTGATCTCGGGGAAAGTCGTTCTTGTTCTTCTTCCTACAGGATTTGGAGCTTTACAAACGTCACGACCAAACAGCAGCGACTGGTTCAATAAAAAAAGTCCCGTCTCCTGTCGAGTGAACGAATCCTAAAGCAGCAGGTCACACGGTTTCCACCAAGTGAAACCAGCTCAGGAATCAGACTAGAGAAGCGATTGAAGTACTAAAACTGTTTTGATCATTTACAGAACATCACTAAATTGAGGCCAATTTTATCAAAAAGTCGTGTTGGTCCAAACGTGTCGGCGACTAATAAATAATAATAAAAACATTTAATACATTCAGTCGCTGTGGCTCGGGTTTGTACTTCACCCACTTTTACAGTTTTCAGTAAAGGCTAAATTCTGTTCAGATTTCAAGTTTAACCCTCCTCTTAAAAACACCTGTGCTGATACTTCTGACTTTTTTATGACCCTGTGAATCGTTCTACATCTTCGATTGATCTAATCCAGCGCTGGATTATTGTTTTACACAGGCTGATTATTTTCAACTCTGCATTTTTTATTGTGCAGGAGGAACACGCAGTAGTGTAACCTCAAGCAGAAAAGGCTCACAGTGCACCTTTAAAAGTGATGCATTAGTAAGATTTATTTTATTTTCTTGTACAAATATTGATTGATTGATTATTTATTTGGGTCACAGGTGTATTTTGACCTGAATTCACAGACAGTCATATTTAACACACACAGACCCAAAAGGTGCAGGCTGAACTTTATTCTGCCTTTACCTTTTATTCTTTTATCAGAGCTTCATCTTGACACCAGCTCATCTTCATAAACACAGCGAGAGGAAACAAACAAATCAGAAACAGAACAACAAAGTTCTACAACACAAAATAACTCTCATATTTCATGTTTCTGTCCAGAGTTAAACATTTAAACTTCTTTATAAAGTGAAAGAGTTTGATGCGCAGTTTTAGGTTTTCTGTCCAGTTGTTCCACAGCTTCAACACTTTAACAGATTCACAAAAATTTCAGTTTGTTCTGATTTTCTTTTTAATAAACACGTCCGTTCCTCTGAGCTCATATCGGCTCTTTCGGATTTTGAACATGTTCTGTAAAGATTTTGACAGATTATTGTTTTCTTTGAACATGATTTTCAGAGTATAAAGGTAAAGACTAAATCATAAAATTTCAGCGTTTGAAGGTTTATAAATAACAAATTGGTTGATTCGTTATAAGTTGATAATGTGATTTGCTCTTATTGCCTTTTTTTTGCAGGTAAAAACTGGATTTGTATTAGTTTTATAAGTATTTCCCCAAATCTCAATACTGTAGTTTATGTCGAGCATCACCAGTGAATTATATATAATAAAAAGACTGTTTTTATCTAGGATATATCTATATTTGTATATGATTGCGATCACTTTAGATTATTTATTTATTTATTTATTTATTTATTTTCCCCAATATTTGTAGACAAGAAAAATTTCACGTGAACAACTGGCCACGTTATTAACACAGGTCAACATACACCAAAAAAATTAAATAAAATAAAGATAATAATAATAATAATTACAAACAAATTACACACTCACACACTCATACACATTCACATGTTCACTTTACAATATTTGCACAATACAATTTATCAGTCGCAGGTAAGTCTTGATTTATATTCGGTGACCATATGTACTTAAAAAAAATATATATATATATATATATATATATATATATATATATATATATAGGATCATTTATTTTTTATTTTATTTATGTGTGATGCAGGTTTGAGCTGTAAACACGAGTGAAAAACACGCAGAGAAAGAATCAGTTTGAATGTGGCTTTGAGTAAAACCTGGTCCAGCTGTGAGGGGCCTGGGGGGGGTGAGGGGGGCCCGGGGGGGGGACGGGGGGACGGGGGGACAGGGGGGGCCTCCTCTGCTTTGTGCACCTGTCAGTGTGGATTTGTGCTCACCTTTGTTCTGCTCGCGGTCAGGAACATGTATTCAACGCTTCAACTGTTCCTGGACTTTCTTTGAGGCTCTGAAACCGGAAGAACCAAGCGGACGAACGGTTTAAAAAAGAAGACCACCCGTAAAAGTGTCTTGCTCAATAACCGGGTGTTGTAACCGCGTGGCGGCGTCGTCCGAGTGGCCCGAGCCGCAGTCGTGTCGTGTGTGTGGAACTTGAACGTCTCTGGAGATAAACTTTGACACAGTGAACCAGATGCGGCGCTCGCAGTGACGCCGAGGCTCCTGCGGGCGGCGCTGCTGCTGCTGCACACGGCCCTGAGGCTCGCGCTCTTACGCTCCTGGTTACGCGACCAAACCCCCCCCCCCCCCCCCCCCCCCCCCGTCAAACTGTGGCCCCCTCACTCCCCCCTCCTCCCTGAACCTTCTCTCCATCCTGTAAAAACAAAGTGACGCACGTGGCTCCTCCAAACTCTGGACCAGTTTAACGTCCAGTAAAAAGACGATCATTAAAAACACTCTTTACAGTGTTAATTATCGCTAAATATTGGCGTTAATCAGCTCAGTTATCGTGTTTATTTATTAGTTATTTATTACAGCGATTAACTCCACGAAACCGACTACGTGACAAGGAAAACTTTTTTTTTTTTTTTGACACTGTTGTTTGTGCAAAAACTGGAGGGTTAAAATTTCAGAGTTGTTTTTAACACAAAAAGTGTTATTTTAACTATTTGAAAGTTAAATTGGGGTTTGAGTTGGGGTTATTTGAAGCTGAGTTGATGTGGTTGAAATTAATTCAACTTTCCCTAGTGTTAATTCAACTTCGCTCAGTGTTAATTCAACTTCCCTTGGTGTTAAATCAACCTTCCTTAGTGTTAATTTGTCTCCTCCACCACTTCAAACTCCCTCCAGAGAAGAACCAGTTTGAACCAGTTTTGTTCATAATTTCATCTTAAATTAACTCAAATAAAGTGTCAAAATAAAAACCCCTCTGTGTGTTGTTGAGTTAAATCAGGATAACTCTACAAAGTGTTATCTGTTTACTCTCTAAACGTTCATTTAACTCTGGATTTCAGGTTAAACAGGAACTTTGGTCCAGTTTTACTTCATGAACATTTACACAAATGTTAAATTAACTCTAGAACAGAGTGACTCAGATAAACACTGAGAAAATGTTAAAATTGTTTCCGTGAGAGTGAATTTTTAGCACTTCACTTGCTCTGTGTGTTTTTATTTATTTTATTTTTGTATTATTAAACGTCACATTATGTCTTGTATTACACATTTGTCAGTATTTTTTTAAAGCCATAATTTAATTTAATTTAATTTTGTTTAATTTAATTCAATTTTATTTTATTTTATTGGAGCACAATTATGGTGAGGAGGTAACATTAGTGAGGAAATTAAAACATATCAGACTTTATTTGTATTTAAAACTGAATGGTTCATTCTTAACGATCATTTAAACAAATAAATATGTCTGTTATTAAAGTTTAAAGTGTAATATTACTCATTCAGAACGGAGAAAAAATGTCACGTGTTTGTTTTTGTTTTGGTCTCGTCAAATGAAAAACACTTTTTATGAATCAAACTGAACTGAACTAAAGACGCACGACGGCACATTCAGGCGGAGGACGGAGGGGGCGGGGTCTATTCAGGCGGAGGACGGAGGGGCGGGGTCTATGCTGACGGAAGACGGAGGGGGCGGGGTCTATCCTGGCGGAGGACGGAGGGGGCGGGGTCTATGCTGACGGAGGACGGAGGGGGCGGGGTCTATCCTGGCGGAGGACGGAGGGGCGGGGTCTATCCTGGCGGACGACGGAGGGGCGGGGTCTATTCTGGAGGAGGACGGAGGGGGCGGGGTCTATCCTGACGGAGGACGGAGGGGGCGGGGTCTCGTGATGTAACGCCGGGTCGTCTCCGGGGCAGATGTGGCATTTTTCTGAACGGGCCCCGACTTCACACACACACCACAGTGACACGGGGCCCAGCGGGGGGCCCCACCACAACGTTACACAACACCACACAACGACGACACAACCAGGAGAGTCTGTGTGACGACGCAAACTCCCGTCAAACACAAACGCACAACTACACACAAACTACGACAACCGTTTGTGCTGCTAAAAGTTTAATTTGTGCTGTTTTAGTTTTGCAGATTCTTGTGTTTTTATCTCAAATATCAGTCAAAACCAAATGACTAAAGACACAGACTTTTCCACAGACTCGGGTCGTTTCTCTTCACGAGTTTTGTGGAGTTTTGTTAAAGTCGCTGTCGTCAACGGAACAGAAACGACCAAAATATAATTTACACAAAAATAATAATTAATCATTTTAGAAATAAACTCACACAAATGAAAAGAGTCACACACAAAACAACACAAACCAAACACAAATGTTCACATAATTTTCTGCTGTTTTGAGTCTCTTACAGAAATATAACATTTTCTCAGAGTTTATCTGAGTCACTCTGTTCTAGAGTTAATTTAACATTTTTTTGTAAATGTTCATGAAGTAAAACTGGACCAAAGTTCCTGTTTAACCCAAATCCAGAGTTAAATGAAGGTTTAGAGAGTAAACAGATAACACTGTGTAGAGTTATCCTGATTTAACTAAACAACACACAGAGGAGTTTATTCACTTTATTTGAGTTAATTTAAGATGAAATTATGAACAAAACTGGTTCAAACTGGTTCTTCTCTGGAGAGGAGCCAAATTTCAACCAAATCAAATAACACCAACTCAAACCCCAAATTAACTTTCAAAGAGTTAAAATAACACTTTTGGTGTTAAAAACAACTCTGAAATATTTTACACTGAAATTTTAACCCTTCAGTTTTTGCTGTGTGCTCCTGAACCTTGAGGTTATTTCCCAGAGTTGATTTGGTTAATTTAACTTCTCTTAGTGTTAATTTGTCTCCACCACTTTAAACTCCCTCCAGAGTAAGAACCAGTTTGAACCAGTTTTGTTCTGAATTTCATTTTAAATTAACTCAAATAAAGTGTCAAAATAAAACCCCTCTGTGTGTTGTTGAGTTAAATCAGGTTAACTCTACAAAGTGTTATCTGTTTACTCTCTAAACCTTCATTTAACTCTGGATTTGGGTTAAACAGGAACTTTGGTCCAGTTTTACTTCATGAACATTTACACAAATGTTAAATTAACTCTAGAACAGAGTGACTCAGAGAAACTCTGAGAAACTGATTCTGTGAGAGTTCATTTTAACTCTCCAGAGAGTGAAGTGTTACTCAAACATGTGAATGAAACAAAACACAACTCCACAGTTTTATAAACCGTTTTATAAAATAACTTAAAGCTCAATAGAGTCGGTTTTGTGTAACAGAGACTTTTGTTGTTACGTAGCGGTGTTATCGTGCGCGCGGTGTTATCGTGCGCGCGAGGTTATCGTGCGCGCGGTGTTATCGTGCGCGCGGTGTTATCGTGCGCGAGGTGTTATCGTGCGCGGGGAAGTGGGTCATACATGCGGCTCTGAGTCAAACATTCACCTGTTACGGCCCTGCCCCCCCCCCCCCCCCCCCGTCCTCTTATCTGCCCCCGACAAACGCACATGTGGAGCAGAAACACCAGAACCACGATCCGAGACTCACGAGAACAAACACCTGCTCCTCAGGACCAGATGTGATCCTGTTTAAAACCAGATTTACTCCTGTTTAAAAACCAGATTTACTCCTGTTTAAAAACCAGATTCAAGACCAGATTTAAAACCAGTTTTAGTCCCGTTTAAGACCAGTTTTAGTCCAGTTTTAGTTTTAAGACCAGTTTTAGTCCTGGTGGAGCTGCTCATCCACGGTGCGTCTTGGTTCCTCGCGGACGCGTCACGGAGAGAGAAAGACCCTCCTCCTCTTCCTCCTCTTCCTCCTCTTCGTCTATAAGAAGCGGATCACACAAAGGAGCGCGCTCAGACGGACGGACCGCGCGCGCACCGGGACTTTCACGCGCACCGCACACGGACACGGTCATGGAGAAAGGCGCGAGCTCAGCCAGACCCAACTGGGACAGTCCGGTCCAGTTCCTGTTGGCCTGCGTCTCCTACGCGGTGGGACTCGGGAACGTGTGGCGCTTCCCGTACCTGTGCCAGATGCACGGGGGAGGTGAGTGCGCGACACGTGCACGCGGCTGTGTGTGTGTGTGTGGGGGGGGGGGTGGGTGCAACACCTGCTCCGCGTGCGCTTTTTCTCCTTTTCCACGCGCACCTTTACGCACACGCTCCACATGACACAATCCTCCACACACACACACACACACACACACGCGCACACACACACACGCGCGCACGCACAGACGTGCACTTGTGTTTGTTTCACTTCACACGTGTTTGAATAATCCTTTATTCTGAGTCTGTCTACATCTCCAAACGCTCTGTTCCACCTTGTGATGTCATATAGTGGTATTTCTCAAGTGAACAGCTCCTTTTACCTTCAGTATTTGTAGTTTTATTGGGTCATTTTGCAGCTCAACAAAACAAAACACAGACTCCAGCCTCGTGGATCAGGACTGAAATCGTTGAGGCTGAAGTCAAAACTTCTTCTAAATCTAAAATCCTAAATCTGTTAAACAAACACAGAATTCGTGTGAAGAATTCCTCAGTCGTCCAGGTCGAATCCACGACGAGGAGAAAACAGAAAACAGAAAACAGAAAACAGAATTCCAAGAAAAAAGCAGCGTCTGAACAGCAAGTTTGAGTTTATAATTTCACTTACGACTTACAAACTGAATTTAATCCATAATTCATTCTTTCATTCCAGAGCTGTAGATCTTTCAGAACATAACACTTTAAACTCTTTTTTAAAGGTTTATACGGTGTTAGACTTTTGTTCCGCACACTCACCTCTCGAACACAAATACAAACACTTTTTTACTCGGTTCTTAGCTTCATTTTTTTTTAAAGATTTCAGTTTTTCATTTAGTTTTTTTCTTTTCTGGTCGTACAAACCAGAGTCGTGACCTGGACTCGAGTCAGACCTGAGCCACTATTTTTACAAATTGACTTGACAAAACGGACTAAGACTTGGGACTCGACTCGGACTTGAGGCCTGCGACGTAAGAAAAACTCTTTAAATCTGGATTCTTTCTGTTCTGATGTGACGATTTACACTAAGATCTTGTCAAGACGTTTAAAAAGGAAAAATTTATCTAAATTCATTTCTTTCTTAAATCCAGACTCAAAACATTTCTGTTTGACTGTGCAAATAACTGAAAGGTTTTCATTCCGCACTCTTCTCTCCAATTTATGTCTCTCTTTTTTAATTTTAATCTTCATGATTATTTATGTTTTGATTAGTTTTTATTATGATTTTAAAGTATTTCTTATTCTGTAAAACACTTCGAATGACTTTGTGGACGAATTGTGCTGTACAAATAAACTTACTTTTGCCTTACAACACTTATATAAATACTTAAGTATAAATATACTGTGACTTTTTAATTACAGTTTAATTAAAATTCATATAAACTGCAAAAATCTAAACTATATTTGGTATTTTTTGGTTTAAAGACTTGAAATGACTTGAAGTTCAAAGCAGACGACTTGGATTTGACTTGGACTTGACTTGGACTTGGACTTGATTTGGACTTGACTTGGACTTGACTTGGATTTGACTTGGATTTGACTTGGACTTGACTTGGACTTGACTTGGATTTGACTTGGACTTGACTTGACTTGACTTGACTTGGACTTGACTTGGGACTTTGACTTGGACTTGACTTGACTTGACTTGGACTTGACTTGACTTGATTGACTTGACTTGGACTTGACTTGGACTTGACTTGGACTTGACTTGACTTGACTTGATGACTTGACTTGACTTGGACTTGACTTGGACTTGACTTGGACTTGACTTGGACTTGTGGGCCAGGGACTCTAGACTCGACTTGGACTTGAGGCCTGCGACGTGAGAAACTCTTTAAATCTGGATTCTTTCTGTTCTGATGTGACGATTCACACTAAGATCTTGTCAAGACGTTTAAAAAGGAAAAAATTACCAAATTCATTTCTACAACTCATATAAACTCTATAGATACATAAATATATAAAAATATAAATATATATAAAAATATATAAAAAATATAAATATAGTGTGATTTTTTAAGCACAGTTTAGTTTAAAATTCATATAAATTACAAAAACAAACCTTTATTATATTTAGTACTTTGGTTTAAAGACTTGAAATGACTTGAAGTTCAAAGACTTGGACTTGACTTGGTTTTATGGACCAGTGACTCGAGACTCGACTTGGACTTGACTGTATTTGACTTGGGACTTGACTCAGACTTGAGGTCAGAGACTTGAGACTCACAAAACGACGACTTGGTCCCAGCTCTTTTACAAACTAATAATAATGTGAACGAAAGAATAAAAGTTTCTCGTTTATGATCGTGTCAAAATAAAACGTGATGTTAAAATATTAAAGAAAACGTTAAAGAAAAGTTTGTGTTTAGTTCAAAGTCGCGGTTTTATTTGTGAAAACGATGGATCTGGTCGAGTCGTTCGGTCGAGATCAGAAATTCCAGGACCTGAAATGATCCAGTTGATTCTAGTGAAGGTGTGTGGAGTTTAAAAACACAGTGGAGCTTTTTCTGTATCACCACATGATGACATCACCAGGTGGAACAGAGTGTTTTTTGTTGTGTTGAGAGAAGAACTGAGTGTAAATGTGCAGGTTTGTGAGTTAAACGTGTGAATGAAACAACGGGAACATCAGAACATGTTTTAAATCTCACTGGAGTCACTTTTGTTTGATATTGAACCTTTGGGATTTGACCTTTAAAGAGTTTTTGTGGTTTGTTGTGGCTCCTGGACGTCAGAGCTGAAGGGAAAGTGGACGTGAAGCTCGAGGAAACATCGTCCACTCGCTTCTCGCTTCTCCCAACGTGACATAAAAAAACAAAGAACAAATAGAAAGAAAATAACTACAATAATAAATGTCAAACCAGAGAAAAAGGTGAAAACAAACTACACAGACTCAAGAAATCTGCAGGACTGAACCAGAAACTAAAACCAGGACTGAACCAGGAACTAAACCAGGACTAAACCAGGATTAAACCAGAACTGAACCAGGACTGAACCA
This sequence comes from Boleophthalmus pectinirostris, assembly GCF_026225935.1. Classification (NCBI taxonomy): domain Eukaryota; kingdom Metazoa; phylum Chordata; class Actinopteri; order Gobiiformes; family Gobiidae; genus Boleophthalmus; species Boleophthalmus pectinirostris. The sequence continues at coordinate 41,350,622 of NW_026571447.1, forward strand.
GGACTGAACCAGGACTAAAACCAGGACTAAAAGGACTAGGACTAAATGAGGACTAAACCAGGACTGAACTAGAACTAAACCAGGACTGAACTAGGACTAAACCGTACTCATACCTCCTGGGTCAGTCCTGTTGTAGTCCTGGTTTAGTCCCTGTTTAGTCCTGTTTTAGTCCTTGTTTAGTCTTAGTTTAGTCCTGGTTTAGTCCTGGTTTAGTCCTGGTTTAGTCCTGGTTTAGTCCCTGTTTAGTCCCGTTTTCCGTGTTTAGTCCCGGTTTAGTCTTGGTTCAGTCCTGGTTTAGTCCTGGTTTAGTCCTTTTAGTGTGTGTAAATGTGTGTATGTGTGTGTGTAAGTGTGTGTAGTTTTCTCCATCAGTTTCATAAATCTGCTCCATCACCAAATCTTCAACCAACAAACTCCACAAAGGAGAAACATTCTTCATGAACAATTTATCCACAAATATCAAGAGAAGAAAGTTGATTGACAGAACCTCACAACTGTGAGTGATGAAAGTCACACCGTCTGTTCTGGTGGAAGCTGCAGGAGCTTCTGTTCTCGCACCATCAGACTCACAGCAGCTTCATCCTCCAGACTCCAGACGAGAGGAGCTGAACTCTCCTCCAGAACCTCCAGACGACCAGGAACCTGCACCTCCACAAAGAACAGCTGGACTTTTCCATTTATTATTATTTATTTACACACGTGAGAGTGAGAAGCACAGTTTCGTTGGTAACACTTTATAATAACTACACCTTATTTAGCCTTAATAAAGCATGAACAAAGACTTAATTAATAATGATTCACGCTTAGTAACTTACTTAATTACTACCTGAATTAGCACTTAACTTGCACTTAATTCACCTGTGCTGTAAATAGTTACTCATAAGTATTTCTTACTTAATTACTCATGAACTAACCATTTATGTGCATTTGTAAATGTATATTTAAGTACAAATTGGAGCATTTATTAATGATTAGTAAACCATGAAAGAATGATTTACTAGTAATGCATTATTGTTTCTCTGGAATTTGACCAACCTTAACAAATGTTTAATAAACATAATTAAAACTCTCAGAAAGACTTAACTAACAGATAACAGCTGCTGAATGATCATTGTGTTGTGTTATTAGTAAATCATTCTGTCATGGGTTATTAATCATTAATAAATGCTCAAATGTGAACTTAAATATACATTTGTAAACATGCAAATGGTTAGTTCATGAGTAATTAAGTAAGAAATACTTGAGTAAGTATTTCCAGCACAGGCGAATTAAGTGCAAGTGAAGTGCTAATTCAGGTAGTAATTAAGTAGTTACTAAGTGTGAATCATTAATAATTAAGTCTTTGTTCATGCTTTATTAAGGTGTAGTTATTATAAAGTGTTACCATTTTGTTTCTTCATTTGTTTTGTATGAAAAATTGACAGTAAATGTTTTTGAACTTGAACTAAGAAAGACAAAAGCTTAAAGGAAAAGAACGAGCCACATGAGTCACACACTGAAATAAACTAACGATATGAGACTCACAGTTAAACCGCACAAATCTGTCCATGCAAATATCCACATCATCAAATCCATCAGTCTGAACAAGTTCCTTCTGTTTTCTCCAGGATCAGAACATGAGTTGAGTTTGTTGTTGTGACTCGTTGTTTCTTTAAGTTTTGTTCTTTCTTCTCTTGATATTTGTGGATAAATTGTTCATGAAGAATGTTTCTCCTTTGTGGAGTTTGTCGGTTAAAGATTTGGTGATGGAGCAGATTTATGAAACTGCTGGAGAAAACGACACACATTTACACACACATTTACACACACACTTACACACACATTTACACAGAAAACCATTAACCAGAAGTTCCACAAACCTAAAGCAAATTACATCCAAACACGTCTAAACTGGGTTTATATCAGAACTAAACCAGCGCAGCCTCCAGCAGGTCTGTGTGGGTCTTTTTGGTCTTTTTTGGTCCTTGTGAGTGACCAGTTGGTGTGTGTGTGTGTGTGTGTGTGTGTGTGTGTGTGTGCGTGTGCGCGTGCGCGTGTGTGTGTGTGTGTGTGCAGGGGGCTTCCTGATCCCGTACCTGCTCATGCTTTTCCTGGAGGGGGTCCCGCTCTTCTACATGGAACTCGCCATCGGACAGAAGATGCGTCAGGGAAGTATCGGGGCCTGGACCAACATCAGCCCGTACCTGGGCGGAGTGGGTCAGTCACACACACGACACCTGTCACACATGACACCTGTCACACATGACACCTGTCACACATGACACCTGTAACACACGACACACACTGTCACACATGACACCTGTCACACACGACACACACACACATGTCACACATGACACCTGTCACACATGTCACACATGTCACACACGACACCTGTCACACACACCTGTCACACACTGTACACATGTCACACATGACACCTGTCACACACACACACACACTGTCACACATGTCACACACTGTCACACACACGACACCTGTCACACATGACACCTGTCACACATGACACCTGTCACACACACCGACACCTGTCACACATGACACCTGTCACACATGACACCTGTCACACACACACACTGTCACACACACGACACACACTGACACCTCACACACACGACACCTGTCACACACACACGACACCTGTCACACATGACACCTGTCACACACACACCTGTCACACACACAACACCTGTAACACACACAACACCTGTAACACACACAACACCAGTCACACATGACACCTGTCACACATGACACCTGTCACACACACGACACCTGTCACACACGACACCTGTCACACATGACACCTGTCACACACACGACACCTGTAACACACACAACACCTGTAACACACACAACACCAGTCACACATGACACCTGTCACACATGACACCTGTCACACACACGACACCTGTCACACATGACACCTGTCACACATGACACCTGTAACACACCACAACACCTGTAACACACACACAACACCTGTAACACACACACACACACACCAGTCACACATGACACCTGTCACACATGACACCTGTCACACACACACGACACCTGTCACACATGACACACATGTCACACATGACACCTGTCACACACACGACACCTGTCACACACATGACACCTGTCACACATGACACCTGTCACACACACACACGACACCTGTCACACACGACACCTGTCACACACACGACACCTGTCACACATGACACCTGTAACACACACGACACCTGTCACACACACACACACACACCTGTCACACATGACACACTGTACACACACACATGACACCTGTCACACACACGACACCTGTCACACACACTCAGTCGTTTAAAACCTTTAATGGTGTTTAATCTCATGAGTTTTGTGACTCGTGATGAATGAATCTCACATTTTTGTCCTTTTGAATCAGTTTCATTTTCTCGTCCAAGTAGAAAAGTGACAGATTCTGTGCAAATGTTTGTTACAAACCAGAACAAAAGTCAGTGAGCGTCTGTGTAGAAGGTTCCACTGTCATGTTCCTCTGAGATGAAGAGTCTCCTGACCTGAGGTAGTTCTCCTGTGACCTGAGGTAGTTCTCCTGTGACCTGAGGTAGTTCTCCTGTGACCTGAGGTAGTTCTCCTGTGACCTGAGGTAGTTCTCCTGTGACCTGAGGTAGTTCTCCTGTGACCTGAGGTAGTTCTCCTGTGACCTGAGGTAGTACCTGAGGTAGTTCTCCTGTGACCTGAGGTAGTTCTCCTGTGACCTGAGGTAGTTCTCCTGTGACCTGAGGTAGTTCTCCTGTGACCTGAGGTAGTTCTCCTGTGACCTCTGTGATCACCTGACTCCTGTGACCTGAGTTCTCCTGTGACCTGTTCCACACTCACCTGACTCTGTGACCTGAGAACAGAACCGAGCTGCAGACGGTGACATCATCACCTGGTGCTCCTGTGACCTGAGCAGAGAAAATCAGTCCCTGTGACCTGCGGCCTGACAAACGTGTTAAACAGTGAGAGAAAAACTGAAGAGGCTCTAAAACTTCTGTCTCTGTCTCAGTACAGATTCACCGTGTCTTTTAGAGCAGAGTTTATTTTGTGTTTTCCTTGTATGAGTGACACACACACACACACACACACACACACACACACACACACACACACACACACACGCACAGCACACACACACACACACACACACACACACACACACACACACACACACACACACACACACGCACACACACACACACACACACACACACACACACACACACACACACACACACACACACACACACACACACACACACACACACAGCTCGAGATGGTCCATCTCTTTCAGCCGGTAATTCTCAGTTTTGTACAAATTGTTTTGCCTCCAGTTTACAGTCAGATTCTGTCGTTTTTTTAATGTTCCAGCTTATGAAAAAACTCGGTCACTGAGTCACAAAGAGCAATAATGTCACAATTTTTTTTAAAAAGGACGCAGTTAAAATTGTTTTGCATTAACTCATTAATAAGGCAAGTTTATTTGTACAGCACAATTCGTACACAAAGTATTTCAAAGTGTTTTACAGAATAAGAAATACATTAAAATCATAATCAAAACAAAACATAAATAATCATGAAGATTAAAATGAAAAAAGAGAGACATAAATTGGAGAGAAGAGTGAAGAATGAAATCCTTTCAGTTATTTGCACAGTTAAACAGAAATGTTTAGAGTCTGGATTTAAACAGCGTCACAGAAGAGTCTGTCTCACATGTTCAGACTGTTCCAGGTTTTAGCTGCATGAACCTGAAACTCTGACTCCCCTTGTTTAGTCGTGACTCTGGGCACCAGCAGGAGTTGGTCCCTGAGCTCCTCAGAGTGTGAGATGTTCATATGACACTAACATGTCACAGATGGACTTTGGTGCTCGGTCGTGGAGACACTTGTACAAACAGAGACACTTTAAAGTCTCTGAGCCACAGGAGCCAGAGCAGAGACCTGAGACCAGGACGCATGTGCTCGTACTTCCTAGTTCGAGTCAGGACCCGAGCTGCAGCGTTCTGGATGTTGTGGATGTTCTGGATGTTCTGGATGTTCTGGATGTTCTGGATGTTCTGGATGTTCTGGATGTTCTGGATGTTCTGGATGTTCTGGATGTTCTGCAGCGTCTCACAGCTCGTTTGGAGAGACCAGTGAGCAGAACATTACAGTATCTAACCTACTGGAGACAAACGCATGGATAAGTTTCTCCAAGTCTGATTTAGACAGTAAACCTTTGATTTTTGCTATGTTTTTTAGATGGTAAAAGGCTGCAGATGTTTTTGACTTTGATGTGGCTGTTAAAGTTCAAGTCTGAGTCCATTATTACCCCGAGATTTCTTGCCTGATTTGAAGGTTTTAGAGAGAGAGACTGGAGGTGATGCTGACACTGTCCCTTTGTTTCTGTGGACCAAACACTATGACTTCAGTCTTGTCAGAGTTTAGCTGGAGAAAGTTGTCGGATGCAGTGACCAAGTGACTCCACTGGTCCATAGTCTCCTGCTGCCAGAGAGACGTAGATCTGAGTGTCGTCTGCATAATTGTGGTAGGACACGTTATTGCTGCTTATTAACTGGCCTGTAGGGGGCAGCATGTAGAGATTGAACAACAGGGGGCCCAGGATTGACCCCTGAGGCACCCCACAGGTCAGGGCCATGTGATCTGAGACTAATAACACTAACACGATATCTTTGACGTAGTAAACATATAAAAAAAACAAAAACTGGTAGTGTCACTTCTTTATACCGACTTTGAGCTTCTATTTTTGCAACTTCACTCACCACATACAGAAAATCTCACACTAATCGATATTAAAACTAATATCGAAACTATTCCTATATCCTCATTTTTCGCAGGTATCGATCTTAAAAAAAATACAATTTTCAGGACGGAGCAAAACGTTTCCTAAATGTGTTTAAAACCATCTGGAGCTGAATCAGAACAAGTATAAGACACAGAGACTAGAACACACACATGGACCTGGTTTAGACCTGGTTTAGTCCTGGTTTAGGCCTGGTTTAGTCCTGGTTTAGGCCTGGTTTAGTCCTGGTTTAGAGGCCTGGTTTAGAGTCCTGGTTTAGTGGTTTAGACCTGGTTTAGACCTGGTTTAGTCCCTGGTTTAGTCCTGGTTTAGACCTGGTTTAGACCTGGTTTAGACCTGGTTTAGACCTGGTTCCTGGTTTAGACCTGGTTTAGACCTGGTTTAGACCTGGTTTAGTCCTGGTTTAGACCTGAGAAGTAGTAGAAGACCTGGTTTAGACCTGGTTTAGGGAATAGAAAAGAAAGTTTTAGTCCTGGTTTAGTCCTGGTTTATGGTTTAAGTGGAAAATCCTGGTTTACAGGAGATTGTTTAAAGAAAGAAAGTTTTATTTTCATCGTGGGATCAGAATCGGTATCAAGTATCGAGTTTGAAATTTTAGTGCCGTGACAAAACTTCCTCGTCATAAACTGTGTGATTTTAGGCTGAGACTTTATTGATCCATAAGGGAAATAAGTCGGTCACAGCAGCTCAGTCATCACATTTTATTACAATAACAAAGGTTAAAAATATAAAACTGATCATAAACGTCTAAATGAGCAGCAATAAAAAAATGCAAGACAAAAGAAGAGCAAGACAAATAAAATACAAATAAAAATAGCAAGACAAAAAAAATAAAAAATAGCAAGATAAAAAAAAATAAAAATAGCAGGACAAAAAAAAATAAAAATAGCAAGACAAAAATAAAAATAAAAAATAGCAAGACAAAAATAAAAAAAAAAAAAAATAGCAAGACAAAAAAAATAAAATAAAAAATAGCAAGACAAAAAAAAATTAAAATAGCAAGACAAAAAATAAAAAATAAAAAATAGCAAGACAAAAAAAGCAAACAAAAATAAAATAAAAATAGTGTGACAAAAAAAAAAAGCAAGACAAAAACAAATTAAAAATCATAGCAAAACAAAAAAAATAGCAAGACAAATAAAATACAAAAAAAAATAGCAAGACAAAAAAAAATAGACAGACAAAAAAATAATAATAATAGCAAGACAAAAATAATAGCAAGATGAAAAAAATAGCAAGTCAAAAAAATAAAAATAGCAAGACAAAAAAAATAAATAAAAACAGCAAGACAAAAAAATAAAAAATAGCAAGACAAAAAAAATTAAAAATAGCAAGACAAAAAAAATAGCAAGACATTAAAAAAATAGCAAGCCAAAAAATAAAATAAAAATAGCGCGACAAAAAAAAAACATAAAAATAGCAAGACAAAAAAAATTAAAAAGTAGCGCCACAAATTTTTTTAAAAAGCAAGACAAAAACAAATTAAAAATCATAGCAAAACAAAAAAAAATAGCAAGACAAATAAAAAAAAATAAAAAAAAATAGCAAGACAAAAAAATTTAAATAACAAGACAAAAAAATAGTAAGGTGATAAAAAAAATAACAAGACAAACGGTAGAGGTTTTTAGCTCTTTCTCATGGTGTGAAAAAAACAAACAAAAACAAATCCTGTGCATAATAACAGACCCACTAAAAATGAAATTTAGGCTGTAAACGGTTGAATCACGTTTTTGAAGTTAATTATGCAAATAAAATATGCACATGTCATTAGCGTCTTTCGGTGACAGTGACGCACGTATCGCAAATTTTTTATATTTTGCTGAAGATTGTTGAAGATTTTAGGGCTTTTTTAAAACACTTGGACATTTGTTGAGCTCTGAAAATCTGACACAAACTCATTTAGAGACGCCCACAGAGTTCAGCTCCAGTCAAATGAAGCTCATCGAGGTCTGCGTACTCTGGTGTGTGTGTGTGTGTGTGTGCGTGTGTGTGTGTGTGTGTGCGTGTGCGTGTGTGTCGTGTGTGTGTGCGTGCGTGCGTGTGTGTGTGTGTGTGCGTGCGTGTGTGTGTGTGTGTGTGCGTGCGTGCGTGTGTGTGTGTGTGTGTGCGTGCGTGTGTGCGTGTGTGCGTGTGTGCGTGTGTGTGTGTGTGTGTGTGCGTGTGTGTGTGTGTGCGTGTGTGTGCGTGTGTGTGTGTGTGTGTGTGTGTGTGTGTGTGTGCGTGTGTGCGTGCGTGTGTGTGTGTGTGTGTGTGTGTGCGTGCGTGTGTGTGTGTGTGTGTGTGTGTGTGTGCGTGTGTGTGTGTATGTGTGTGTGTGTGTGTGTGTGTGTGTGCATGTGTGTGTGTGTGTGTGTGTGTGTGTGTGTGTGTGTGTGTGTGTGTGTGTGTGTTGTGTGTGTGTGTGTGTGTGTGTGTGTGTGTGTGTGTGTGTGTGTGTGTGTGTGTGTGTGTGTGTCGTGTGCGTGTGTGTGTGCGTGTGTGTGCGTGTGTGTGTGTGTGTGTGTGTGTGTGTGCGTGTGTGTGTGTGTGTGTGTGTGTGTGTGTGTGTGTGCGTGTGTGTGTGTGTGTGTGTGTGTGTGTGTGTGCGTGCGTGTGTGTGTGTGTGTGTGTGTGTGTGTGTGCGTGTGTGTGTGTGAATGTGTGGTGGTTCCTTGTCGTAAATCGTTCGAGTGCCTCAAGGTGAAAAGCGCTGTATAAAAATGTGACCATTTACCTTTTACAGTCTGGTTCACACGCACACAAACTGACCTGAGTCCATAACAAGTTTTACTGCCGTTTTCAGTGAATAAAACTCTACTTTGTGAGATTTGTTCATTGACATTTCCTTTGTTTGGTGAATGGTGCAACATGAAACGACGAGGTCCTATCGACTCGACTGAACTTTGTCTCCGTGTTATTGTGTCCAAATATGTGGAGTATCTGGAGACTCTCTTATGTAAAAATGTGGAGTCTAGTCAATAATTGTCAGGGGCACAAAAATGCAGCACAAATCTTCAGGTTAAAGTCCCTTTAATGGACAACAACAACGTCTGTGTGGTTACATAACGCAGCAGAGGGATTCTGTCTTAGTTCGTTTGTGCTGACGAGACTTTTCCCTGGTGCTGGTTTCAGTATAGAAACTCTAACGGCCCGTTTCTCTACTTTGGATTTTTGTTAGAATGATGAGTTTTTAAGAGCTTCTCAGACCGGAACGGAGTTTTGTCGTGACTGTAAAGAGAAAAGTTGTGGCAAAGGTGCGAGGAAAGGACGAAGCGGCAGGAATCGAACCAACAAGGTCGGCAAAGTAGTGGCCACGACATCGTGTAACAGCAACGACCGTACAAACTGTAAATTATAGTCAGACTGGTTAAAAGAATTTGAGGACCATATTTTTCCAGTTTTGCTGAGCAAGATTTTTGTAAGAATTTTTGTGAGGAATTTTGCGTTGCCCACCGCCGCCGCTCCCCACGGGCAACGCCAGAGAAATGGAGAGTTCAGCCCCTCGCAAGGAGTTGGGTTCCAGCGTCTGAGCTGCACGTGGAGATGAGGTCGACTGTATCTAGTCTGTAACACTCAGCCTCCCACACAAGCTCGAGGTCCTCCCCCCGGCGAGGTGACACTTCACATGTCCCCAGAGCCAGTCTCCATGTCCGGTCGCTGAGGCCCCCACCTTCGACCACTGCTCAGATTTCCACACACTGACCCCCCATGGATCCTCCCGCGGGTGATGGGTGCACAGGAGGACGGCCCCATGTTGCTCCTCCTGCTCGGTCGGGCTCCAGGGGGAAAGTCTCGACCACCAGACACCAAAGACCTGACTCCAGAGTCGGGTCCCGCTGACGCTGATCCGGGCGACATAACTGGACATAACTGTGTTCATCATAAAAGGTTTCTGAACCTCTCTTAGTCTGACCCGTCCCCCAGACCTGTTACAATATTTGTGTTGACCTGAGTTAAAACAAGAGACACAGACTCGGTGTCCAGTCTGGTCATGTAGAAGAGCCACAGTCTGTACATGATGTTACACTGAGAATCTGCAGAAACTACATCATGTTCAGTCGTGTAGATCTGTCAGAAGAGTCTGTGACGTCACCACAGCTCAGCTCCAGTCAAATGAAGCTCATGAGGTCGGCAGTTACAGGAGCTGAGTTCAGTATCAGGAACAGGAATTTATGTAGAGACACAACAGTGAAATAAAAACCTCAGGATCATGTAGAGCAGGTTAACACGAACAATTTAACACCAAAATGACGAGTCTCAGAGCAGCAGGTCCAGAGAGACGAGGATGTTGTGCTTCATGTTCACTTCATGTCATGAACCCAGCGGCTCATGGGTTCGTTTTGTTTACTGTCTGTGTTTTTAACTCTCCTGGTGTCGTGTGCAGGTTTGGCCAGTGTGGTGACGTCGCTCTACGTCTGCCTCTACTACAACATCATCAACGGCTGGAGCTTCTGGTACCTCTTCCACTCTTTCCAGGTGAACACCTGCCAAACACCTGCCAAACTCCTGCCAAACTCCTGCCAAACACCTGCCAAACTCCTGCCAAACACCTGCCAAACTCCTGCCAAACACCTGCACCACACCGACTCAGTGCGATCAGGACTTGGTGCTTTTTATTTTTTAAGTAGAAGTTTACTGGGTCATTTTGCAGCCAAACAAAACAAAACAAACACAGACTCCAGCCTCATGGATGATGAGTAAAAGGTTCAGGCTGAAGTAAAAATTCTTCTAACACTAAATCCTGTTAAACAACGACAGAAAAGCAGCGTCCTCGGTCTTAGTCCTGGTTTGTATTTACAGTTTCACTTATGACTCACTCTATGTATAAGAGACAAAATATAAATTAAAACAAACCAAATTTAATGCATAATTCATTCATTCTATATCTTTATACTCTTTTTTTTTAAGGCTTTTACAGTGTTAGACTTTTTTTTTAAATCATCACTCAGATTGTTCTACACACTCGCCCCTCGAACACAAACACAAACACTTTTTTTTCTTAATTTTTCCTGGTTCGGTGAATAGAACCTGTGGTCAAACTTTAGCATAGTTTTTCATCAGTTAAAGGTCCAATATTACAACAAACAGACTCTTCTGACCTATGTTCAATATGTTCATATTTTTAATGCATTATTTTTTTGTAATTAATTCATCGTAATTCACCTGTTAATGTCCCTCGCCCACAAAACCCGTCATGTTAATATTGAACATCATTGAACCTCGTGGTGCTTCACGAACCTCGTGGTGCTTCACGAACCTCGTGGTGCTTCATGAACCTCGTGGTGCTTCACGAACCTCGTGGTGCTGTCTGTAGGCCGTCCTTCCCTGGTCCACCTGTCCTCTCTCAGCCAATCGGACGGAGCCTCTGGAGGAGTGCCGCGTGGCCACGCCCACTCAGTACTTCTTCTACCGAGAGACTCTGAACATCTCGCCGTCCATCGAGACCAACGGAGGCCTCCACATGGGACAGGCCCTGTGCCTCCTGCTCGCCTGGGTCATGACCTACCTCTTCATCATCCACGGAGTCAAGTCCACCGGCAAGGTACGACTCGAGCCCCGTGTTCACGCCGACGTACACGCCCACTGCGACGGACACGCCCACTGTGACCTACACACTGTGACCTACACACTGTGACCTACACACTGTGACATACACACTGTGACCTGTGACACACTGTGACGTACACACTGTGACCTACACACTGTACACACTGTGACCTACACACTGTGACCTACACACTGTGACCTACACACTGTGACCTACACATTGTGACCTACACACTGTGACGTACACACTGTGACCTACACACTGTGACCTACACACTGTGACCTACACACTGTGACGTACACACTGTGACCTACACACTGTGACCTACACACTGTGACCTACACACTGTGACGTACACACTGTGACACACACTGTGACACACACTGTGACACACACTGTGACACACACTGTGACACACACTGTGACTGTGACCACACACTGTGACGTACACTGTGACGTACACACTGTGACGTACACACTGTTGTGACACACTGTTTGTGACGTGACGTACACACTGTACTGTACGTGACACTTGACGTACACACTGTGAGTGACTGTGACACACGGTGACTTTGCAACTCAGATTTTATTTTCTTAATGTTTGACACTTGTAGGTTTGGGCAGAGTCGCGTCGTCATTTTGGTCCAAATGTAAAAACTCTGCTCCAGAGTGAAGTGCAGCTCCACAGGAGGAGGACACAACATGTGGTGTTTTGTCGTCTTGATGTTTACGGCCATGTCAACTCTGGACACTAGAAATGCAGCGATATTTGATATAATATTGAATCGTTGGGTACTGGCGTCACGATTCGATACTCGTGTTTGTTTGATACTCGTGTCCCTCCGTGCGCTTTGTGTCGTCATTTATTTTGATCTAAAGCAGTGCTTCTCAAATAGTGGGGCGCGCCCCCCGGGCGCGAGGCTCCGTCAAGGGGGGCGCGTTTGACCTCGGGGAGCATGCTTTTTTATTTTTTTATTTAGATTTTTTTTTTTACTGTCTTAAGGGCCGTTCACACCAAAGCGTCAAAAAACGCCTTGTCGCTTCTATTTGGAGCCTTTGCATGTGAGTTTAGACGCCCCCGACGCGCATCTTTGACGCCGTGGACGAACGGGACAAAAATACTTGACGCGCGTCCGTTGCCCTGGAAACAAGAGCCCGGTCCCGCTCTTTTCCCGAAACAATGTCAGACCAGACTGAGAGAGTGTTTTTATGACATAAAACATCAACGGAGGAGATCGGGTCGACGACTTGGGTGTTTATATATTTTACTACTCCGCTAATGACACTGGATCAGTCCCGTCTAGTCTAGGTCCTGGTCTAGTCTAGTCTCGGTCTAGTCTCGGTCTAGTCCTCGGTCTAGTCTCGGTCTAGTCTCGGTCTAGTCCTTGTTTAGTCTAGTCTCGGTCTAGTCCTCTAGTCTAGTCTCGGTCTAGTCTCGGTCTAGGTCCTCGGTCTAGTCTAGTCCGGTCTAGTCCTCTCTCGTCTTAGTCAGTCTCGGTCTAGTCTCGGTCTAGTCTCTCCTTAGTCTCGGTCTAGTCTCGGTCTAGTCCGGTCTAGTCCGTCTTGTCCGGTCTAGTAGTAGTCCGTCCTTATTCTCCGTTCATGTTTGTGGTTCTCGTTCTGGTTCTCGGGTTTTTCTTCTCCTGATAATAACGTCGCTGCGTCTCTGGATACTCGTCCCTGATTGGTTGACGCGGCGCGTCTGACGCGAAAAGTTCAGCATTTTCAACTTCTTGACGCTGACGCCTTGGACGCGCGTCTTGGCCGCTGACGCCAAAAACGCTGAAGACGCGCTGCGCTGACGCCAGATTCGCGCCGCGCTGACGCCGAAAACGCGCCGCAAAAACGCAGGACGCTCTAGTCGCGCGTCCACATAGACTTTACATAGAAAGTGGACGCTTTGACGCTTTGGTCTGAACGGGCCTTTAGAATAAAGTGCAATTGCACTTCCACTACATTAGGGGGCAGAGCGCTCTCATTGGCAGAGTGTGCGCAGGGAGCATTCGCTCGGTGGTGTAGGAGTTTTGTTTGCACTGAGCATGCACGCTTTGCACACAGCACAGAGTTTGAGTATGAAGTGTAGACACGAAGTGTAGCAGACCCTCAAGTGACACCATGGAAAAATATTTAACAGGGATGAGAAGACAGACGGAGAGAGACGGAGATAAAGAGACAAACGAAAATCTCCCGAAAGCTAAGACGAGGAAATATGACGAAGCGTATGTAGCGCTTGGCTTCACTGTGACTACGGTGGGAGACGAGGAAAGACCGGTGTGTTACTGCGTCTAAAAATGTTGGCAGCCGACAGCATGAAGCCCAATAAATTAAGGCGTCACTTAAATACATTACACCCCGATCACTCTGATAAGCCGCTTGAGATTTTTCAGCGAAAACGTGCCGAATATTGCCGACAATCATCCCGCTTTGTGACTGCTACTTCAGTAAACCAGCAAGCGTTGTTGGCGTCATATAAGGTGGCAGTGTCACGCACAGGTGCACTTATAACTAGTTTATAGACAAATGATACTATTTATAGTCACGCGGGGGGGGGGGCATGACAGAAAATAATTGAGAAGCACTGATCTAAAGGGACCAAAAGGTTAAAACAGCTCCATAGGGACTTACACATGAAATATTCTATGGATCCTTCAATGTTCCGAAGTGCAGTTTTAACTTTCCATTTCTGTCTGGATTCATGCAGGAGATGTGTCACCTCTAGAAAGTTCCATATAGGAGCTTTAAATATGTGAATAATTAACTGAGAGAAAAGCTCTGTAAGCACAAACTCAGACTGAAGTCCTGCTGTGGTCCGGAACATAACACCTGACACACGACGAGTGTACAGAACATGACACACGACGAGTGTACAGAACATGACACACGACGAGTGTACAGAACATGACACACGACGAGTGTACAGAACATGACACACGACGAATGTACAGAACATGACACACGACGAGTGTACAGAACATGACACACGACGAGTGTACAGAACATGACACACGACGAATGTACAGAACATGACACACGACGAGTGTACAGAACATGACACACGACGAGTGTACTGAACATGACACACGAACATGTGTACAGAACATGACACACGACGAGTGTACAGAACATGACACACGACGAGTGTACAGAACATGACACACGACGAGTGTACAGAACATGACACACGACGAGTGTACAGAACATGACACACGACGAGTGTACAGAACATGACACACGACGAGTGTACAGAACATGACACACGACGAGTGTACAGAACATGACACACGACGAGTGTACAGAACATGACACACGACGAGTGTACAGAACATGACACACGACGAGTGTACAGAACATGACACACGACGAGTGTACAGAACATGACACACGACGAGTGTACAGAACATGACACACGACGAATGTACAGAACATGACACACGACGAATGTACAGAACATGACACACGACGAGTGTACAGAACATGACACACGACGAGTGTACAGAACATGACACACGACGAGTGTACAGAACATGACACACGACGAGTGTACAGAACATGACACACGACGAATGTACAGAACATGACACACGACGAGTGTACAGAACATGACACACGACGCACAAACTGAACACTGCACCAGAGGAAGTGTGGACAATGACAGTGACGGAAAAATATAAAGACTCTCACAATTATGTGTTTAGTTACAGCCAGTGTCGGGAGTAACAGATTACATGTACTGGAGTTATGTAATCAGAGTACAAATTATTAATAACTGTATTCAGTTACATTTACTGTTTCAGTGAGTGGTAATTGGATTACAGTTACTTTGTTGAAATTCCACTGATTCCCGGAAACTCAACCAGGTCTAAACTAGATCTCAACCAGGTCTAAACCAGGTCTAAACCAGGTCTAAACTAGGTCGTCTAAAACCAGGACTAAAACAGGACTAAACTAGGAATAAATCAGGACTAAAAGCAGGTCTAAACAAGATCTAAACTAGGTCTAAACCAGGTCTAAACCAGGTCTAAAACAGGATTTAACAGGTCTAAATCCTGCTGTGTGGACGTGTTTCTTCATTTTCTATCAATAATATTTTTAATTTGGTTCAGTAAAGTTTGGGCTTTTTATTTTCTTTTATCAGACAAAACTTCTTATGTGAAGATTTCCTCGTCTTTGTTTCTCTACAGTAAATCAAATAATCCAAAGTATTCAGATTACATTACTCACTTTAAGTAATTTAATGGATTATGTTACAAACGACATTCTGGTGTGTGTAATCTGTAATCTGTATTACATTTTAAAAGTAAACTTCCCAACACTGGTTACAGAGCGTTGACCTGCAGTAAAATGTGTTTTGTGACATGTTTCCCTTCACAGGCCGTCAGAGTAGTTTATATATATATATATATATATATATATATATATATATATATATATATATATTATTATTTTTTTTTTTTTAATAGGGACAGTGTATATTAATGAACATCTACAACACTGCAGAGTAAATATGACAGATTATACCAAGAATGCTCATTTTCATCTGTCGTCCCTCAGCAGGAAACACCACAGATTAAACAGAAAAAACAAAAATAAGTGACAGTTTTATACTAAAAGTGTCCACAAGTCTGGTTTTCCTTTAAAAGTGTCAATAGTTGGAGTTTCTCTTGTTGACAGTGGCAAACTGTTCTAAAGTTTTGTGCCTCTGACTGAGACACAGTTTGTCTGAATGTGTTGCGTCTTTGTGGAGCTCACAGTTCCCACTGACACACTTTACTTTAATAAAATCCAGTAATGGAGGGGGGCAAGTCCCTGCAAAACTTTACAGATAAAACATCCATATTTAAAATCAACAAAATTATTAAAATTAAGCAGATTCTACTAGTCTAAAATAGTGCAGTGGTGAAATGAGAGGTTTCTTGTCCAATATTTTTATGGCTTTTTAAAAAGTGATTCAATGGGTTTGATGGAGAATACTGTGAGTACTGTAAGTACTGTGAGTACTGTAAGTACTGTGAGTACTGTAAGTACTGTGAGTATTGTGAGTACTATAAGTACTGTGAGTATTGTGAGTACTGTAAGTACTGTGAGTACTGTAGTACTGTAGTACTGTGTACTGTAGTACTGTGAGTAGTACTGTGAGTACTGTGTAGTAGTACTGTACTGTAGTACTGTGAGTACTGTGAGTACTGTACTTAGTTGTGAGTACTGTGTACTGTAAGTACTGTAAGTACTGTGAGTACTGTAAGTACTGTGAGTATTGTGAGTACTGTGACTGTAGTACTGTAGTAAGTACTGTAAGTACTGTATAAGTACTGTAACTGTGAGTACTGTAAGTACAGTACTGTAGTACTGTAAGTACTGTAGTACTGTAGTACTGTGAGTACTGTACTGTAGTACTGTACTGTGAGTACTGTGAGTACTGTAAGTGCTGAGTACTGTAAGTACTGTGAGTACTGTGAGTTGTGAGTACTGTGTCTGAATACTTGGAATACTTTTCTATCGAGGTCAGTTTAAATTATTGTATAAAACACAACATGAGACTCACAGCTCCTCACCACATGAGCTGGGTTCTGTTTTTATCATTAATTTTGTGCAGTTTGGAACCTAAATTGTGTGATCAAGTTCTGCAGTGTATTTCTAAAGATGTGTGTGTGTGTGTGTGTTTGGGTTTGTGTGTGCGTGTGTGTATGACTACCTGAGCCATTACAGTATAATATGTTTGATGGAGTTGTTTTTGTTGGAGACGGTGTCGTCAGACTTGTGTGTGTTTCTTTCTTCACTCGTGCTCTTTGTTCTGTGGCTCCAGATCATCTGACTTCTGTTTATTCAGCTGAAAACTGTTTGGTTTAAGCACTTTCCACTTAATAAGGATTGTGCTTTTTACACACACAAAGGTGTAATGAGCTTTTGTGACATTTTAGAGTCACTCCCCCAGCGTCGCCCAGAAGAGTCACAGCAGAACTGTTTAACAAGATCTGCACCATCCTGGAGTTTTTATTTCTCTGTTTTGTCCTTAAAAAAATCCAGTTCTTAGTCTGTAAATCTGCTCCAAAGTCACTTGTGTATCTGCTCCCCTCGATGAGCTTCATTTGACTGGAGCTGAACTCTCTCAGTTTTCTTCTTTTACACTTCTGTTTGAATCTTGGTGCTTGACTCACAGCTGTTCCCTGTCGCCCCCTGCAGGTGGTTTACTTCACTGCCACTTTCCCGTACGTCGTTCTGACCATTTACCTGATCCGCGGCCTCACGCTGCACGGAGCCTTCAACGGCGTCACCTTCATGTTCACACCTAAGGTAAGGCTTCAGCTACATGTTCACACCTAAGGTAATACATCGCCTTTATGTTTACACCTAAGGTAATGCATCATCTACATGTTCACATCTAATGTAATGCATCATCTACATGTTAACACCTAAGGTAAGGCTTTGTTTACATGTTCACACCTAAGGTAAGGCATCATCTACATGTTCACACTTAAGGTAATACACCATATACATGTTCACACCTAAGGTAAGACTTCACCTACATGTTAACACCTAAGGTAGGGCTTCGTTTACATGTTCACACTTAAGGTAATACACCATCTACATGTTCATACCTAAGGTAAGGCTTCATTTACATGTTCACACCTAAGGTAATGTTACATATACATGGTAACACCTAAGGTAATGCATCATCTACGTGTTCACACCTAAGGTAAGGCTTCATCTACATGTTCACACCTAAGGTAATACATCACCTTCATGTTCACACCTAAGGTCATCATCTACATGTGACAGTGCCTCCACCATCATGTTTTAGACCATTAGTTTAAAGTGAAAGTAAAACTGTAGCTTCAGTGAGTTTGTTTTCAGCAGGTTGTGGCTCTGGTCAGGACTTGGGCGGCAGAGCGCAGGGTTTACCAAACTGTTACTGTGTCCTTAGGCAAGGCACTTAAACCACCTTCTCTAATATGAAAGTGGAGTTTGTGTGTGCTGAGGGTCAGATGGCGCAGACTGGCAGTCTTGCTTCCATGAGTCGACCCCAGGGCAGCTGTGGCTTCAACAGTAGCAGTATAAAACAGTGGTCTCCTTTTTTGCCCCACGGACCAGTTTAACGTCAGACAATAAATGAAACGACCAACACAAAAACTGTGGTATTTTGTAAAAACGTTTTCAAAGACGTCGTTTTTATTCATTTTGCAGCTGTGGGTTTAATATTAGAGTTAATGTAACACGAGTCTAGAATGAGGCGAGAGCGAGGATCTGTTAAAAAAACTGGAGGTGTTGCTGCTTCCTGTGAAACTCACTGAAACTTCAGCAGAAAAAATCCCCTGGACCGAGACAAGATTTTTCTCATAGAGGAAATGTGATCACAAACTGCTCGTGTTCGTCTGACAGGGATCTTCAAAAATGTCAGATTTGTTGGCGATTTTTTCCTATTTTTAGATCACAAACTTTTTCTCAGCTCAAAATTCTTCAGTTGTCTTAAAAAACTCTTTACAATCGTTCGCTCCGGCTCCACTCTGCTCCTCTCGCTCTGA
>NW_026571447.1:41372000-41374500 GCF_026225935.1 Boleophthalmus pectinirostris
TGTGTGTGTGTGTGTGTGTGTGTGTGTGTGTGTGTGTGTGTGTGTGTGTGTGTGTGTGTGTGTGTGTGTGTGTGTGTGTGTGTGTGTGTGTGTGTGTGTGTGTGTGTGTGTGTTTGTGTGTGTGTGTGTGTGTGTGTGTGTGTGTGTGTGTGTGTGTGTGTGTGTTTGTGTGTGTGTGTTTGTGTCCTGGTTCAGATGGAGCAGTTGGCCGACCCCATGACCTGGATCAACGCTGCCACTCAGATCTTGTTCTCGCTGGGCCTGGGCTTTGGTTCGCTCATCGCCTTCTCCAGCTACAACCAGTACAACAACAACTTCGAGCGCCAGGCCGTCATCGTGTCCCTCGTCAACAGCGGCACCTCCATCTTCGCCAGCATCGTCACCTTCGCCATCTACGGCTTCAAGGCCACCGTCAAATACGAGGACTGTCTGGACAGGTCTGAGCTTCTGCCTCCGCTCGTCTCCTGCTCATCCTCCCAACATCTTTGTTGTTCTGAATGTACTGAATCATGTTACACAGGTTCAAAGACCATTTTGACATTTCTGTGCGAGACGGACTTGTTCCTCGATGACTTAATGTAGGTGTTTGCAAAGAGTCACTGACCTTAGAATTCAAGTTTATAAGTGAGTAACAGATTTTAGAACCCTCCCTAAGACTTAAAGGGCACATCTCCTGCAAAATCATCTTTTCAGATCTTTCTACCCTCTAAGACTGATGTGTGGGGCAGATTGATTCTGCTTTTTTTTTTTTAACAAATTGCAGCGTATTTCTGCCACCCTCCCACATGACGACGAACTAAAGCTGCTACAACAATGACGTGGCAGATACACCTTTGACACATTTGACGAAGCAGAAGGTGCTTCACACCTGCGGTGCTTGTGCTTCGTGCACTTTCAAGTAGAGTGACCAAGGGCATGACTCTGAACATTAGGACACTTAGGCCCAAAAGTGAGGACACAACCGGAACGCGGGGGTCGATCACAGAGCTCAACAAAGTGGCTAAAAACAGCCCTATACAAGTGCTACTATTATCTATTTATTATCACTATTATCATCATTCATCATCCAAACATTGCTTATGCAGTGGGCCTGGCTCCACTGCACGTGTCAGCGTTTACTCACGTAACCTCGCGAATCTACAGCCGCATGTCAACGTAAAGGCGACTCCACCGACAGCTGCAGCAGGACAAACACGCGCAGCACTGACTCTGTGTTTGTCAATGGGAAAGATCAAATTTGACTGAGGCGTTTAGTCACTTGTATCAGGTCTAAAGTGAAACTAACAGCTGAACACACTTGTATTTACATTTTGTACAGACTCACCACGGCAGGATTTCAAAAGTACATTTCAACGCACTTTGTGGAGCTGGGCTCTTTCACGCGACACAGATCTGCCCCAAGAGCACAACGTGCTGATGGTAAACGCACAAATGCAACAATAGATTCATGCTCTCTGTGTATTTTGATGGGGACACACGCCTAAATATGATGGATCCTATTTTCTAAAATGTACGTGCGCAGGACACACTGCTCCATACGCGCGTCTTGACCGTGGAGCCGCCCTCATTCACTTTCCATCCATTCTAAAAGTTGCGCGTCCAAAAGTTGCAGTTTTTACGCTTGCGTAGGGCAAAATACACGTACAGTGGAACCAGGCGCTTATTTCAGTGACGCATGCGGTGTTGCGACGCTGGTGTGTGCTCATGTGGTGGCTCATGTGGTGGCTCATGTGGTGGCTCATGTGGTGGCTCATGTGGTGGCTCATGTTGTTGCCAGATAGTTTGTTGAATATGAGGATTTGTGGTGATGAGCGCAACGGTGGTGGCCGAGGATCCGAAATGAGGACAAAACGTCAAAAATGAGGCCACATAACAGAAGTCCAAACAGAAGGCTCTAAAACCAGACTCTCCAGCCGCTGTGTCTCCATGATGAATAAAAGTTTATTCCTGCCTCTATCAGGGTCACGCCTGCCTCCCCCTCCCTCCCTGAGACGGCGGAGGAAGGGTGGCTCACTCGTCGCCTACGTCACGTTTGGAGGGCGGAGCCTGTGCTTTCTCAGGACGGGCGGGGGGAGGAGCAATAGTCGGACTTTCATAGTTCCTGGTCTGTGACTGTCTCCAAGAAATCAGGAAGATTTCAGAACTATTGTGTAATGGATGTTCCAAAACCCAAACTGTGCTTGAATATGTGCAGAAGATACAATGTGAAAAGAGTTATTTTACATCAGATGGATGCTTTAATTCCAGATTGTACTATTAAAAAACACACTGGATTCCTCTAGTTGGAGCCTTTGCATTTGAGTTCAGACGCCGCGGCGAGTCAGTTACGCTAGAAATGTGATTGATTGACAACCTAACAGCCAACAGAAAAGGAGGGAGAACCTTTATGTACTGGCTGATGTTTATCTGGCCCCAACACGTCCACAGTTGATGGATGCATCTCTATGATCCTGTCTCAGCGTCTGGGGGGGAGGTTCTGATTGGACAGAGACACCAACGG
>NW_026571447.1:41379500-41422000 GCF_026225935.1 Boleophthalmus pectinirostris
CCGTGTACAGTCATAATCACCTTCTCTAGAACTTCTGAAGCACTTGAGAAAATACTCATAAACCAGGGAGTCTGTTTACGACGCTGCCCTGTGTGCCCCTGGAGCCTTCACCCGACTCACATGTTCTGAAAAGTAAAAGGGTCATCGGTCAGCTTCTCTAAGGCAACGTTCAGTCTGCAGCCTAACGTGACCCAAATCTGATTTTTTGGCCCCTCTGCTCCTGTACCTGATCTTTTAATGAACCAAACAGATCCGATGTTTTCAAATGCGACTCAGGTCCCTTGGATATGTGCCCCTAAAAATGATACATACCGTATTTTCCAGGTCATAGCCGCGGCCTTAAGCCTCTAACCGCATCAAAAAAACGACCGCGCACCACAGTCCAGAGCGCCCCATACACGAATCCACTCGGGTGTCCCAGCACGACTTCAGTAAACTACAAACCCGCAGAACACACAAACACACACGGAGCAGACAGCGACCGCACAGCGAAACACACCCACAGACACACAGACACACTCATCACTCCACGCCGACGAGGAACGGAACGGAGGAATGAACCGAAAAAGCGAGTGCAACGTGTCAATCTGAGTCACATCTGAACAACTGAGTCACTGCAATCGTTCCGTTGGTCCCAGACACACCCTCCCTACACGCCACAGCTGAACAAAGCCCAGAGTCACCGTGAACGAACAAACAAACAAAACCACTCACCCATCACACTGTTGGGTTTCCTTTAAAGTCCCACGTGGTTTATTTGTGAAAAAAGTTCAAAAATAGACCATTTAATGCGTCTTATAATCCAGAGCGACTAATAGCCCGGAAAATATGGTATTCGATCTTTTGACATGCGACTTCAGTCTGAACGTCCACGTCACATTCATCCACCTACACGTCATCAACAAGCGACAACCGTCACTGTTCTGCGCTGAAGTAGACGAAAACTGGAAGAAAGCCACAACCATAGCAAGAGAATTTTCAGGCTGTAAGAATTCTTTGTCAGTGAAGCACAGATCAATGCCACCAGTCTGCGACTCAGCACACACACGTTTCTTTCTACGGACGTTGCTGCCGCTGTTCCACAAAAAGCCACGGCCAAAAAGCTCGTCCTTCTCCTTCTCAAGCTCCTCCTTAAAACAAATCATCTGTTCATGTTCTGGCTCCGGTACGACAGCAGCTTTAAAATCTCCAGGTGCTCGATGCTGCGTCCATGTTCAGGCGACTTCCGTAAAAACTGAGCAAGCTCGCTGTGTGTGACACTTTCGGGGCATTTAAAGTTCACACTGGAGATCACACACAAGTCACATTTAACTGGAAATGTGAACGACCTCGAAAAAAACAGAACTCAGACAGCGAGGCAGCCGTCTGAACAGGAATCTGCTTTCTCCAGAAACTTCTCAAAGAACCTGGAGCTTACGATCGGAACCGTAAATCACAGCACTCAAACTAATACTACGACCCATGCTGACTGGTCGACGTTAAACTTTAGTTAAATCAAATGCACAAAATGCTTCTCTCTGCACATTTTTCACTATGCAGTCTGTGTTTTTGCTAAAGTCGACCAAAGTCTGTCTGTTGGTGTCATGGTGTTTGTTTTGGTTCGTTCAGAGGTGAAAGGTCCTGCACCCCTACACTGGCCAGTCACACAAAAGCTGGAGTGTTTGTGAACTTGTGTTGCTCGTGTTGAAAAGGCTCCTTCCCAAAGCCCTTGAAACAGAAACAGCCAAGTCCCCTCAGGTTCACCTCTCAGTGTGTGTGGGTCTCTGTTCTCCTTCTGGATCTGGTTGAAGTTCCTCCAGAGATGGGATTGGGATGTTATTAAATTGATTCTTAAAAGGATTGTGATTCTATGTCTGGATCGATTATAAATTCTAAACAATCAACATTAAATTATGTTAAATACAAAAGTGTGTGGCGTTGTAGAATCATCAAAACCATCGTGAGCACCTTAATAAACTTCCATACCTTATTTCTGTCGTGGTGTGTCAGGTTTTCCAAAGACATTGAGGACATGCTGGGCCACGCTCCAAACTGGTACTATAAAATCATGTGGGGAGGAGTCAGCCCCCTGCTCCTCATCGCGCTGCTCATCTTCTACATCGTCAACTACATCCAGGGAGGCACGCCCACCTACCAGGCCTGGAACCAGGAGCTGGTGAGTCCCAAACACAGCACACGCAAAACTGAAGGCTGCTTATGTAGGACTAAAGGATCTGGAACACCAAACCGTCATTTGAGGACTCTGGGTTTCCAAACTTCTTCTCCTTATGGATTCTTGGGGCTTCGCAAGAGTTTTTCACGAACTTGCTCTTGCTTCTCTTCTGATGTTGATGTTGGTACAAGATCCTTTAGTCCTGCAGAAGAAGCCCAACTCTGCACATTTTTGGTACCAAGTCCAAATTTGTTTGCCAGTCAGTGAAGTTTTTCTAAATGTTGCATTGAAGCTGCACAGTCTTGGGTGAGTGTGAGCAGCAGATTCAAAATACAAATGATTTCTGTTTGGGAGTGAACGGCTCAACCTGAAAACAGAACAAAAATAAAACATTAAGCATAAAATTTTGATCTGGTTCTAAACATTGTGTGAAAATTTGAGATTATTTCAAAAAGAATTACCAAAATTAGCCTGCGAAATGATGCCAAGTCTTAAGAAAAACAGAGCAAAGCTGATGATCTGATGATTGTTATGTTTGTGTGAGTTCTTACGGGTCTGTGGTTTGTCCAGGGCGAGGCTGTGGTCACGGAGTACCCCCTGTTTGGACAAATCTTCATCGCGATATTGATCGTATCTTCGGTGAGCTGCGTGCCCATCACCGCCCTGTACGTCTACTGCACGAGGAGGAGACCGAGCGCCATGGCTGTGTACACATAGACCCCGGACACTCCCCAGAGCCCCCAACACACGCCTACCTGACCCCAACACACGCCTACCTGACCCCAACACACGCCTACCTGACCCCAACACACACCTACCTGACCCCAACACACGCCTACCTGACCCCAACACACGCCTACCTGACCCCAACACACGCCTACCTGACCCCACACACACCTACCTGACCCCAACACACGCCTACCTGACCCCAACACGCCTACACCACGCCTACCTGACCCAACACACGCCTACCTGACCCCAACACACGCCTACCTGACCCCAACACACGCCTACCTGACCCCAACACACGCCTACCTGACCCCAACACACGCCTACCTGACCCACCCCAAAGCACAGACTGTATATAGGTGAGTTTCATTGTTGACAAAAGCGTGCGTTGCTGCTGGGAATTATTTTGGTCGGCGGCAAGAAACACTAATTGAACATGAGCGAGAAAACACGTAAAGGGTATTGATCCTGGTTATTTATCCAGTCTAACGGCAGACGACCCAAGACCATTTGACCAGAAATTGGTCATAAACATCGACGGACGACAAATCACCCTTTTCAACCCCGACAGAGTCTGGACCAAACCAAACTTCTGGTCAGAATCTCCAACTCCCTGGACAAATATTCACTTGGGCGACATCCACAGTGACTTGGTGAAAACTCCTGGGCCATTCACAGCAGAAAAGATGAAAACCTCCAAGAGTCTGGATGTGTTGTTGAACTTGTTGAGTCCACGGTTTGTTAGGATCTTCTACGTTTGCTCTGCGGATGTTTGAAAGTCGTTTAATTCACCGTTAGTGGTTCTTTTCACTCGGAATACGAAAAAGACATTTTCCTTCTTCCGTGTTTCTATTTGTGCGTCCGATAATGCAGCAGGAATTTACCATTATCGGGGAGAAATACGCGAGGTTACACACTGTGTTTGACGCTACCGTGTTTCTTGCCTCCGACCAAAATATTTCCCAGCAGCAACGCGGACTTTTAATAACAATGACGTCAGCTCAAACTCGCCTATAGAGATGGACTCACCTAACTCCGAGCCGCCACGTTCCAAAGACGTAGTTCCATCAGAGTCTGGTTCCATCAGAGTCTGGTTCCATCAGAGTCTGGTTCCAGTGGACCTTTTTTCACAACGTCTGAATTGTCCCGCTGTAGGTTTGTGGCACTTCCAGTTAATGTTTTTCTGCCCCATCACCAAATCTTCAACCAACAAACTCCACAAAGGAGAAACATACTTCATGAACAATTTATCCACAAATATCAAGAGAAGAAAGAACAAACCTTAAAGGAAACAACGAGCCACATGAGTCACACTACAAACTGAACTCATGTTCTGATCCTAGAGACTCTCACATTCAAACTGCACAAATCTATTTATCTACGCAAATATCCACATCATGAAATCCATTTTTAAAGTTTAACTCTAGAATGAGTCTGAGTGAACAAGTCACTTCTGTTTTATTCATGATCATAACATTAGTTTAGTTCAGTGTCATTAATGCATCGTCGTTGTTTCCTTTAAGCTTTTCGGAAGTTCACTAAACTTACAGCACTTCTGGCCGTTGTTAAAAAGGTCTTACTGGCTGCCACTTTTTATAAAAATCGTAAACATACCTTAAAATTTGAATTCATTACTGGTTGTATATTATGCAAAACTCTTGTGGGATTTAAAGGTTGTATGGAGGATTTTTTTTTTTTTTTTTTGTTTGTTTTTTCAGTTGTCAGTGATAGATTATAGATGCAGTCGCCTTGTAATTATGATGACCAAAAAAAAGAGAATAAAAATTCATCAACTCTGGACGTGGTGGGGCTAAACATTTGCCAATAGATAACGACACTGCCTCGTTATCTGTGAGCTGACAGGCTGTCAATCAAACTCCCTACGTTTCTAGTGTAACTGACTTGTCTGCGCCGCCGGTACGTGGTTTATGTACGACTGTCACACAGTCCACAGACGCAAGACGCACAGACGCTGTTTACTCCACCAACGCAACAGTTCTTAGCGGCTTTTTTTTACCTAAATCTTCCTCGCAGTTCACACAAAGTTTGTTGCGATGGCGACAAGAATCCAGGAGCAGTTCACCCCAAAAGAAAGTCCGTTTTTGAGGTGAAAGAAGAAGACAAGGGGAAAAGCAGCGAAGCCAAACTAAGGTGATTCTTGAAGATTCATTCCAGCGATGGTGCGACTGAAGCAGACGAAGGGTCTAAAGACTGAACCACTGGTCCACAAATTACTCCTGGACAGGAAACTTCTGCTTATTATGAAAACCTACTTTATTTCCAAGAGCGAGACAAACGTTTTTCAGGACACGAAAGCGATATCCTATGTCTGAAAACGTAATTTTCAAGGCAAAGAAAGAGTCGCTTGCTGCTGCGTGTTGTAGCTAGTTCATTCTCACTGAATCTCTGCGCACTCTTCTCTGCTCCCCTTTCCTGCTCCTGTCCCCGCTGCCCGATCCACTCTTCTCCCTGCTCCTCACTTCTCGTCCGCGAACGAAATGTCCGTGCACCCCCTCCCCCTGCTCCTCACTTCTCCGTCTTGTCTAACCAACACTGTAGTTAGTTGTTTACAAGTCATGTGCAGCACCGGCTGTAAACAAACCTGTTTGTGGCGTAAGGAGGAGGAGGGAGGAGGTGTTTCTACGTAGGAGCTGTGGGGGGGGAGGTGGTTTCACACAGGAGCAACATTTGAAAAAGGACAAACAGTCGCTGGATTTCTCGTTCCTTGGAAAATCCTCTATACAACCTTTAAGTCGTGATCTAATGTTGTTCCCTCGTCACAAACAGAGCTGGAGTTGTCTTTGTTTTATTCGCATGTTTGAGTAAATCTTTATTCTGAGTCTGTCTACATCTCCAAAGCTCCAAACGCTCTGTTCCACCTCGTGATGTCATGATGTAGTGATTTCAAGTATGGTGGTTTGTAGTAAAGAAATTGTGAAACGAGTGTGTGAATAAGGAAAACTGAAATATGAGTCAGTTTAGTCCCATTTTCTTTGTGTTTTGGTCGTTTTTAAGCAGCTTTTCTGTATTTTACCTAAACAAATGACAATTAATGCCTCTATTTACTGTAGGAAGGTATAAAATTAGTCAAAAATAGGGACACCTGGGATATTTTTGTATAAAACTGGAACAAATATCTGGTTTTTGGGACTGTCCCGGGTAAATATGGACGTCTGGACACTCTACTCTATTGGTTTCGTTTAGGAGTCCATTTCTTTTATACAGTCTATGCCTCAAATGCCTCAAATACCCCGAATACCCGCCTCGCAAAAGCCCCTGTCATGTCACTGTACTGTTTCTTTGTAAATAGACATGGACTATTTTTAGAAATGGATTGAACTTTTTTGTATTTTTGTATTGTTTCTATGTATGATAATAATATTTTTGTGTAGAGAGAGTTGAACTGTTGTGTACGAGAGGGGCCCGGTTTGTGTGGCCCCCTTTTTTGTTAAATATTAAAACTGCCTTACGTGTCCGTTGACGCCGTATGGATCAGAACATTCCAGTTTTTGTGTTTTTTTATAAAGAGGACGTAAATTGTAAATAACACCGACATTTCTTGTGGAAGCTGGAGCCTCGTGCGCATGTCTCAGATTCATTTGGGTGTAAAAAAGTAAGTTAAACTCCGATAAAACTTGATTTCTGTAACAAATAATGATCAAATTGGACTGGACTACGAGTATTTATGGACTAATTAAGATCATACAAGTTTTTGTCAAGCTCAATCTCACATAAACGGACTGAATTTTTAAGATTTTTGGCGTATGTGGCATCTTTACACCATAACAGTTTATTTAAAGGGGCACTATGTCACTTTTTGGTCGTTTGTTTCTGTGGAGACGTCACTGCTGGTCTGGAATGTTCCGCGGCGTGACATTAAACTGCTCAACTTTACATTTTTTTCAATTACAGGTGGTTTTATAGCTTGAAAATCCCTAGAAAAACTAAACATTCTGACAGTGAGCGAGGTCGCCTCTCCACAGATCTGACCTGGAACATCCCAGACAAAGCAATAACATGTAATATAGAGAAAAGCTTTTGACAGATCTGCCACTAGAAAAGTTAAATAATCAACATCTACAGAGACATAAACCAGAGCAAAGTGTTGTGTCCCATTCAGCACCTTGTTTTAAAAAAGACCACGTAAACATTTAAATTCTACTGAAAATGATTATTCAGAATTAAACTCAATTCCAAATGTTATAGCCGTGGTAATAAACGTACGGAATGCAGTTTATTTTATTTATTAGACATGAATGGGCAACGAGTTCAGGGAAGAGAAGCGACCAGAAACAAAACAACAAAAACAACAAAAACTACAGCAGGAACGATGGTTAAACTGTCAAACACAAAAATCCAAAATTACAAAAAACACAGACAGGCTAGATACATTTTAACAAATTTAAAAACGATTAAAAAATGAAGCTGCCTGTGTCGTAAATCCTGGTCCAGTCCTGGTCCAGTCCTGGTTCAGTCCTGGTTTAGTCCTGGTTCAGTCCTGGTTCAGTCCTGGTTCAGTCCTGGTTCAGTCCTGGTTCAGTCCTGGTTCAGTCCTGGTTCAGTCCGTGGCGTAGGCAGCTCAAAAGTTTGATATAATCACGGGTTAACGGGCGGGTCTGGTCCTGTTGTACTGCAGGTCTCCAAAAACAGACCCGTGCAGGACTCTGCGCTGTCGGGCTCTATTACGGAATAAATGAATCTTGGGTTTGTTACATAAAGAAGGAGGAAAATAACAAAAGGACGACAGCAGCAGTTTTAAGAAGGATGTAAAAAGTGTTGCACCTGTCGATCCTGTCGGAGAAAAGTGTTTAAAGTTTGTGCTGAGGTTTTACAGACTTAAAACAGATAGAATAATTGTAAAATATAAAGTTGATACTTCGTGGATTTCACCTGTCGCAGGTTATTTTTAGAACATAACCCAGCGATAAACGAGGGACACTG
The DNA here is from genome assembly GCF_026225935.1 of Boleophthalmus pectinirostris. Taxonomy (NCBI): domain Eukaryota; kingdom Metazoa; phylum Chordata; class Actinopteri; order Gobiiformes; family Gobiidae; genus Boleophthalmus; species Boleophthalmus pectinirostris. The sequence continues at coordinate 41,387,323 of NW_026571447.1, forward strand.
TCCTCTCACCTCAGCCTGTGCACATGGACTCACACTTGTCCCGAACTCGGCCTGATCCCGAAAACAGTCGCGTGAGTGAAAAATCGTCTCAAAAAGGTAAAAAATGTGGACATTGTCGCCGGACTTTAAGTGTGATGAGACAATTCTCCAGCCGTTGCACAACAATTATCATCAGAACCACTGCGGGAAAAGTCTGGATGGTGTTTGTGTCCGTGGAGGAACCACAAACCCAGACGACAGAAAAGCCCAGAGCAGCTGAATCAGAACCTCCCCCCAGACGCTCACACACATTAAAAAAAACATTTCACCAGTTTAACACAAAAATTCGAAGGAGAATATTTTAATTCTGAACTGTTTAATTCTGAATTTAAATCTTCATGTAAACGTGGTGAGTCGTGTCGCGTCTTGTGGATGTTGGAGCCGTGTGCACGTGTCTCCGCTTCCTTTGGCCGGTGAACACAGTAAACGTCGTCTCGTGTGGTCGGGAGGTTCAGTTCGGGTCAGTGTGAAATTCCGCAGTGACTTTATAAGACCCCAAAGAGAACATAACACTGGCTTATTTATGGCCCGTCGGCGGTGATGTAACAGGAGGACGGCGGGAGGCGGGAGCTCGTCAGACTCTGGAGCGACGGGGAAACGTGAAGAGTCCAGAGTAACAACAGCCACGGTTCTGAAGACGCTCACAGCAATGAAAATCCCTCTCAGGAAGTCGTGTAGTTGACTAAAAGAAAGTCAAAAGTACAAAAAACTGCCTTTCCTTCTTTCCGTCCATTGAACGCAGACGCTGTTCACGTAGACTCCGGTATCGTTTTCTGGGTTTGTGTAAATCTTGTAAATATGTCACACGTTTCTTTTATTTGAGTTTTATCATTTGTAAAATGTTTGTAAATGAAGATAAAAACAATTCAAACTCAAAAGTGTCTGTGATTTTTGAGCAGTGGGGTTGGGGTCGGTCCTGGTGCTTTGGGGATGAACAGTGTTGCCAGGTTGGGTTTACTGATTTCCATCCAATCCCTGTTCAGGCTGGCGCCACCTAGTGCCACTAATTAATTTCTCCCCAGTGACCAGGTCAGGAATCAGAAAACACTAGACATTTTGCAAGAACCTCTAAATGTGAGTCTGGACACCGGCGAAGATTCTCGATCTTGGCAACGATTCCCCAGATCGAGGATTTAAAGCTGAAAATGTTTGGTGAATTTTATCTCGGGGAAAGACGTTATTGTCCTTCTTCCTACAGGATTTGGGAAAATCTTAATATACCAGTTAACCCCGTTAGCGGTGCGTTACATACGTCATGACCAAACAGCAGCCATTAGTTAAATTTTTAAAAAGTACAAATCCTAATGCTGCGAGGTCACACAGTTTCCACCAAGTGAAACCGGCTGATGAATGAGACTATGAAAACCTGCCCTCAACAAAAAACACCCAACAACATTTTGTTACAGAAAACATTTTATCTTTGAATAAACATTTGTAATCCATTGTTGGGCTTTTAAAAAACATCATCAGTATTGAGAAAACATGTCAAATGTAAAACAGTATTTTCATTTATCACAGAAAAAAAATGTGTTTAGCCGAATATTAGAATAAATATCTAATGTAATCTATTGTTTTTTTTCTCATTTCTAAGATTTTTCTCAAAATTAAACTGTAAATCAAGTCATTTTTATGTTTATTCCACATTTAAAGGGATGATTCAGAGTCTTTTCAACCTCGGTCCTTTGCACAATCACGTCTACATCACATCTGTGGTCAACTGCTGCTGGAGACAGGTTTGGTGTGATGACTAAATTGGGAGAATTTGGGATAAAATCTAAAGCCAACTGATGATAGGGCCTAATTTTGGGGGAAAAAAAACAAAACAAAAAAAAAACGTAGAAATGTGGGAACATCGGCACACTCCCTTAAAAACATCGCCAGGATCGAGCAAACATGTTCTGTAAAACATTTGGTAAAAGTAGAACAGAGTTTTCATCAGGTATAATAATGAAAATCATCAGCGGTCGACTAAAACCTCGGCTCCTGCAGGAACAACTGCAAACACAGAACCTGAGTCAGGCTACGTTTATCTGCTGAGGATCTGAACAAAAGACACAAAAGTGTCGTTGCGTCTTCACTTTTTATTCTGTGTTTAGTCGAGTGTTTTCAGGAGTAAATCTGCTGCAGACGGTGACACAAAAGTGTGTGAACTGGATTGTGTGTGTTTGTTCTTAAAGCAACGAAGAGCGTCTTTGGACACACAGAAGTTTTCATGTCACACATTTTCATCAGTTCCTCCTTCCACAAAGTCGTCCCATCGACTTTTGAAAAATAGTAAAGTGCAGCTGCTCTGACAATTAAAAAAGTCAAAATAGTGGGACGCTTGAAATTGAATTATGTTTAAGCTGCTACTCCAACAATTACACGTCAATGTCTAAAGAGCGTCACGTAACTGATTCGTTATCACGTATCACATATGTTCATTAACACGCCCTGACCTGAGCAAATAAATAAATATAATACTGGTGTGTTATTATTAACAGCTCTTGGCCGCAGCTCAGAGACACAGAACGACACGATGACGCAGTGGAAATCAAATGAAGATTAGGAAACAATAAACAGACTATAAATATGAAAGAGTGAGATACGACATATAAACAAAGTCATAAACAACAAAGTCATAAACTGTCGTAAAGTGTGTGAAGAGACAGAGTTGAATTTAAATTCTTATGAAACCAGAGCAGAAGTCTCATTATAAAACTTTAAACTCAGTTTAGTGAAGTGAGGACGAAACACAGACTCCACAAACTTCAGAACAGTTTCCTCAGAGTGCAAAAGACCAAAGGGGAAAAGACTGATCCCTGTGGTCCTCAAGGTCCCGTTCACACTAGTGTGTATGTGAGTGGTTTTGGTTGTGGGTGCAGTGTTCGTTGGTGTCCAAACTTATTTCATCAAGGGCCACATATGTAAACACAGACGACACAGAGGCCGATCGAGGGCCGTAGACTGGAGCTCAGTGCAGTGAATAACTGAAATCTGTGCATGTTTAACACGTTAGAATGAACCATCCGTCGTTATTCATGCTAAAATCCTTAAAATCACACACTAAATATTACATCTCAACTTTATCAAGGTAGATTTTCAAAAAACTTGCAGTAAAAAGTTAATTTTTAGTTGATAGGCCGATCCACCTGGAAGCCTGAGGGCCAAGAAAAATTTGTCTGAGGGCCGCATTTGGCCCACGGGCCACAGTTTGGACATGCCTGCACGAATCTGATGGAAAACATCTCCAGAGTCTGAACGATCTGGTGCCTCCAGCTCCACGAGTTCATGTTGGTCCAGATGTGACGGGGACTGTGGGACTCCTGAAAACTCTGATCCTCTGATGTAGGAGCTGGAGTCTCGTCCTGATTGGACACGACACTGTGACTCGCTCCTTCTGATTCTCTGGGTTTGTGACGTCGTCATGTGACGATAAAATAGTTTAAACAAACCAGAGACAAACAGGAAACAGTCGAGATACAAACACAGAACAGACTCAGCATCAGCAGAACACCCCTCTGTCACAGAGAGAACACCCCTCTGTCACAGAGAGAACACCCTCTGACACAGAGAGAACACCCCTCTGTCACAGAGAGAACACCCCTCTGTCACAGAGAGACACAGAGAACACCCCTCTGACACAGAGAGAATCTGTCACAGAGAGAACACCCCTCTGTCACAGAGAGAACACCCCTCTGTCACACAGAGAAACACCCCTCTGACACAGAGAGAACACCCTCTGTCACAGAGAGAAACACCCTCTGTCACACAGAGAGAACACCCTCTGACACAGAGACACCCTCTGACAGAGAGACACCCCTCTGACACACAGAGAGAACACCCCTCTGACACAGAGAGAACACCCCTCTGTCACACAGAGAGAACACCCCTCTGTCACAGAGAGAACACCCCTCTGACACAGAGAGAACACCCCTCTGACACAGAGAGAGAACACCCCTCTGTCACACAGAGAGAACACCCTCTGTCACAGAGAGAACACAGAGAGAACACCTCTCTGACACAGAGAGAACACCCCTCTGTCACAGAGAGAACACCCCTCTGACACAGAGAGAACACCCCTCTGTCACACAGAGAGAACACCCCTCTGTCACAGAGAGAACACCCCTCTGACACAGAGAGAACACCCCTCTGACACAGAGAGAACACCCTCTGACACAGAGAGAGAACACCCCTCTGTCACAGAGAGAGAACACCCCTCTGACACAGAGAGAACACCCCTCTGACACTCTGTCACAGAGAGAACACCCCTCTGACACACCAGAGAGAACACCCCTCTGTCACACACACAGAGAGAACACCCCTCTGTCACACAACCTCTGTCACACAGAGAGAACACCCTCTCTGACACAGAGAGAACACCCCTCTGACACAGAGAGAACACCCTCTGTCACACAGAGAGAACACCCCTCTGACAGAGAGAACACCCCTCTGTCACAGAGAGAACACCCCTCTGACACACAGAGAGACACCCTCTGACACAGAGAGAGAACACCCCTCTGTCACACAGAGAGAACACCCCTCTGACTCTGTCACAGAGAGAGAACACCCCTCTGTCACACAGAGAGAGACACCCCTGAGAGAGAACCCTCTGTCACAGAGAGAAACACCCCTCTGACACAGAGAGAACACCCCTCTGACACAGAGAGAACACCCCTCTGTCACACAGAGAGAACACCCCTCTGACACAGAGAGAACACCCCTCTGTCACACAGAGAGAACACCCCTCTGTCACAGAGAGAGAACACCCCTCTGTCACAGAGAGAACACCCCTCTGTCACAGAGAGAACACCCCTCTGACACACAGAGAGAACACCCCTCTGACACAGAGAGAACACCCCTCTGACACAGAGAGAACACCCCTCTGTCACACAGAGAGAACACCCCTCTGACACAGAGAGAACACCCCTCTGACACAGAGAGAACACCCCTCTGACACAGAGAGAACCCCTCTGACACAGAGAGAACACCCCTCTGACACAGAGAGAACACCCCTCTGTCACAGAGAGAACACCCTCTCTGACACAGAGAGAACACCCCTCTGTCACACAGAGAGAACACCCCTCTGACACAGAGAGAACACCCCTCTGACACAGAGAGAACACCCCTCTGTCACACAGAGAGAACACCCTCTGTCACAAGAGAGAACACCCCTCTGTCACAGAGAGAAACACCCTCTGTCACAGAGAGAACACCCCTCTGACACACAGAGAGAACACCCCTCTGACACAGAGAGAACACCCCTCTGACACAAGAGAGAACACCCCTCTGTCACACAGAGAGAACACCCCTCTGACACAGAGAGAACACCCCTCTGACACAGAAGAGAACACCCCTCTGTCACAGAGAGAAACACCCCTCTGACACAGAGAGAACACCCCTCTGTCACAGAGAGAACACACCCCTCTGACACAGAGAGAACACCCCTCTGACACAGAGAGAACACCCTCTCTGACACAGAGAGAACACCCCTCTGACACAGAGAGAACACCCCTCTGTCACACAGAGAGAACACCCCTCTGACACAGAGAGAACACCCCTCTGACACCCTCTGACACAGAGAGAAACACCCTCTGACACAGAGAGAACACCCCTCTGTCACAGAGAGAGAACACCCCTCTGACACACAGAGAGAACACCCCTCTGTCACAGAGAGAACACCCCTCTGTCACAGAGAGAACACCCCTCTGACACAGAGAGAACACCCCTCTGACACAGAGAGAACACCCTCTGACACAGAGAGAGACACCCCTCTGTCACAGAGAGAACACACTCTCTGACACAGAGAACACCCCTCTGACACAGAGAGAACACCCCTCTGTCACACAGAGAGAACACCCCTCTGACACAGAGAGAAACACCCCTCTGTCACAGAGAGACACCCTGACACACAGAGACTGAGACACCCCTCTGTCACAGAGAGAACAGAGAGAACACCCTCTGACACAGAGAGAACACCCCTCTGACACAGAGAGAACACCCCTCTGTCACAGAGAGAAACACCCCTCTGTCACAGAGAGAACACCCCTCTGTCACAGAGAGAACACCCCTCTGACACCCAGAGAGAACACCTCTCTGACACAGAGAGAACACCCTCTGTCACAGAGAGAACACCCCTCTGACAGAGAGAACACCCTCTGACACAGAAGAAACACCCTCTGACACAGAGAGAGAGAACACCTCTCTGACACAGAGAGAGAACACCCCTCTGTCACAGAGAGAACACCCCTCTGACACAGAGAGAACACCCCTCTGACACAGAGAGAGAACACCCCTCTGACACACAGAGAGAACACCCCTCTGACACAGAGAGAACACCCCTCTGTCACAGAGAGAACACCCCTCTGTCACAGAGAGAACACCCCTCTGACACAGAGAGAACACCCCCTCTGACACAGAGAGAACACCCCTCTGTCACACAGAGAGAACACCCCTCTGTCACACAGAGAGAACACCCCTCTGACACAGAGAGAAACACCCCTCTGTCACACAGAGAGAACACCCCTCTGACACAGAGAGACACCCCTCTGACACAGAGAGAACACCCCTCTGTCACAGAGAGAACACCCCTCTGTCACAGAGAGAACACCCCTCTGACACAGAGAGAACACCCCTCTGACACAGAGAGAACACCCCTCTGTCACAGAGAGAACACCCCTCTGACACAGAGAGAACACCCCTCTGACACAGAGAGAACACCCCTCTGTCACAGAGCAGGTCTCACACGGGGCTGTAGTAAACACATCTCTGCAGACGTCACTTATCTGCAAAGAGCAAAACGCGGCGTGCGGTTTATAGTTTTGCCGACTGTAAGTCACTTTACAAGTCGATTACATAAAATGAAAACACAAGGTGCAGCCATAAATGTAAAGTTACATAAGAGACAAACTGAGGCTGTTTTTTCACCTGGTCGACATCCAGCTCCAGTCAGACAAGCATCACCTGAGCGGAAAACCACTCCCAGACCAGAGGCTCCAGTGAGGCCAGAGACCAGGGGCCCCAGAGGGTCAGGGGGAGCGGCGGGTGCAGGGGGAGCGGCGGGTGCAGGGGAGCCCAGGGGCAGCGGCGGCGTCTCAGGATAATCTGTCCTGGCATCTTAAGCTTGTTGTTTGGCGATTTCCAGAAGCTGGTGTTTACTGTGATAAACGTGAGCGGAGCTGGACTCACACAAACATGTGACGCCCGGAGTCATGGGGCCAGTCACACTCAGGGACACATCTGTATCTGCACATACAGGAGCATTAATTAAAAACTGACACATTTCCCTTCGTTTGTTTCCGTCTTTTACACATAAATGACAAATTCACCTCTGAAATAAAAACTGCGTCTAGAGTTTGATCGTGTAAAACTCTGGTTTGTTGTTTGTGTGTAAAGTGATGAACAGAGTTTCAGGAGCCGACGCCAAAAGTGCCTCCAGAGTTTCCATTTTGCTCTGACGATGACGATGAAGCATCAGAGCATCAGTCGTGTTTCTTCTTTTCATGTGTTTCATTTTCACAGCTGATGTTTCATATCTATGACCAGAGACCAATGAGGCTGTATCAGATCTGTGGAGAGGCGAGCCGCTCACTAATGCACCATTTTAAACAAGTAAAACTTACAACTGTAATGAAATAAAATCTACAGGTTTGAATCTGATCCAGCTCCGCCCAGAGACTCGATGGAGGATTTATGAAGGTCGATGTAAACGAAAACTTTTTTGAAAACGATGCTGCATGATGATATTTTGGAAAACGGAGGGAAATCATCGTTTCTCAACAAACCCGGTTCTGTTTAAACACAGAAAACTCTGCTGGAAAACTGTTCCAAGCATCAATCAGGCATTTCTGAACATAACTCACAGTAGAACCATCAGGGTTTGTCTTTGTGCTGTTATCAAACCCCACGGACCGAACTCACCCACTCACCCCCTCGCTCACTCGCCCCTCGCCCACACCTGCCCACTCCCCACACCTGCCCGAGCAGTGTGTCTCGGGCCGTGGAAAGACACTGTGGAGCTGAAGTATCGTCACATGAACTCATCATGTTTCAGTAAATGTGGAAAATCACAAAAACAGCGTCAGTGTGAAACTCGGAGCTGAGACCAGCAGGAGGAAAAAACACTCTGACTTTATGAACTGTGTAAAGATAATGTGAACTGTAATCAAAGCCTCTGTCAGCGACACACAACACACACACACACAACACACACAACACACACACACACACACAACACACACACACAACACACACACACACACACAACACACACACACAACACACACACACACACAACCTCTGTCCAGGCTGCAGGAGCCAGGGCTGTAAAATCAGAGTGAAATCTTTGTAATCACAAGTGAGAAAGTGTTCAGCACTCAGACTCAGAGGAGCTGGAGGAGTTGGTGGAGGAGGAGGAGGAGGAGGAGGTGGAGGTGGAGGAGGAGGTGGAGAGGAGGTGGAGGTGGAGGAGGAGGTGGAGGAGGAGGTGGAGGAGGAGGAGGTGGAGGAGGAGGTGGAGGAGGTGGAGGAGGTGGTGGAGGAGGAGGTGGAGGAGGTGGAGGAGGTGGAGGAGGTGGAGGTGGAGGAGGTGGAGGAGGAGGTGGAGGAGGAGGAGGAGGAGGTGGAGGAGGTGGAGGAGGAGGAGGTGGAGGAGGAGGTGGAGGAGGTGGAGGAGGTGGAGGAGGAGGAGGAGGTGGAGGAGGAGGTGGAGGAGGTGGAGGTGGAGGAGGAGGTGGAGGAGGAGGTGGAGGAGGAGGTGGAGGTGGAGGAGGTGGAGGAGGAGGAGGTGGAGGAGGTGGAGGAGGTGGAGGAGGAGGAGGTGGAGTGGAGGAGGAGGTGGAGGAGGAGGAGGTGGTGGAGGTGGAGGAGGTGGAGGAGGTGGAGGTGGAGGAGGAGAGGTGGAGGTGGAGGAGGAGGTGGAGGAGGAGGAGGAGGAGGTGGAGTGGAGGAGGTGGAGGAGGTGGTGGAGGAGTGTGGAGGTGGTGGAGGTGGAGGAGGTGGAGGTGGAGGAGGTGGAGGAGGTGGAGGAGGAGGTGGAGGTGGAGGTGGAGGTGGGGCTGGAGGTCCTGGAGGGGCTCCTCAGAATCCGTGCGCCTGTGGCGGTTGTTGAAACTCTGACTGTGGTGAACTTCCTTGTGCAGCTCTTATCTGATCCACTGTGACAGACTCCTGCTGTTTAGTAACGAACTGATTCACTTTTTCAAAGTCTCGACGGCTCCAAAGGAGCAAACGTCCAGTTTCATTAGAAGAACAAAAAGAACAAAAAAGAGTCTCAGTGTGAGTCTCCTGCAGCCCGACGTCTGCACAGCCACAAGACCAAAACAAGACCCCGGCCCGGGCCCCAGACCAGACCCAGACCAGCCCCAGACCAGCCCCAGACCAGCCCCAGACCGGCCCCAACCCGGGACCCAACCCGGGACCCAACCCGGGCCCCAGACCAGAGCCCGGTCTGACCCGAGGTTCGGTTCTGGGGCCTCTCTGTGGTGGTTCTGGGGCCTCTCTGTGGTGGTTCTTGTGTGCAGGAGGGTTTTCCTCGGTACTTTGATCATGATTAAATTTGAATGACACTAAATAAATAATCCTGGAGTGACATACTTCTAGAGAAGATCTGTTGATGTGAGTAACAAAACCATAAACGTTTCCAGCGCAGTTGGATGAGGAAACATTATCATGTTGTAAATCCATAAAGTGACAGTGAAGCTCAAGGACACGAGCGGGCGGGTAGTTTTTACATGTGACCACAGGAGAAACAGAAAATATTGTGGAGGCCAAAATACTGAACTCAAATCTGCAGAATATTTCTTTATAAAAACCAGTAAATCTCTTTGTTGTGATGCTGCTCAGACTGAAGAGTTTATGTTCTGACAAAGCAATGAAAAAATGAATCTGCCGAACAAAAAATGTCATTAAAAAACATCTTTAAAATGAAAGAAATGCAGCTTTAGTCCAGACATGAGGTCAAACTACAAAATATGTTTATTTTGTAAATTCCAAATGATCTTAAACGAGCCGGTCGACGACAATCTCCAGGCAAACCTGTTCATTTTGTCTTCTTATGTACTTTAACTTCTTGGATTCTTTTTAAAGACATAAAAACAAGGATAAACCACCTGTCACACCTGTCACACCTGTCACACCTGTCACACCTGTCACACCTGTCCTGAAGATGACTTGCAGTTTGCAGCTGAAACATGTCAACAAGGTAAAGACATTTTACTGTATTGTCTTTAAAAGAACCCAAGAAGTTAATGGACAATCTCCAGGTCTGATAAAAGATCAAGGTTGAGATAAACCACCAGGACTAACAGGGGCGAACAGAAGCCGCCTTATCTCTCCAGGAAACTCTGGGACCACCTGAGTTCACCCCTGCCCAGAAACACAGCCCCATAAAGCCCCATAAAGTCCCACCTTTTTAAGCACGAACCGTATGAAGGTCCTGAAAGTTCAGAGTCACTGCAGGCCTGTGCTCAGTCTGTGTCTCCTCGGTTTCTTTACACTTATAGAGAAACCAATCAAAGGTAACGATCTCCATTTTAAACCCTGAGCTTGTCCTAGAACAGAGAAAAGTCCCGCACACCGTCTTACTGGCAAATTATGAGATTTATTAGGACAACCGTTTGTCGTAATAAATAAATAAATAATTGTAAGTAAGACGGTGTGTGTGACTTTTCTTCCTGTTCTCGGTCGCCCCGTCTCCTCCAACGCACCGTCTCAAGTAACTGATGTGCGAAGTTCTTTCTTTTAAACCCTGAGCTCAACCACCTGATATGAGCCATGATTTATTTGATATAATATCATCTGAAAACAGCTCTGCGGCAGGAGCGCACCTGCCAAATGACCCATGCACACCCTCTGTACTGTATTTGACTGTAAATACGACCACGCAAAACACAGTCCAGATAAGAATACTAATAAACCCGTGACTTTTCCCGACGGTGCAAAGATGATATCAGACACACACGGTCCAATGATCCACACAAACTCAGATTTCGATCATTTATTGTGGCACTGTGGCCCCCGATATTAATATTGCTTACATGTTTACAACTTAAATTAAAGTATAAAGTCTACAGTCGGTTTTCTTCCACGTAAATGACATTTGGATGCAGGTAGAGGGCGCTGGTGATGACACGACCCCAGAGGAAAAGCACCTGGACCAGTGCGATGGAAATGTATATTATGGAAAGATTTCAATGTGATTTCCACTTTATCCAGAGCAAATTTAACACGTGTAAAGGCTCAGGAGACACAAACATCTCCACCCACAGGAAACTGAGTCCTACCTGTCCTCAAAAAGAAGTGAAGTTGATTAAATGTTTGACAATCTGTGAAACAAAAGTGCCTCTGCGTTCATTTGTAGGTCACTTGTCTTTCTATAAATACTGCGAGCTCAGACTCTGGCCGCTGCGTATCTGCTGCGACGAGAATAAACCTTGGTCTGCATTTCAAAAACTCACCGGGCTTCGTAAAAGGATTAATTATTTATCATCAACAGATACGTAACAACACTTATGTAATGACCCGGGGTTTATCTCCGACTTTATAGTGTGGGAGGTTCACGCGCCGTAGTGACTCTGTGTGTGTGTGTGTGTGTGTGTGTGTGTGTGTGTGTGTGTGTGTGTGTGTGTGTGTGTGTGTGGTGTGTGTGTGTGTGTGTGTGTGTGTGTGTGTGTGTGTGTGTGTGTGTGTGTGTGTGTGTGTGTGTGTGTGTGTGTGTGTGTGTGTGTGTGTGTGTGTGTGTGTGTGTGTGTGTGTGTGTGTGTGTGTGTGTGTGTGTGTGTGTGTGTGTGTGTGTGTGTGTGTGTGTGTGTGTGTGTGTGTGTGTCGTGTGTGTGTGTGTGTGTGGGTGTGTGTGCGTGTGCGGGTCGACGCTCAGGTCTGTGCAGAATCTCAGGTCATGACTTAAAGGTTGTATGGAGGATTTTTTTTTGTTTCAAATTGTCAATGAAAGTTTAAAATACCCTTACAGAAATGCAGCAGCCTTGGAATTATGTCGATTAAAGAAAAAAGTAATGAAAATCTGTCATCTGTGGACATAATGAGGGCAGATAAACATCAGCCAATAGATAACAAGGCTACCTCATTTTCTATTGGCTGTTAGGTTGTCAAACTCCCTGCTTTTCTAGTGTAACTGATGCGCAGGGATTATGTGGTTTATGCAGCAGTTCTTAGAGGCTTTTTTAAACTGTAGTTTCCTCGCAGTTCGCACAAAGTTTGTTGAGATGATGGACAAAAATCCAGGACCAGTTCGCCACAAACAAAAGTCCGTTTTTGATGTCGCTGAAAGAAGAAGAGAAGAAGAAAACGAGCAAAGCCAAACACGTGATTCTTGGAGGTTTCTTCCAGCGATTGCGCGAATGAAGCAAAGAGTCTAAAAACTGACGCGTCGGTCACTAAATTCTTTCTAGTCGAGTCACTTCAGCAGTAATTCTGAACACGTGCTGGATGTAAACAAGCCTGATTTCTAGAGTAAAGAGGCGGGAGGAGATGTTTCTACTGAGGAGCTGTGGAAAATCCTCTGTACAACCTTTAAGATGAACGGAGTTTAAATCAAGAAAAAACTAAATAAAACAAAAAAACAAAAAAACTAGTGTGATGATAAGACATTTTCAAACTTAAATTCAATACAAAGAAAAGGTCTGGATACTCAACACAGAGTCTGATTAGAGCACAGAAACCCGACCAAAGTCCAGCAGGCTCAGACTTTCCACACAAGATCCTCCGTGTGTCATTAGGCTGATGAAAATAGTGTGATTTTATTTGTGTCGGGTTTGGACGGACTCGGACACAAATATATTATTGCCCATCGGGGTTTGGGTTCAAACGAGGGACGGTCTTGGACAAAAAAATAAATAAATTGGCCTGATCCACACTCTAATTCCAATACCACATGCAAATAAAAAAAAACAACACCACTGTGATATAGGGATGGGCAGGATTAGTCGATTAATCAATAATTGATCATTAAGAATTTCATCGATTACGTTAATCGATGAAATTCTTCTAGTGTTTTCTGATTCTTCACCTACAGCCAGAGAGAAATGAAACTGAGCAGAGGCACTGGGTGACACCCGCCTGGATGCAGCTCATCTCTGTGGACGTTCTCAATGTGTTTTTTCAGTTGATTCATAAAATCAGACTTTCCACACAAACAATATCCTCCGTGTGTCATTAGATCGATGAAAATAGTGATTTTAATTGTGTCGGTTTCGGTCGGACTCGGACACAAATATCACAAATATCTAAAATATATCACAAACTATTGATGTCTGTCGGACTCGGTTTGGACTTGTACAGGTCTTGGACAGAATAATCGACCCGATCCAAACTCGATATCACATAATCATTTGTGAGGCCAGAGCAGTTTGTCAGAGTCTGGTCCTGTCAGGTCTCAGGAGCTCTGCAGGGTCCAGTCGGGTCTGGGCAGGACTGGAAAAACCAGGAGCCACAGGAGGCGCCAGAGCAAAAACTGTCGTTGTGTCATTAGGCAAGACACTTCACCCACATTGATATGAAAGTGTTGTGTGTGTGTGAGATGGTGCAGCATCTTTAAGTGTCCAGAAAAGCGCTGTATAAAACTGATGCATTATTATTATTATTATTATTATTATTATTAATATCTCTCTATGTCTGTGGGACCAGGGGCCGGTTTCGGACAGAAAAAAATCAGCCTGATCTACACTTTAATTCCAATACCACATGATAATTTAAAAAACACTTTATCGTTAGAATAGAATGTGATTTTTAACATTAAATTATTGTACTTTTTTCCTGTGCTTGTTTTAGTATCAATTAGTTAAAAAAAACTTATAAAAAACAGAAAAGATCCTGGTTCGTTTTTAGGTTTAGTGCTGTTAAATGTGTTTAAAAACACACGAAACGACTGGATCAAGGTTTTACCAGGACTTTAAACAAAAACTGGCATGCTAAGGTGCGCTTCCTGATTATCGGACAACAATCGGCTTTATAATCAGACGCAGGCAGCACACGGCCTCAGGACCTTTAAATATGATTCAACCTTTTTATACCATTTTAATATTGTAGATTAAAGAAACAAAACGTCTGATAGTTTCATTTTAAATCCCACCAAAAGCTTCAAGTTTCTCCTTTCAAACGGGAGTCCAGTCGGGTCGGGGGGTTTCAGAGTCTGACAGGTTCTGAGGTGGTTCTGAGGTGTTACAGTGCAGGGTCTGGTAGAACCTCCTCGTGATCCTCCTCCACCACAGGAGCCTCCGAGTCCGTCTCACTGCTCTGCTCCTCCTCGTCCTCGTCTTCCTCCTCCTCACGCTGGTCCACGGACGCACGGCCCGGGGAGCACGTCTCCTCTGTGCCTGGAAAAGAAAAGAACATTTAGTATCTAACGAAAACTGTTGCAGCTAAATCCCACGTAGAGCGATGAGAAATCCAGAGAAAGAAAGCGGCGCGTAAACAAATCCAAGGCTGTATTTTCCAGACTATAAGGCTACGTTCACACTGCACCTGAAGTTTCCCAAATCTGATTTTTTGTCTCTATGTTCCTGTATCTGATCTTTTAATGTCTGAACCACACAGATCTGATGTTTTCACATGTGACCAGGACACTTGGATCTGTGCTCCTGAAACTGATCCATATCTGATCTTTAACATGTGACTTGAGTGTGAACAGTCAGGTCACATTCATCCACCTACACGTCATCAACAAGACACAAACGTCACTATTCTGCACTGAAGTAGAGAAAACTGTCTTGGCATCCGATCTCCATGTGACTGAAGTGAAGCACATCTCAACAGACTGAACCACAAAACACCACCACCAAAAACCTGGTCCTTCTCCTTCTCAATCTCCTCCTTAAAACAAGTCAGTTGTTCATGTTGTGGCTCCGGTACGAGAGGAACTTTAAAATCTCCAGGTGCTCGATGCTGCGTCCATGTTTGTTCAACTTGTGTAAACACAGAGACGCTCGCTGCGGTTGACGTCGTCGTGTCTCCAGTGTCACATGTGGGACACTTTTGGACCGTTTAATGTTCACACTGGAGTCACATACAAGTCACATTTAACTGGAAATGTGAACGACCTCAAAAAACATCGGATTTCACAAAAAAAATCTGAATTGAGCGTTAAGCCTGCAGACTGAACGGAGACTTAGTTGCACTTTTGGGGGGAAATGTATTTTATAAAATGAGAGATCAGGAGCCGACATTTCCTGTGTAAAGTGAAGTTGTAGTAAAAACACTAGAAGAGAGAAGAACAGACTGTTAACACTGTCACATATTTCACAGTTCTTCAGATAAACTATAAACAACAGAACAGAACAAGTTTAACCAAACTCTCCATCTCACTCCAAATCAATAAATCACTTCAGTTCTTCATCCTCGGCGTCACTTCTGAACAACTCGACCTCGACCTCCGGAGGGAAACAGAGCGACGCAAACTCTTCTGTGTCGCTGTCGTCAGACTCAGACTCAGTTCCAGTTATTTCCAAATCTCTCGGTGTGATATTGATTGTGATATTTTGAAGAGGTTAATATAATTGGAGATGTGACCCTTTTTGCTTTTAAAACACCCTGACAAGATTTTGGTGTGAATTATTTCCGTCATAATCCCAAGAATTCAATTACAGTATTTTCCGCACTATTAGTCTCTCTGGATTATAAGACACACTGTCATTAAATGGTCTATTTTTGAACTTTTTTCACAAATAAACCGCGTTGGACTTTAAATGAAACCCAACAGTGTGATGGGTGAGTGGTTTTGTTTGTTTGTTCGTTCACGGTGACTCTGGGCTTTGTTCAGTTGTGGCGTGTAGGGAGGGTGTGTCTGGGACCAGCAGATTGTCGGCGTGTTCGCAGTGACTCAGTTGTTCAGTCGTGTCTAGAAGCGGCACGTTGCGTTTGATTTTTCGGTTCATTCCTCCGCTCCGCTCCTCGTCGGCGTGGAGTGATGAGTGTGTCTGTGTGTCTGTGGGTGTTTATCGCTGTGTGGTCTTTGTCTGCTCCGTGTGTGTTTGTGTGCGCAGCAGGTGGTGCGGCTTTGTAGTTTACTGAAGTCGTGCTGGGACACCCGAGTGGATTCGTGTATGGGCGCTCTGGATTGTGCGGCGTGCGGTCGTTTTTTGATGCGGTTGGAGGTTTAAGAGCGCGACTAATAACCCGGAAAATACGGTAACTGATGAAATAAGGAGACAACACAGACGCAGGTGAAAACAAGACTGCAGAAAGTGAGAAGAAAAAAGGAAGGACAGATCAGATGTGGACGACTCTTGGACCCAGAGCTCGTTCATGGAAACACAGGTCGTCATTTACCCAAACGGTGCTTGAGCACTTCCACCCGCCCTGAGTGTCGTGAGTTTAGACCCACCTGACCCCAGCGAGGTCCTGGAGCTCAGGTCTGCGCTGGGGGAGCTCAGGTCTGCGCTGGGGGAGCTCAGGTCCGCACAGGGGGAGCTCAGGTCTTCACTGGAGGAGTTGAGGAACTCGTCGAGAGCCTGAAGGTCTGAGGTGTTGGTCACAGTGATGTGGTCCAGCTCTGAAACATCAGCGGGCGCCGCTTCTGCAGAACAGGACTCAGGTCAGAGAGAAACTCACACTGACCCAAAGACAACACACAAGTGTGACCCAAGTGTGACCCAAGTGTGACCCAAGTGTGACCCAAGTGTGTGTGCTCTAGGGCTGCGTCCAAACTGATCCATCTCAGTTTCTGATTTGATCTTCTTCCACCTGATTAAAAACAGACAGGTGGACTTCAGGGTGTCAGAATCAGTTTTTATTTTGTGTTGACTGGATCAATATTTTTGGAGTAATCCACATTTAAAGTTTGGAATAAAACTGTACAACATATTGAGCCTAAAATCATGTGTGCGTCACCCTGTGTGTAGAAACATGTGTCATGTCCGTGCAGGAGACGTTACGAGTGTCAGAGTCACTTCTGTCTGTGCAGAATCAAGAACAGGATAATACCACATGTTTAATGTGCAGCGTCCGTGTGGTGATGGTTCAGTGAGGTGGAGGTGGTGTGTGGTGCAGGTGGTGTTGTGTGCAGGGTGGTGTTGTTGGTGTTGGTGCAGGTGCTGGTGTGGTGTTGTGCTTGGTGTGGTGGTGTTGGTGTGGTGTGGTGGTGTTGGTGCTGGTGTTGGTGTGGTGGTGCTGGTGTTGGTGCTGTGTGGTGTTGGTGCTGGTGTTGGTGCTGGTGTTGGTGCTGGTGTTGGTGCTGGTGTTGGTGCTGGTGCTGGTGTTGGTGCTGGTGTTGAGGTGTTGGTGCAGGTGTTGGTGTTGGTGTTGGTGCTGGTGTTGGTGCTGGTGTTGGTGTTGGTGTGGTGCTGGTGTGTGGTGCTGGTGTTGGTGCTGGTGTTGGTGGTGGTGCTGGTGTTGGTGGTGTTGGTGCTGGTGTTGGTGTGTGGTGGTGCTGGTGAGGTGTTGGTGTGTTGGTGGGTGTTGGTGCAGGTGGTGCTGGTGTGGTGGTGCTGGTGTTGGTGCTGGTGTTGGTGCTGGTGCTGGTGTTGGTGCTGG
This sequence comes from Boleophthalmus pectinirostris, assembly GCF_026225935.1. Taxonomy (NCBI): domain Eukaryota; kingdom Metazoa; phylum Chordata; class Actinopteri; order Gobiiformes; family Gobiidae; genus Boleophthalmus; species Boleophthalmus pectinirostris. The sequence continues at coordinate 41,404,825 of NW_026571447.1, forward strand.
TGTTGGTGCTGGTGTTGGTGGGTGTTGGCAGGTGTTGGTGCAGGTGGTGTTGGTGCAGGTGGTGTGTGGTGCTGGTGTGTGGTGCTGGTGTTGGTGTGGTGGTGCAGGTGTTGGTGCAGGTGTTGGTGCTGTGGTGTTGGTGTGGTGGTGCTGGTGGTGCTGGTGTCTGGTGCTGGTGTTGGTTGCTGGTGTTGTGTGGTGGTGTGGTGGTGTGGTGGTGTTGGTGCTGTGGAGCTTCTGGTAGGTGTTGGTGCCTCTGGTGTGTGAGGAAGGTGCCTGAGGTCAGGTGTTGGTATATTTGGTGCTCCAGGTGTCCTGGTGGAAGGCCTCCTCGTACTCCTTCTGCTTCTGCTTCAGCTTCTGCTGCACCCGCTGCTCCATGTGAGACACTTTCAGCGCGTGTTCCGAGTTCAGCTCCACTAAAGAGACGACACACACCTGTCAGTACAACGATATCAAAACTCTCTGTACGATATTTTCACGATATTCATCTCACGGTACAATATTTATTGTGATATTTTGTGGAGGCTAAAACTGTGAATATTCTACTTTTTCCTCTTAAAATTCCTTGACAAAACTTAATCCAAAGAACTGAGAGTTAAAAGTGTTAGAACTGTTATTTCCTCTTGTCGTCTGCACTGAAATGGAGCAAAGGATCATGGTCTATGTAGTTCTTTCTGTTTTTTTTCCACTATTGCTGCACCAGAATTCTTCATTTAAACAAACAGACTTTGTGATTCAATAAATTGTGATCGTTCATGATATTATTGTGAGAACTTTGACGATACGATATCACATTCGATTTCATTACTATTTTTACTATAAATTGACTGTAAACATGTAAAGGTGAAAACAAAAGAATGGAAAAAGTTCATCTGAAGCGACTTACTTTCAAATGTGTGGAGTTCTTTCCTGAAAAAGACAAAATAAAACACAAATCAGTAAAACAAATGAAAAGTGTCATTTTCACAAAACCGATCTCTTAAACAGAACCATGAACGCTCAAACTGATCACAGGGAAAAGAAAACGTCTCTTTAAATCACTTTTCTGTGTTTGTCAGTGTGTGCAGCTGCTCAACATTCCACCATAGACATAGATGTAGATTATCCCCAGTGTAATGTCAATAGAAGGACAATCACTGAAGCAGAAGTAAAAGGGAAGTATTTACAGTTTGGTCATTAAAGTGTTTCCGTGATAATAATACGACTTTATTTGGGACAAAGGCCAAGTTTTATTTTGTCCTTCTGCAAAAAACAAACCGACAAACAACTGCTGCCACCTGCTGGTCGAAAAGTTTAAAACCAAACACGAATCCAACCCAAAAGATCTGAGGTTAAGCGTGAAAATCTTAGAAAATACACGAAAATAAACCTCAGAAACACAGACACTAAAACTAACACGGTGAAGTCTCCTCCTCGTCTCCAAATTTCTCTGATCTGGACAAGATTTTAAAACTTACATCAGGTTCTTCATCAGATTTATTATCGATTTACTCGTTCTGAATTGCTTGTATAATCTTAAAAATGGTCACATATTTTTCTTCCATGACTCAACTCGTCAGCAAATCTTAAATTTAGGCGATAAATGTTTAAAAGAAGAAGCTACAATCTGTTTACCAGAGTTTTTTCCCAGCAACGCTTCACTTGTTTTTAGATTCGGTGACACAGATTTGTTTGATTTATCTCAAACTTTACATCATAAATTTATTTCCAGCCCGTGAACACAGACCACAGACTTTTCATTCTCGTCTAGAGGTCGATTATTTTAAGATAAACTTGTCAAGGAAAATGATCTCGCTGCATGGACACATCGTTTCAGGACTTTTATGTCGTTTTCTGATAGATTTAAGTGTTTCGATCAGGGGTGGGCAAACTACGGCCCGGGGTCCAGATGCGGCCCTTTATTCTTTTTAATCCAGCTCACAAAACTTGAAATATAATAATAATTTTCAGTGTTTCAAAAGTAATTTCAATAAATAGTAAATACCGTGGGATTTGAAAGAAGATATTTTATTTTTTGGGATATTTCAATAAAAATGGAATGTGTTTTTTACACATCCCATGTTATTTTTTTTCTCTTAGGAGGTGAATTACCAAAAAACTCCCTCCGTCTGCTCCTGGTCTGGTCCTTCCGTCAAATTTTAAAACCCTTTGTGGCCCACGAGTCAAAAAGTTTGCCCACCCGATTTAGATCTTACATTTCTATCATACATCAGAACAGCCGAAAGTGTCTCACTGTAGGTCTGTGGAACTTCTGTTTAATGGTTTTCTGTGTAAATGTGTGTGTAAATGTGTGTGTAAATGTGTGTGTAAATGTGTGTGTGTAAATGTGTGTCGTTTTCTCCAGCAGTTTCATAAATCTGCTCCATCACCAAATCTTCAACCAACAAACTCCACAAAGGAGAAACATTCTTCATGAACAATTTATCCACAAATATCAAGAGAAGAAAGAACAAAACTTAAAGAAACAACGAGACACATGAGTCACACAACAAACTCAACTCATGTTCTGATCCTGGAGATTCAAACATTCAAACTGCACAAATCTCTGTGTCTGTGTGAAGATCCACATCATGAAACTGATTTTTCATTATAATAATAGAACGAGTCTGAGTGAACAAGTTCCTTCTGTTTTCTTCAGGATCAGAACATGAGTTGAGTTTGTTGTGTGACTCATGTGTCTCGTTGTTTCCTTTAAGTTTTGTTCTTTCTTCTCTTGATCGTTGTGGAGAAATTGTGTTTCTGGTTGGTGGAGTTTGTGGTCAGCAGGGGGCGCTCTGTCTCTGTACCTCTTCTTCTGCTTGTAGCTCTCGAGTTCCTTCAGGTGATGCTGTTTGATGGTTTGTTGTTCACACTGACAGCAAAGAGTCTCCAGATAAACCATCCGGCTCTCCATCTCCTCAAAGTCGCCCTCCAACTGAGCTGAGGACGAAGAAGAGCAGAGGGTTAATCCAGAGGAGACACAGTGAGGACAGAGGAGACAACGAGAAGACAGAGGAGACAACGAGAGGACAGAGGAGACACAGCGAGAGGACAGAGGAGACACAGCGAGGAGACAGGAGACACAGCGAGGAGAGAGGAGACAGAGTGAGGACAGAGGAGACACAGTGAGGAGAGAGGAGACACAGCGAGGAGACAGACAGGAGACACAGTGAGGACAGAGGAGACACAGTAAGGAGAGAGGAGACACAGCGAGGACAGAGGAGACACAGCGAGGACAGAGGAGACACAGCGAGGAGAGAGGAGACACAGCAAGGAGAGAGGAGACACAGCAAGGAGAGAGGAGACACAGCAAGGAGCCACAGTGAGGAGACAAAGCGAGGAGCCAGACAAGAGACACAGAGAGGAGACAGGAGACAAAGCGAGGACAGAGGAGACACAGCGAGGAGCCACAGTGAGGAGCCACAGTGAGGAGACATAGCGAGGAGACACAGCGAGGAGACACAGCGAGGAGACACAGTGAGGAGACACAGCGAGGAGCCAGACAAGAGACACAGAGAGGAGACAAGAGACACAGCGAGGAGACACACAGAGTACATAGGAGACACAGCGAGGACATAGGAGACAGAGTGAGGAGACACAGCGAGGAGACAGGAGACACAGCGAGGAGGAGACAGAGTGTTAGTGTGGGTACCCAGGCTGGAGGTGAGGACAGAGGAGACACAGTGAGGACATAGGAGACAGGAGACAGAGTGTTTGTGGTACCCAGGCTGGAGGTGAGGACAGAGGAGACACAGATAGGACATAGGAGACAGGAGACAGAGTGTTTGTCGTACCCAGGCTGGAGGTGAGGACAGAGGAGACACAGAGAGGACAGAGGAGACACAGAGAGGACAGAGGAGACACAGAGAGGACAGAGGAGACACAGTGAGGACAGAGGAGACACAGAGAGGACAGAGGAGACACAGAGAGGACAGAGGAGACACAGAGAGGACAGAGGAGACACAGTGAGGACATAGGAGACAGGAGACAGAGTGTTTGTGGTACCCAGGCTGGAGGTGAGGACAGAGGAGACACAGTGAGGACATAGGAGACAGGAGACAGAGTGTTTGTGGTACCCAGGCTGGAGGTGAGGACAGAGGAGACACAGTGAGGACATAGGAGACAGGAGACAGAGTGTTTGTGGTGGTACCCAGGCTGGAGGTGAGGACAGAGGAGACACAGTGAGGACAGAGGAGACACAGATAGGACATAGGAGACAGGAGACAGAGTGTTTGTGGTACCCAGGCTGGAGGTGAGGACAGAGGAGACACAGTGAGGACATAGGAGACAGGAGACAGAGTGTTTGTGGTACCCAGGCTGGAGGTGAGGACAGAGGAGACACAGTGAGGACATAGGAGACAGGAGACAGAGAGTTTGTGGTACCCAGGCTGGAGGTGATGGTGCCCAGCTCGGTGATGAGGGTGGGCAGACCCTGCAGCTGTTCCTCCAGTTGGGTCAGGGCGCTCCTGCGTTTGTCCCACAGAGCCGAGAGCATCACCACGTCCCCGTCCACCTGCTGGACACCGCGGGAACAGCAGGACAACGATACACGAGACACAAGGGTGAGTCGCTGTACAGTTGTAGGGAGTATTATCTGTCCCTCTATAGTCTGGAGAGCAGTTTGTTTTGTTAAACTGGGGGTATTTTAATTCTGTTTGGTTTTATTAACAATGTGACTATGGTTGAATTACTCATGTGACTAAAACATACTTAAGTTCATTATATTTAAGATTTTACAGAAAACTTTATATTTTTTCCACAAAAATCACAAGGGGGATTCTAGAACCGTGACCTCGCAACCACACTATCAGTTAAACTAAAACTGCTCTAATGTCCACAGAAAGTCTGATTATAAAAAGAAAACACATTTACATTGTTAAAATGATGTGGAAAATATCAGATAAAATGAATTTCTTGTGTAAATTGTGTTGAAATTTTGGGCCAAATTCTCCCTTTGTGATGTCATCGGTGCGAGAAACTCGACTTCCTGCAATTTTTGACAGATTTTTCAACTTTTCTTCACAAATTGCTTCTTGATTGATTGGGGTAAAAGTATAATTTATATTTACAACAAGTTTAATCCAAACAACGTAAAGGTGCATTGTGTAACTTTTCTGGTGGAAGGTCCATCAAATCAACCCAAAAATTCAAATGTCCCGGCTGTAGTTGGTCCTAAAGAGACACGACTCTGACCCAAGAGTCACATTTTTAACAAATCTGCACGAAAAATAACAAAGTCCAGAAACACAGACACACTTTTATTTTAGAAACATTTACAGAGAATCAGGAGAAAAAAAGTGATTTTATTTTGTTTAGTGTTTCTTTAATGTTAAAACTCACATTCTGTTGTCTAAAGAAAGAGTTTTTATTGTGGTTTTGCTCTTTTGTTCTGATCTCTGCAGAAGTTTCATAAACAGCAGGTGTGACATGTGTCGGCTGTTGCCTGGCAACCATCCCACAGAGTAAAAGTCCAGAGTGTCTCTTTACCTGAGCCGCCTGAGCACAGTCCTTGGTTTTCCGGTGCAGTTGGTACCAGCCGTCCTCAAACCTGCACAAACACACAAACACACACGTCCTGAGTCACACAAACACACACACACACACACATGTACTGAGTAGAGCCCGGCCGATATTATCGGCCAAAATGGACACCTGGAGACATATCTGCTATCGGCCGATATTCTTGCTGATATGGGCCGATATTTCACGTGGGCAGGTTATACGTCGTTATAAATCTTAGACTCTCTACATTCTGTTCATTTAATCCAATTTACAGACAGATAAATGTCCAAATATGTGACTCCACATCAGTATTTATCTGTGGAGTCATTTGTGTGTGTGTGTCGTACTGTCCCTGAACACACCACAGAGTCGCGTCACTTCACTCGCGTGTGTTTGTTTACACCTGCAGCCGTGCGCAACACTGAGATTATTTTCTTTTTACGACAATCGGTTTGAGTCTGGATTAAAAGGACATTTATTAGTTCAGACTTGTGATGTGGGAGGAGCCTGTGTGATGTGGGAGGAGCCTGTGTGAGTCTGAGTGTTGGAAATACATCGACTTTGAAGCTAGTTTAGGTTTTGTTAGCGGTTAGCTGCTGTAGCTCCCGCACATAAACAGACTGTTTTCTATTGGTCTGTTGTAAAGTGATTATATTGGCCGTGTATTTGTTACTGAACCTGCACTGATGTAAATGAGCTGTGAATAGACGTGTGAATGATCCACATTTATGCATATAATTAATTACCGCGGTGCGCACGTTTTTACGGCTAAAGGCTAATAGCGATAGTTTATTTACTAGCTAGGAGTTATGGGTCACGATCGAAGCGGCTCTTAGATCCGGCTCTTAGAGCGAACAACGGGAGCATGTTTCTTATTGGGAGCCGTGTTTTCTCTTTTTCTCACTTTTTCTCTTCATGCTGCATGTCGACCCGTAGTTTGACAGCAGCAGCGGCTGAAAACGAAACTTTCAGAAATCTGCATGTGCATAGGATAAAAAAAAGTGCATATTTGGCTGCAGTTCAGCATAAAATGAATAAACCAGGACTAAACTTGGGCTCGAGTGAAGGAGAGAGATAGAAACCGAGTCCCGACACTCAGTCCTGGTTCAGTCCTGGTCCAGTTCTGGTTTAGTCCTGCTTGCAACAAAACAATCAAGAGCCACTTGGGAGCCGAAAGAGCCAGCTGCTTTAGTGAGCCGAGCCAAAAGAGCCGGTTCTCCAAAAAAAAACTGGAATACCCATCACTAGCAGTGACAGTAACAGTGTCTAGAATGTGATGCAAAAATGCCATTAGGCCAAACTACTGTCTGTAAATATGATGTAAAGAGTCAGAATAACAATAAATGTTTCCTAAATAAACCCAATTTAAAATCCACCAGAGCCAAACCTAAGTTTTTTAAACAATTCAAGATTTACAGTGAATTTTTACATCACTAAATATATCGGTGATTATATCGGCAGCTCCAACTCCCATTATATCGGTTTCATATCGGCCACAACAAAATCCATATCGGTCGGGCTCTAGTACTGCGTCACACAAACACACACACACGTCCCGAGGCACACAACACACACACACACACACACACGTACTGAGTCACACAAAACACACACACAGACACTAACACACACACACACACCTGTGCAGTATGTGTAGTCCGGCGCTGAACTGCAGGAGTCGTTCTTCCTGCCTGAACACAAAAAGAAACACACACACACACAAAAACACACACAGACACACACACACACAGACAGACACACACAGACACAGACACACACACACACACACACACACACACACACACACACACACACACACACAGGGGTTAAAGGTCACATGGACAGAGAGTCTTGGGTTTGTGTAAATTCTGGAGTCTCAGTTTCAGTTCAGGCTCCTGGATTCTGTCCTGAGCCGCAGAAGCTGGAGTGTGTGAAATTGTGATTTTTAATTTCATAATTTCATTTTTCGCCTGAATGTCGACAGAGACGAGACAAACGAGGAAATGATTTGGACACAAAAGTCACAGATCACAATAAAATATAAAAACAAAGAGAAAAAATATAAATGGTGATAATAATTTCTAAATCAGAGAGTTTTTCCTCTTTAAACTGTACGAGCGAGTGGACAGATTAATAACAGTTTGACGTTACCTCGGCTTCTTCACCACTTTAGACTCTTTGGACTTTTCCCCCAGAGTCTTGAACCTGCAGAGAAAAAACAAAGTGTGAGAAAAATCTGTGAAACCTGAAGCCCTCATTTTTATATTCATTAAACTGTTTTTTTTATTTTCTTCTTTTTTACTTGATTAATTTATTTTGTCATATTTAACATACACAGAACGAAAAGGTGGAGGACTGAACCAGGACTAAACCAGGACTAAACCAGGTCTAAACCAGATCTAAACTGGGTCTAAACCAGGTCTAAACCAGGAAACCAGGACTAAACCAGGTCTAAACCAGATCTAAACCAGGTCTAAACCAGGTCTAAACCAGAAACCAGGACTAAACCAGGTCTAAAACCAGGACCAAAACCAGGTCTAAACCAGATCTAAACCAGGGTCTAAACCAGGTCTAAACCAGGTCTAAACCAGGACTAAAACAGGCTAAACCAGGAAAAAACCAGGTCTAAACCAGGTCTAAACCAGGTCTAAACCAGTCTAAACCAGACTAAACCAGGTCTAAACCAGGTCTAAACCAGACTAAACCAGGTAAACCAGGTCTAAACCAGGACTAAACCAGGACTAAACCAGGTCTAAACCAGGACTAAACCAGGTCTAAAACCAGGACTAAACCAGGTCTAAACCAGGACTAAACCAGGACTAAACCAGGACTAAACCAGGACTAAACCGGGGTCTAAACCAGGACTAAACCAGGTCTAAAACCAGGTAAACCAGGTCTAAACCAGGTCTAAACCAGGACTAAACCAGGACTAAACCAGGACTAAACCAGGTCTAAACCAGGACTAAACCACCAGGTAAACCAGGTCTAAACCAGGTAAACTCAAACCGGGTCTAAACCGGGTCTAAACCAGGTCTAAACCAGGACTAAACCAGACTAAACCAGGACTAAACCAGGTCTAAACCAGGACTAAACCAGGACTAAACCAGGACTAAAACCAGGTCTCTAAACCAGGACTAAACCAGACTAAACTAAACCAGGTCTAAACCAGGTCTAAACCAAACCAGGTCTAAACCAGGACTAAACCAGGTCTAAACCAGGACTAAACCAGGACTAAACCAGGACTAAACCAGTCTAAACCAGGACTAAACCAGGTCTAAACCAGGTCTAAACCAGGTCTAAACCAGGACTAAACCAGATCTAAACCAGACTAAACCGGACTAACCAGGTCTAAACCCAGGACTAAACCAGGACTAAACCAGGACTAAACCAGGACTGGAAACCAGGACTAAACCAGGACTAAACCAGGACTAAACCAGGACTAAACCAGGACTAAACAGGACTAAACCAGGTCTAAACCAGGTCTAAACCAGGGTCTAAACCAGGTCTAAAACCAGGTCTAAACCAGGTCTAACCAGGAAACCAGGACTAAAAACCAGGTCTAAACCAGGACTAAACCAGGTCTAAACCAGGACTAAACCAGGGTCTAAACCAGGTCTAAACCAGGAAACCAGGTCTAAACTAGGTCTAAACCAGGTCTAAACCAGATCTAAACTGGGTCTAAACGTCTAAACCAGGACTAAACCAGGTCTAAAACCAGGACTAAAACCAGGACTAAACCAGGACTAAACCAGGACTAAACCAGGACTAAACCAGGACTGAAACAGGACTGAACCAGGACTAAAACTGGACTAAAACAGTATTAAACCAGGTCTAATCGTATCATTTAAAGCAGGGTTTTCCTGTTTCGTGTTGGTGGTTTTCAGTGTGAGATCTTTTGTTCTATATTCGTGTTTCTGTCTTTAATCTTTATTCTTTTGTCGGAGCCTCTGACTCTGGTTCATTCAGAAAAAAACATCAGGAGGAAAAATGATCGACTCTTTTTGCTCTTGTTGCTTTTTCTGCTGCTCCACCAGGGGGCAGCACTGAGCGCGTCGGGCACATGACGGTCAGCTGAGCGGAATCACCAAGAAAAACATTTTACACAGAGCAGTTTAAACATCTCTGGAGACACAGAAGAGTCATGATGAAGATCCTGCAGCGATTCAGAGTCAAAAAGAACAAATGAAGTCACAGAGTCCAACAAATCTGGGTTAATTTGGCTCAAAGTGACAAGATTTACAAAACTGTAAACTGGGTCAAACTGAATAAAACTGTAAAAAGATCAGGGACATTGTGCTTTCTCATGTCAGTGATGATCTGAGGAACTTCTGACACTGCTTTTTTTTTTTTATGTTCGTTCACAAACACGGATTTCTGTTTTTGGGCAAAACAAATGACAATTTATGCTCCTGTTTACTGTTGGCGAGGTCCTGGTCCTGGTTTTAGTCTCAGTTTAATCCTGGTTTAGTCCTGGTTTTAGTCTCAGTTTAGTCCTAGTCCTGGTTTAGTCCTGGTTTAGTCCTGGTTTTAGTCTCAGTTTAGTCCTGGTTTAGTCCTGGTTTTAGTCTCAGTTTAGTCCTAGTTTTTAGTCCTGAGTTTAGTCCTGGTTTTAGTCTCAGTTTAGTCCTGGTTTTAGTCTCAATTTAGTCCTAGTCTTTTAGTTTTTAGTCCTGGTTTTAGTCTCAGTTTAGTCCTAGTCCTAGTTTTTAGTCCTGGTTTTAGTCCTCAGTTTAGTCCTCCTTTAGTCCTAGTTTAGTCCTGGTTTTTAGTCCTCCTAGTTTAGTCCTGGTTTTAGTCTCAGTTTAGTCCTAGTTTAGTCCTGGTTTTAGTCTCAGTTTAGTCCTAGTCCTGGTTTTAGTCCTAGTCCTTTTAGTCCTGGTTTTAGTCTCAGTTTAGTCCTGGTTTTTAGTCTCTCCTAGTTTAGTCCTAGTTTTAGTCCTGGTTTTTAGTCTCAGTTTAGTCCTAGTTTAGTCCTGTTTTAGTCCTGTTTAGTCCTCTGGTTTTTAGTCCTTTTTAGTCCTCCTAGTTTAGTCCTGGTTTAGTCCTGGTTTTAGTCCTCAGTTTAGTCCTAGTCCTAGTTTAGTCCTTTTAGTCCTGGTTTTAGTCTCTAGTTTTTTAGTCCTTTAGTCCTGGTTTAGTCCTGGTTCTAGTCTCAGTTTAGTCCTAGTTTAGTCCTGGTTTTAGTCTCAGTTTAGTCCTAGTTTAGTCCTGGTTTTAGTCTCAGTTTAGTCCTGGTTTAGTCTTTTAGTCCTCCTGGTTTTAGTCTCAGTTTAGTCCTGGTTTTAGTCTCAGTTTAGACCTGGTTTTAGTCTCTGTCCTAGTTTAGTCCTGGTTTTAGTCCAGTTTAGTTTAGTCCTGGTTTAGTCTCTTTAGAGTTTTTAGTCCTGGTTTAGTCCTGGTTTAGTCTTAGTTTAGATCTTCTTTTTTGTCCGATCACTCACTGTCAGATCGTGAATTTCTATTTTTCTCACCAAACTTGTTCAGCTCAAAGTCAAAAGTGAAGATAAAGAAACGTCACATCATGTTCCTGTTTGACTAAATAAAAGAGGAACTGTGTCTGAAAATATTTAGAAGTGAAAAACCGAGATCAGGAGACGTGATTTTAGTCCATGATGTTTTCACTTCTCAACACTGAGACTCGTTTTACGCACGAACTAAACTGGAGCGAGATTTGGTTTTCAGTCTTAAACAAAACAATTACGCATAAAAAAAAAATGCATAAAAGTCCAGATGTAATCCTGTTCAATCCTGGTTTAATTTAGTCCTGGTTTAGTCCTGGTTTAGTCCTGGTGTAGTCCTGGTTTAGTCCTGGTTTAGTCCTGGTTTAGTGTCCTGGTTTTGTCCTGGTTTAGTCCTGGTTTTGAGGCGTTAAATCGTGACTTAAAACGCACAAAAGTCCAGTTTGCGTCACATAAACGTCTTTCAAAGTCACGGGTTTGCGGTTTTACGGGTCAGAAGGACCAGGACACACACGGACCTGGACCACGGACCCGGACCACGGACAACTAAACCAGGACTAAATCTAGACTACAAAGACTAAACCAGGACTACACCAGGACTAAACCAAGACTACACCAGGACTAAACCAGGACTACACCAGGACTACACCAGGACTAAACCAGGACTACACCAGGACTAAACCAGGACTACACCAGGACTAAACCAGGACTAAATCAAGACTACACCAGGACTACACCAGGACTAAATCTAGACTACAAAGACTAAACCAGGACTACACCAGGACTAAACCAGGACTAAATCTAGACTACAAAGACTAAACAGACTAAAGGACTAAACCAGGACTACACCAGGACTACAACCAAGGACTAAACCAAGACTACACCAGACTAAACCAGGACTAAACAGGACTACACCAGGACTACACCAGGACTACACCAGGTCTAAACCAGGACTAGACCAGGACTAAATCAAGACTACACCAGGACCTGGACCACGGACCCGGACCACGGACAACACGGACTACACCAGGACTAAACCAGGACTAAATCAAGACTACAAAGACTAAACCAGGACTACACCAGGACTAAACCAAGACTACACCAGGACTACACCAGGTCTAAACCAGGACTAAACCAGGACTAGACCAGGACTAAATCAAGACTACACCAGGACTACACCAGGACTAAACCAAGACTACACCAGGACCAGGACCCGGACCCGGACCCGGTACTGACCCGGTGGTGAAGTCGTGCTGGACGGACTGGAGTCGCTCCTTCAGATGCTCGAACATGACGACGGCGACGCGCGGATCCGCAGACGAGTCCGAACCGAACCGAACCGAACCTCCCCGAGCACCGACACACACACACAGAACCGAACCGAACCACGGAGCCGAGACACGGACACGGCCAAAACAAACCGACCTCCTGCCGTCTGGAAACCACGTGACGCTGCGTAATGACGGAGGAGCGGAAAGACGCGCTGTACCGCCCCCTACCGCCGCGGAGTGCGCACGAGGACACACATAAATACATAAATAAATAAATAAATATAAATAAAAAATCCATACATAAATCCATAAATGAATAAATCCATAAAAAATAATAAATCCATACATGAATCCATAAATAAATAAATATATAAATACATAAATAAAAATAATAAATAAATCCATAAATAAAAATAATAAATAAATCCATACATAAATCCATAAATAAATAATTCCATTAAAAAATTAAATAAATAAATCCATACATAAATAAATTCATAAATAAATACATCCATAAAAAAATAATAAATACATAAATACATAAATACATAAATACATAAATAAAAATAATACATAAATACATACATAAATACATAAATAAATAATTCCATAAAAATAAAATAAATAAATCCAATATTAATAATATAATCAAATTTAATATTAGAACATTTGTCCTTCTGTTTTGCTGCTTCAGGCTCCGTGTTTCTTTGTTGTGTTTGTTTTGTGTTGTTCATTACAGCTTTTGTATCTGAGGTCTGTTATTATTGTTAGTCTCCTTAATTTTCCATACATATTACTGCAGTACAACTGTGTTTCCAAACTTTAACCTTCTCCAAATCCATATTTTATTAGCTTTTTTTACTCAGGAGCCTTTTTTCCCGTCCATGCTGATAAACGTGGACGATGCAGAACGACTCCACACAAACGACCTGTCAGACCTGTAAAGTACTTTTGTTGTTTACAAAGGATAAAAATAGTTTCTTGGAGCATCACATGAAAAAGTGCTGTTGTTCTGCCACTGTAAATCTGTTACACTGTGATTTATGTTTTTATTGTTATGAAAAGTGGGGAACATATAAAGTTATGTTCTGATCATTTTCAGTCTTCAGTGTTAATTTACCACCGGACCAAATCTGCAACATCCCAGACACACGACATGTGAAGGTCTCAAACAAAAGGTCACGATTATATATCACTGCCCCATATGATCATTTTCCCCAAATATCAGATTTTTTCCTGTTACAAAAATTTAATTTGAGCCTGAGAGGTTTAACACTGACACTTTGTGAATAGTTCAGATCGTTTCATGTAAAATGTCTGAAAAATGTAAAAGAAACCCATCTTCTTTATGTTCTTCATGTTCTTCATGTTCTTCATGTTCTTCGTGTTCTTCTTCTTCTCTGAGGTCGGGTCTCGGGGGCATCTGTCTGAGCAGGGACTCCCAGACTTCCTTCACCCCAGACACTTCCTCCAGCTCCTCCAGTGGGACCTGAGGTGTTCCCAGTCCAGTCCAGAGACATCGTCCCTCCAGTGTGTCCTGGGTCTGGAGGAGCAGCGGCTCTACTCCGAGCTCCTCACTCTGTCTCTGAGGGAGACGCCCGGACGCCCTGACGAGGAAACTCATCTGTGTCTCTTGTGTCGTGGATCTGGTCCTTCGGGTCATGACCAGAGCTCATGACCAGAGGTGAGGGGAGGAACAGAGACTGACGCTAAATCCAGACTCAGATCCTCTTCACCACAACGACCGATACAGCGACCGCATCACTGCCCACGCTGCACCTGTCCACCTGTCAGTCTGCCCACGCTGCACCTGTCCACCTGTCAGTCTGCCCACGCTGCACCTGTCCACCTGTCAGTCTGCCCACGCTGCACCTGTCCACCTGTCAGTCTGCCCACGCTGCACCTTTTTCTCACTTCTTTTTGGGCAAATGTTTTGTTGCTGTGATTTCACTGATGTCACATGATCCACTGTAAAGAACCTGTCACACGTGACCAAAATAAAACTAAAAATAAATAAAATTAATAAATTTGTCAAAAACAGAGACACTGGGACATTTCTTGTATAAATTGGGACAAATCTGTGGTTTTGTATAAATCTGTGGGACAGAGACACAGACTCAGACCTGGGACTGTCCCGGGTCATTCAGGTCAGTCTGGTCAGTCTGGTCACTCGGGTCAATTGGGTCAGTCGGGTCATTCAGGTCAGTCTGGTCACTCGTGTCACTCGGGTCAGTCTGGTGAGTCTGGTCACTCGTGTCACTCGGGTCAGTTGGGTCAGTCGGGTCACTCGTGTCACTCGGTCAGTCTGGTCACTCGGGTCAGTCGGTCAGTCTCGTTGTGAATCCCTCCAGACTCTGAGCGTCTCCGTCATGAACCCAAAAGAACCGAACGTCCCCCGGCTGGTGCGCATGCGCAAACGACCGGGCTAATTGATATGCAAAAGCTGCAGCCGGGCACGTGACGCTCGCGGAGACGTAGGGCCGCTCACGTGACCCGGTGTCTGGGCTCTGGTCCTGATGCAGGTGCGCGCCGCATCCTCCGCGCTCCGCTCCGTCTGAGCCGCGCGCAGAGGACACACACGCGCACGGGACGCACGGGACGCACGGTGACGGGACGCACGGACCGGAGCCTCCCCCGCGCACACGGACACGCGCGTGCTCGTCACACCGGAGCGTTTCCTCCGAGCTGCGCTTTAGCCGTAGCTCCTGTTAGCGCCATTGTACCAGAGCGCGGCGGATCACGCGGCGCGAGGCGGTTTTTACTCGGTTTTTATTTTCATTTCAGCTCGAGACCAACGTGAAACCGACTGCACGGCTCCGGCTCCGTCCACGCGCGGCTCCGGCTCCGTCCACGCGCGGCTCCGTCCACGCGCGGCTCCGGCTCTGTCCGCTTCACCTGGACTCGGGAAACATGAGCGCGGAGCGGCCCAAGCGCATCCGCATCAAGAAGAGATATGTGAGTATGAACAGAGCCCACGAGCCCAAACATGACACGAGCCCAAACATGACACGAGCCCAAACATGACACGAGCCCAAACATGACACGAGCGCACGGACCAGATTCACAAAATATAAAAACCTGGGACGTCCCTGGTTTGGGTCTAAGAATAAAACTGTGAGTCCAGCGCGTAATTAAGGAAAAATGTTACACGCTGCACGAACGTGACTCAGTCTAGTCACATTTTTTGTGTGTTTTGGTCGTTTTTAATCAGATTTTTTGTATTTCACCAAAAAAATGACAATGTATGTGTTAGAAATCATCCTGGTTTAGTCCTGGTTTAGATCAGATTGTTCAAAAATAGAGACACTGGGACATTTCTTATACAAAACTGGGACAAATCAGTGTCCATCCATCCATCCATTTTTCGTTCCGCTTATCTGGGGTCGGGTCTCAGGGGCATCAGTCTAAGCAGGGACTCCCAGACTTCCCTCACCCCAGACACTTCCTCCAGCTCCTCCAGGGGAACCCCGAGGTGTTCCCAGGCCAGTCCAGAGACATAGTCCCTCCAGTGTGTCCTGGGTCTTCCCCGGGGCCTCCTCCTGGTGGGACATGAACACCTCCTGAGGGAGACGTCCAGGAGGCATCCGGAACAGATGCCCGAGCCTCAACTGGCTCCTCTCGACGTGGAGGAGCAGCGGCTCTACTCCGAGCTCCTCCCGTGTGACTGAGCTCCTCACTCTGTCTCTAAGGGAGACGCCCAGACGCCCTGCGGAGGAAACTCATTTCAAGCGCTTGTATCCGCGATCTCGTCCTTTCGGTCTCTACCCAGAGCTCATGACCAGAGGTGAGAGGAGGAACGAAGACTGACCGGTAAATCGAGAGCTTCGCCTTTCGACTCAGCTCCTCTTCACCACAACGACCGATACAGCGACCGCATCACTGCAGACGCTGCACCTGTCCACCTGTCAATCTCACGCTGCACCTGTCCACCTGTCAGTCTCACGCTCCGTCCTCCCCTCACTCGAGAACAAGACCCCGAGATACAAATCAGTGTTTTTTGTGTAAATCTGTGGGACAGAGACACAAAATTCAACACTGGATCTGTCCCGGAGACACGGACGTGTGGACGCCTCGACATGAATCAGACTAAAACACTCAGGTCAAATCCTCCATTTAAGTAAATGTGACCAGGACCAGCTCCAGTCGGGCTCCTGCGCCGAGACTGAAGGACGAGGCCGAAGTGAAACAAGACTGTCCTTGGGAAGATATTTCCCAAGATATTTCTTTTTATACAAGAAATGTATAGAGAGTAAAGAGAAACATTAAAAAAAAATAATAATAAAAAACCTAAAAAATCTGCTTAAAAACAACCAAAACACAAATAAAATGTGACTAGACTGACTCATGTTCATCAGTGTTGAAGTCAAGACTGAACTAATCGAGATCAAGACCAGTCGAGACCACAGGGTCCCGAGACCAGGACCAGACCAAGACCTCTGAGCGTCGAGTCCGAGACAAGACCAAGACTTTTAAAGACCGAAACCCAAGACAAGACCAAGACCACGGCCCATCCAGACCAAACTGAGACCAAATCTTTGTCATTTTCAACATTTATTTGTATTTTACAGTTATTTTGGCACAAATATATCAATGTTTTCATCAATTTATCTCTAATTTATCTCCTCGAGACCGAGACAAGACCAAGTCCAAACACGGTGGAGTCTGAGATGAGACCAAGACCATAAAAAAACCGTCTCGAGGCCAATATCAAGACCAAGGCCAGTGTCGAGTACAACGACACTCGTTTCTGCAGAACAGTTTTCCTTTATTCCACATTCGTTTCACAGTTTAATTCTGACCAAACACCAAAAAACTGGAGACGTCCCAGTTTTTTATTTTGAAATTGTGGTCAGTGTCAGTAAAGACGTTTTTCCACACACGGATCAACACCATAAAATAAAATAATAAAATAGAACCACACAGTATCTCCTCTGTGTGAAGTTCCGTTTGTCCTGCTGTTTC